>NC_141468.1:5390261-5908827 GCF_009769465.1 Tauraco erythrolophus
CTTAAGCTAAACTCTGACTATTAGAGAGGATTATAGATTATAGCTCTATATTAGAGCAAATAATTGATTTTCTGGGTCACTTCACACTCACTACCAAAAAAAGAAAAAAGTATAAAAAAAAAAGCATAAATTTATTTTTCTTCTCACTGGTTTTGATTTTTTTTGCCTGACTAGAATGATTTGACAATAGTAACTAGAGTTTCCCAAAATCATTTGAGGAGTCTAAACTTGTTCTTTTGTGCAGTAAAAAGATTTAATGCAGAATTATTTCTTCTGTCTTTCACCAAGCAGAGAAGCAAGATGGGAGTCACAGAGTATTTAACTGATGGCAGCTGTGAAGCTTTTTGTTTCTTCCTTGTGGTGTCCTCATCTTCTGGCTTGGGATTTGGCTGGAGAGGAACACTGGGATAGACAGACTAGAGTCTGGGCCAGGCAGATAATGTCCATGTTTAGGATGCCATAGTCTGGAGGCGTTCCTTATCTATAATAACCTACAGCCTGTTTGATCGAGATGTGACTGTATTTCTCCACTGACTATAAGAGGAACGAAGGTCTGACAGCTCTGGTGGTAGGTGGTCTGGTTTGCTCATCAGTCTCTTGACCTTACATTCCCTAAGAGGTGAGATATTTAAATGAGGCCCTTGTGGTGGGCAGTGTGAATATGACTTTACGTGTCTACAAACCGAAGCAAAATTCTCCAGGGTTAGAGTTACGCTTGCTGGAGGGAAAATTCCTGATGCAGAGGCAACATCTCTTTGGCAGTCTGCCAACACCTCCTTCTCCTGAGATTAAGGGTCCTGTGACAACTGTTTACTTACTTGCAATTGCATTTGATTTAATGATTTTAGTTGGAAATAGCTGCGAGTTCTGCCAGGAAATTACTATGTGAGATTGACGTGGGGTTTGCTTTGATACCTTTCTTTAGGAGGATATCTTCTCTCAACCATCAGATCTGGTGGCCAAGTCAAGCCAAGACAGAGGGGCATGCAGAGGTACCCAGGTGGGTTCCAAACTATGCCATTGGCTATGGAAGGCCACAGAGCACTGGCAGTATCTTGCTCCAGCCAGGGAAATGCTCCTGCTCCTCAGAGGGTTTCCTGACCTGCCTAGAGCATTGCCTTGGTGCAGTTATGCCCCTCCTGCTGCACCAGGTAGCATGGGACTGTGCCACCATCTTTCATCTTCCTGTGCCTCATCTCCCCATCTGGGAAAAGGGGCTGAAACCTCCTAATGCCATAATGACCGCGAGGCATTTAAGTTTGGATCTGTAACAATACCATTCGTATTGAACTTCAGGTACAAATGATGCAGTGTCAGCAGGGTTAGATGCTGTCAGTATCCTTGAGACTCTGAGCTTAGCTGAGCTGGGAGGCAGTAAGAGAAGTATTTGGGGTTGCAGAATATTGTTTAGGCTGGTACTGATCTATCAGAGTGGGTAAAAGGCATCCCCAGTTGGGGGAAACTCAAACGGCTCAGCTGTGTTGTGGACCAAGCAGCTATTCTGAGGCTTTGTAGCGTTCCTATAGCTCGGGAATTTAGGATCTGTGCTTTTCAAGTAGGCGTTTTCTGAACCTCACCTTTCCATCCTATCTTCAGGGAGCATGGTGTGCCTGTGGTGTACAGCACACTGACAGCCCTGGGTAATGCTTGTGGCCATGGATTTATCCCAGTCTGACACTCATACTCCAGCGTGGTGCTTAATGGTAGGTTCATGCCTGCTGCCTCCCTCTCTGAGACAGCTTCCACACAGCTACAGGCCTTGTGGCTATCCAGAGGTCTCATTTTGCCCTTGCTCCTCTTGGAAGAAGTTTGAATATGCCACTGTTAACTATGTAGCAGCCACCTTTGACCTGTGATCTCCCTTGCCTGATGTGTGAGACATTTCCAAATGTCACTTCTTCCATCACCATGTTTCTGAGATCTAATTTTTCTCACTCCATTCACAGTCAGCTCTATGAAGCCAATCTGCAGACCAGGAAGGAAAAATTGGTGTCCTTTCACTATGCAAGAGATCTGACTCTACCTGGTTCCAGATCCCAGCACTAACTTCACCAAGACATAAGACGGAAGACATGGGTCCCAGGAGTGGGCGTTGTGTGTGACATGCAGAACCACTGACGGTGCCTACAGCCCTGTTTAGGTAACTCAATTTAAGAGCAACAGATTAATGGGAATAACTCATTGGGCCAAGATGCATGATACATGGCCCAAGCCCTTAATCTGGAAAGCTAAGTTAAGGTGTCAAGAGACAAAGGGTAACTCATTAAATGCTTAAACAGCCTTTCTGCCTTGCCATGTACCTTTCCCAGGGTTTTGCATTGGGTTATGGCTAGGCTTGTATGTGAAAAATAAGACTTACATGTCCCTAGCACAAGGAGAATCATGTTCCAAGAAAACACAATATGTTTCATTTACACAGAAAGCAGCCAAATCACATCTATTGGATTCAGGAATATTAAGTGGATATTTCTTGACGTGCATTTTCTCTCTCTTTCTCCACCCCTAAAAAAAAGCAAATTATAAATAAGAATAATAAAAATTTAAAGGAACAACCACTGAATAACAACAAGAAAACAAACTGAGAGAGCTGTTGCTGCAGTTTGCGCTTCCTCTTCACACATCCCTGCAGCACAGATGCCACTAAAGACTCCAACAGCAGATTTTGCAGCTATTACCACGGCTGCTTAAGAAACTGCCACCTCCACCCACCCTGTTCATGACAGGTGAAGTGTGAGCTGACTATATGTACCTATCTTAGATGCTTCACCTTAGTGTCCAAGATGTGCTGGGATGAGTTTGGACCCCAGTACATCAGTGGCTCATCTGTACAGTGTCAGCAATAATTTCTCCTAGCTGCCCTGTGCTCCTGTGCCGGTACAAACATGCACGACTATGAAAGCCACTAAGAGAAAGAAAGCCACTTAAAGAAAAACCATAAGCCATTTCTTCTGGAGAAAAATGGATATGTAGGAGTATGTATAGTTCATTTCATCTGATGTCGTTCTGAAAGCTTAGTCAGAAGTAACTGCACTGAAATGAATGTGTTCCTTTCAAACAGGGAGGAAATAGGAAACAGCTTCTTTAATAGAAGAAAAGTTTCCTTAAATAGATGAGAGCAGACAACCAGTAATTCCAGTAAATTACTTCCTTGGCATTAGTGATGCTATATTGATTTATCCCAGCAGAGAATTTGGCTAAGACTATGACCAGATCATGTTACAGCAAACACAGCTCAGAGAATCTTCATGTAAAACCGGAACATACCTGAGCAAAATAACCAAGAGGAACTGCTTGAAGCAGATTATGGTTTTGTTTGATGATAACAAAATGGTTTTATGAAACAGGAGTTCAAGATGTGGTACTACAGGACAGCCACTGATGTGGAAACAAATCCCTAAGCTGAGGGACACTAGAGGCTTCTCATCATGCCTTCTGCTATGCTTTGGCCTCTTCGCATTTCCAAAGAGCAGGGACAATGTGGAGGCATTTTGCTTTCTCATATTCTGTGGATATAGAAGCTCTGAATCTTCACCGTTAAACTAGAATAAAAACCAAACCAAAGTCCAAATTTTTGTTGTCTTTTGAGGGGGAGAGATGACAGGAAGGTTGGTTTTGCTGCAGTTCTCAGTATTTGAAATCCAATGGGACCCTTCAGTACAAGAGCTTAATTTGGACTTGATGGAAACCCAGTTTACCAGTTTAAGTCACTGTTGGCTAATACAGCCTGAAGCTGTTCCACAAAAAAGCACTACATTCAGCTATGAGCCTTATCACTGGGACTCGTCTGACCTTTTCCAGGTAAGCTGGAATTGCTTAACACCGTGGCTACCCCAAAACTAATAAAACCTTTCAGAATGGCTTAGGCTATCACTTCACTTCTCTGACATCAATTTCTAAAATAAAATAGAAGGCTAATTGGTAAATCAGGTATTTCCCCCTCCTACCCCCCTGAGATATAATGGTCAAATACATTTTCAAATCTAAACTACCAACAATACAAAAGTATGACTTAAACACACAACTAAAAGGGGAAGCTCAGCAGGAGGATAAAAGTTCAACTAGAATTTACCAGGCCAAATTTATCAGCATTGGTGGGGATGGGTCTTAACTGCAGTCGCATGGCGTAAGATGGTGTGGTCAATTTTAATCAGCATGGCTGAAAAATCTGGGGAGAAAATGCTGGAAACAGAGCATAACTCTTGGGCTTCTGGCACCCCAAAGTCATTTTTGCCTCATCATACCGTGCTACTGTACTGAAATGCTTTTAGAGAAATGCAGGACCACATAGGCTGACTAAAGAACAAATTCTTCAAAAACTACCTGGCATGTGGTTCTGAAACTGAAGATAGTCACTGATAGGATATTTAGCATATTTTGCATTGGATTTTGAGATGTGTCATGAAGCAGAGCCAGAAGGAACAACAGGAGATGAACAACTGATCCAAGTGGCTCAAGGGCTGAACTGTACCCATTGCTCCTTAGCAGGAGGATTTTGGATAAGGAGCAGCAAGTGAAGTGAATGATGGGTGTGAAAAAGGCTCTTCAAGCTGTCAGAGGAAATTAAGATAAAAAGGAAGGTGAAGGAGTGAGGAAACTAATCAGACTCTTGGGTTCAAATCTCTGCTGAATGTCTCAAAGATATGAACTTAACCCAAACTATAGAGGATGCCTCAAACCCCAGACTGTAACACATTTCAACAGCCAGTCTATATGTGGAGACTATCAAGAAGGGTAAAGGAAAGAGGGAAGCATTAAAGCATGAAGGGCTTTTGTACTTACCCATTTTACAGCAGTTGGGACTGTGAGCACCAGCCTTGAGGCACAGTCCCATACTGCTGCTTTCTGCACTAAACACAGATGAAAAAAAGAAGAGTTCCTGCCACAAACCACTTCTAATCTCAGTATAAGGCACAAATATCCTCTAATCACCACCCACGGTGTACGAGGTGGCGAACCTCTCGTCTACGTTGGAGAAGAGCACCCCTGAGCAGCACCGGCATCACTCACCCGCTCAACTGGCAGGGACGTTCTCTTGTCAGGTCCCCATCAAACCCACCCTGTTGTAGGAAATCAGAGGAAGCCAGAGGTGCTCAGGAACGTGTGTGGTTGCTGAGGATGGAGCAGCTCCGCGGCAGCAGTCCTCGGGTGCAGTCCCCAGGAGCTCTGCACGTGGAGCTTCCTCCAGAGCTTGGCCAGCACTCAGGAATCCGATGTTTAGAAAGCCATTTTCCTGTCCATATAAACAATTCAACCACAATAGCCCAATTCCTGGCTCCGAGGCCTCATTTAAATGTTGGTCAGTCGAGGCCCACAATTAACATTTAATTAGTAAACTCATTACAAAGGCAGGAAGTCTCAGACTTTCCCTTCATTCTCTTTCAGGCCTCCAAAGGGAAGGACCAGGTCTGTCTTTGGCTTTCGATTCAGCAGATGGGTGGGTTTTTTTTGGTTCCTTCTCCTGATTTCCCTCCGCTTGCAGAACACTTGTTTTCCCTGAAGCAGACAGGCATGACCTGAATATGTTGAAAGTTTGGCTGGAAATAATCTACCTAATGTAAATATTTCTACCGAAATTTTGCCCTGGATGGCTTCCTGAGTGTTGTCGGGAGGGCTGAGGAAGCAGTGGTTTTCAGGGATGAGATGGTGAGGAGCCTGGTCGCCTGCACTCACAAGCCTCTGGTAAAGGAACAGCCAAAAAAAATCTGATTTTGTACGTGATGCTGGAAGGTTACGTCTATTGTTGGTAACAACCAGAAGAAAAATCACCTCTTGACAGTAAGAAGGGAAAATTATAAGGGTTAAAATCAAGAGAAAGCAGTAAAGCAGAGGATGAGAGCAGACTAAGCCTGCGGTGAGGCAGCTTGCTGGAGCCGTGTGATGGGACCAGTGCAACGGCCTTTTTCCCAGTATGGGAGAGGGACTGAGGATTCATACTGTAGATTACCTGATGGGGCATTGTTCTTTCATCCATAGCATACAGGATTCTGCCTTTGGCCACCTGGTTGCTTTTCATGTGATTATTCGTGGAATATGAATTACAAGTAGAGCTTATATTTAGACAGTGCTAAAAAAGTCTGAACCCACTCATTTGGAGTACAAGACAGACCATAACACAAATACTTTCCCAACACTTATACTAGTCTATGGAAATTTATTCACCTGATCGTGCCCTGGAGTTGTGAGCAAAGTATAGAAGTCAACGCAGAAAATAATAATTGCGAAACAGGTTTTAAAATATAGTTCTTTTCTTTTTCTCAGTATCTGTTTTCCATTGCAGCATAAAGAAGAGTTTAAAAGTCTGCTGGTTGCATGCTGTATCTTGCATTTTGTAATTTTGAGATTTTCTCAAAGTAAACTTTGTATTTCCCTCAAAATGGAGAGCTATAGTGCTGTCTGTACCATTGGTCACACAAAAATGTATCCTTTTGCAAAAGGGACTGTGGGGAGCAGAAGACACTCAAATTGTGAGGTTTGTTGAATTGTCTGTCTTACCTATTTTGTCTGTCTTTTGTCAGAGATGAGGAGATTGCAAGAATTTATTATTTTGTAATATTAATGTCTGAAATTGTAATCATCCCTTTCAAGTTGTGATCTGGCTATCTAAACAGCAAATTGGCTTTGCATTAATTGTTCTGTTCCATATTATGTCTTTAACTCATTGTTTTGTCAACATTACATCTTCAACATTTTTTCTCCTTGTCTTCACAGAATTGGAAGGAGATAGCTGACTTGTAGTGATTTATGGGAGTGCTTAGCCCTGGTTTGTTTTGGTTTTGCACAAGTGTTAAAAAGCATTTATTATCAGGCAAAGAGCTGCTATGTGCTAGGACAAGGAGTTGAAAAAATCTCTTCCTTAAGGAAGAGGTCTCTGAGTATGGACAAATTATTGAGGCCACAGTATTTTTGTTAGGTATCTAGGTCAATATTTAGCAGAATTTTGTTGGAACATCCTGTTTCCTCTATATTTCTTCTGCAGAGAGAGATAAGCTACTGCACTCCTTTATCCAAGGCACTTACCCCCGTCCTCATCCACACCAATTCCACTCACTCAGATCATGGGGTGAGCAGAGCCACAACTTTGACACCTTTTTTCATGCTTCCCACTGGTGCTTTGAAATTTACTCCGAGCACTAGTTCTGGAAGTTATCCAGAGGATACTGAGGCAAGAATGGGTGGACCTTACAGTCCGTTGCTACCCTGTGTGACTAAACATGGGAACTACCTGGCAAAAGTATTCATCTATAAAGTAAATATCCACACTTGAGCAAATCACCTTGGATCCCTTGCTAGTAAATGGAGAAAGAACAAATAGGGTCAGTAGATGCTAGAGCGTGATTTACCTCCTTCCAAAGTGGAGAAATCAAATGTTTCCCTCTAATGACTACAATGACTAGCTCTTCTCAGACCATAATGGTATCCTAGACATTGGATGTTCATACCTCCTGCTTAGTCATCTCAACTTGGATGAGAGGCACTCATCCAACATGTGACATATCTGAATGTAGTTTTGTTGTTACTGTTTTGTACGATATTGTGCTTGCTGTGATCAGGCCTTCAGGACTCACCACCAACAAAAAATCATTAAATAGGCAGGTCCTGACCAGGAGATTTTATAGTCAAAAGGACCGATGCAAAACAGGGGAAGTCCCAGTCATCTTTCTGGTAAACATCACTGGAACTAAATGGCACTCTGACATTTACCAGTACAAAAATAAAAATGCTTTTTTTTTTTTTTTTGTGCACTCTGCTTTGGACTAAAGATTTTGTTTCAGACCAGGGCATCCTGTATCAGAGTGCTCTCAATAAGTGCCACAGCATCCCCTTTCGATGAGTGAAATAGAGAATTGTCTCAACCACCACCATATGCTGGTAGTTGAACAGATAAGCTGTAAGAGCTCAGCTTTCCAGACTCATGCTTCATTCATGGGTCAGACTGTATCACACTCCAGAAAAGTGGCTCAAGACAGGTCAGCTTAATTCCCCCTCTTGAGCATTCATTTCTTTCTACTGGCTCTAAAGGGTCTTGTATAGCTAGGTGAGATGTAGATACATGCACAAAATAAGACTAGACATATCTCATCCCTCACCTAGGTGCCTGGATAGTCCAAAGCTTCACTCAAGTGCCAAGCACTGGCTGGAGATCCATCTACATGCTAAAAGACATCGTTTCCCCAGAGTTGTGTACGTGTTCAGTCTACAATATAGCAGTTCAAAGAAAAAAGTAAAAGTGAACTGTGGAAGAATGGTCTGGCTCATGGATGGTATCCCTGAGAGACTTTGCCACTGTGCATTAAAGATTAAAACTCCTCCAAAGATAGTTTTCTTTTTAAATTTTTTGTTCTTTGCCTCAGAAATAAAGGAACCCTGGCACAAGATGATGACACAATAGGCTGAGCCAGTTGGCTTATAAAACACATGATTCCCTGAAACAGTAAATGACTGGCCTCATAACATATGCACTGCAAGTAAAAGCATAGTCTTAGATGCATCAGTTCCCTTTTCTTTTACTATTTTTTAAAAAATTAAAATTAAAATCAAGAATAGAAATAAAACAGCCCAGAGTTCATGACCTGCTCAGGAATGCAATTAGCCCATAAAAATCATGACTGAGATTTGTTGCAAGGTAGAAACATGATCCCTTAAAAAAAGTTGCCCCTTTGCAAAGTACCAAAGGATGGGGAAGAACAAAATAAGGGAGAGATGAGCAGGTTTTATTTTAACCTCACTTCACTCCCTCCTCTACCAGAAAGAGCTGTAAAGAAAAGACCCATCACCTCCTGTAGTCAAGTTTCACAGCAAACAAGAAGTCCTGAGCAACTCCATGATTACTTTTATCTCTGTAAGACTAATCCCATGATAAACCTCTTGTTTCCTATACTTGATGTACCACTATTTTACTAGTCCTGAATGCATCAGGCACATTGTGGATGGCTCACTACGAACAAACAGAACCTGACAGTTTCCTTCCTTAAAGTAAACAGAAGTGGTACTTAGACACAGTTCAAAGAGTTTAGCACTCCCAGGATGGCTATTATTACCCTTTAGGTGGGCAAGTAGACCCAGTTTTTCATTCTAGTGAAGGCATCTTTTTAAAATTTTTCTCTCTTGCCATTTTTTACTGGCAGTAAAATAACTATATAATTACCAAGCCTGCTTTTTTACAGTCCTCTACTTCCACTTTCCATGCGAAGTAATCTGTTTACACCATTGCTTGTTTACTTCCATCTCCTTTTCTGAGAAAAGTCATGTCATTTGGACTTCTCAGAAAGCATTTTGGCAATACTTTCCTCCATCCTTGAAGCTACACAGTACTGGACTGTTACCAACAGCAGGAGACATCGTATTTTAAGAATTGCAGTGACCTCTACAAGGTCTTTGCTCCAACGATTTCTGAGACATAACAGTTATCAGTGGTGTGGAGCAAACTTACCTACATATTCCCCTAGAGGCTTTTACTCATGAATGGTCACAAATTCTATGGTACCTACAACGGAAATAAGCTTTTTAAGAGACCTTCAGTGCCCTTGTCTACACAGAGTTCATAAAGAAGTACTGTGAAGTAGAGTGTAAATTAAAGTGCAGTTGCTATTCTGAATGAAACTGTTATCTGGAAACTCGTTCATCATTAAAGTCTGTGTTCACCCTATATGAGGGTCGGAACTGCCCAGGATACTGAGGATTTCTGGGTTGTGCACCAAGAGGACGAGTGGAAGGGAATTTATAACCTCTAACATTAAATATCAAATATTTGATTGACCTACTGGAAAAATCCCAATAGACGATTGCCAAGATGGCTGGAGATGGGAGCACATGGCATAATAGGAGATGCTGAATGTCCTGCATTGGCTCAGTTTTAAGAAGAGAAGATTCAAAATCACTTATCTTATGACATTAGGTACTGTAACTACCTCATGAGGTTGTGTAGAGAAGACTGAATCAGACTCTTCTCAGAGGTGCATAGCAAAAGTACTAAGGCAACAGAGAGAAAAACTCTAATAAGATATTAGGGACCTCTTTTTTTTTTCACATGAGGGTGGTCAAACAGTGGGAGGCACATAAGGGCTGTGAAATCTCCATCCTTGGAAATATCCAAAACTCAACCATATGAGAACCTGATTTAATCTAAGTTCAAGTATGGCTGTGCTTTGAGAGAGAGGTTGGACCGTGTAATCTCCAGACTCTTTTTTAAAACCCAAATAATGCTTCTATGGTTTATCACAACTCAGGATAGCTGTCTGGCTCTCTCCATAAAGTGCATCTCATCATCCTAAAAAAGGTACATAAGATAGCTGTGTTTAATAGCCTCTAACATGTCTATGTCTCTCTCCAATGACAACAGGGGGGCTCTAGACAAGTTCCTGAGCCTGAGATGTGTAAATTTAACTGATATGAAATATATTTCTAGACACCCAAGGCTCACTCTGTAATGAACAGAAGTGCTCGTTCCTCTCTGTTACCTACAGCAGGAGCTGAAGACACACACACTCCTAACACCTTAGTTAAACCCAGGGCTCACTCTGTTTCCTCATAGATATGTGCTTCTTGAGACACCTTGGGTATCATCTGAGCCATCCCTAGAGACTGGCAAACATGACACAAGGCATTTCAAGTGCCACTTCAAACCTAGATGTGGGCAATGAAGTCAAGCCCATGCTATGAGATGGGAAATCCAGGTCCAAGTGTCTTCCCAGTAGGCGTGTAAAGAAAAAGTAGTTCTTTCCAGTGGCTAGTTGGACCTTTGCCTCAGGCAGTCAAGATCCTAAACACCTGAATAAGATAAACATTAATATACTATTGTATACATTATACATTAATAATGCCCTGCAGCTCCCATTGTGATAAGATGTGATTGAATTTTCCCAGGAAGTGGGTTGCCATGTCTCCTATGGAAAATGTATTTCTGCTGTTAAAAAAGGAAAAAAAACCCTGAAAACTCAAAGTTTTTGGTTTCAGATGGACCGCTTTCAGAGTTTGTGGGGGTAAGGTGAAGGTTTTCATGTTCTTGAAAAGAATTTCCTGTTTTCCACAGAAGGTGCATGCTTCTTCTGATAAAATATATGCAAATCCACAATTGTTAGTTCAGAATCATAGAATCATAGAATCATTTACTTTGGAAAAGACCCTTAAGATCATCAAGTCCAAACATTAACCTATCACACTCAAGTCCATCCCCTAAAATACATCCCTAAACACCACATGTACACATATTTTAAATATCTTCAGGGATAGTGACTCAACTATGCCCCTGGGCAGCCTGTAGTGATGGTTGAGAGAGAAATGTTTTGGCCAGACCTTAAGAACATACTAAAGAAGAGATCGCTGTAAAGAAGCCTATTTATTTTGAGCTTATAGATCCCAAATGAATCCCTTAGATCCCTTAACGAAATGCTCCAGAAGGACAAAAGCTTCAGGAAGGTTTAAATAGCCAAGGTTTCACCTTATAATTCGTAATATGCTTGAAGGAGAAACCGAATGTTTGCTGGTGCTGCTGGGCTTGTCAGAGGTAAGAAGAGGATAATGTGTGACTGTCGCAGCCCTGTTGACAAACTAACTTGTGCAGACACCATGCTTAGGGTTAGATTTTGGACAAATGTTGCTGTCTTACCTCTCTTGGTTAGCAGGCATAAGCAAAAACAACGCAACAGAAAAACCCAAGTCTAACCAACAGAGATGTGCCAGACATGGTCTCCCCTCTACTGCCATTTCAAGTTTGTCTTCATTTGTGTACAGTGCTGTTACCATGGTACGAAGGCATCTTTTGTGTGTGACGTGGCATTGTGTCAGGTTTAGTGACACAGGGGACAAAACCAGGGAAGAGCCATAATGGCCAACTGCAGCTGTGAACGCACCTCCTGGCCAACCTCCTCTGCATTGGGGTCCCACTGGCAGAAGACCCATGGGATGCTCTGCTGTGGCCTTTCTCAGTGGCTGAAACTCCCTGGCTTTATTCATTTTGGCATACTGACTCCCTGGCAGAGGGGATATCAGCGTAAGCAATACATATCTCCCATTGCATGGAAAAAAAAAACATGACAGGAATGAGTGGTATAAACCCTACGTTCAGAATATGATACTTGACAGGACTGTCTCTACCAGTTTGTCAGTGCCAGTGAAGATTCGACTGTATAAACCAGCTTTGATTTTTCCCAGGTTGCCAAGGCTGGAATAACCTGTAACACTGATTAGGCTGTGGGTGCTTTGGAGCCCTCCTAATGTATACAGGGAGGGGTAATCATCCCCTTTTGATAGCTGGGTAAACTGAGGCACAGGGAGGAGATGTCAACCAAAGAGCATTACAGAGCCACAGCCTGCAAGAGAAGCCAGCTCTCCTGTCTCCCCAGCATTTGCCTTTTAACCACTGGACCGTGAATCCTGTTTGCTTTGTTTTCTTGGGTTTTGTGCATGTTTGTTTTCCCCTTTCATGTACCTAATGATGCTGGTCCATAGCAGGCAGCGGACAGCTGACGGATTACAGGGAGCGCCTGGCTGAAATGGGACGCAGAACGCTTCACCAGTTCCAGGGCTATTTAACTTTTCTCCTACGGTGTGGGTCTGGGTCCCTCCCACTCATGCTCATATAACATCCCTGGGACAAGGACGACAATTGCCTAAATGGAAAAAGGAAACGTTTCCTGTGTCTTTAACTACTTTTAGAGCAGTTTGACACCTTCAAAGAAAGCAGTGTACTTAGCTAAGTCAGGCTGCACTCAACAGATCTTCAGAAACTTGCAATTTTGATGGACAAATCCATCAAAAACTGTACTGAAGGAGCATAACTCAGCACTGACAGGGAGCTAGGAAATCCTCGCTGACCTGCCCCATACACATGAGCCCAAACTGCACAGCAAAGTATTTTTAAACACATCGCCCCACTCGGATTGGTTTTCATTCTCACTTTATGTAACTTGATTTTAGACTCCTTCCACTTCGTTCATTACAATCCACGTGCACAGGTAGTGATGAATCATCTTCCCTTCCATACTTCTCCGTCCTTACCCTGAAGGCTCCAGTTAACAGATCAGAGAAAAAGAGAGACAGAGAGAGACAAGGCCACCAGCGTGAACGCCTTAGGAGCCACTTGCTCTTTCTCTTTACCTCACAGCATCTGCAAAAACTGTTAAACCACAGTCCTGCCTGGTTTACTGGCAGGGAGGATTGGCCTAAGCTTTTTTTTGCAACTGCTGAGAATGTGTGTGTGTAGGCATTGTTTTTTGTTTTCTTTTTTTTTTCCCTCTTTATTTCATTTTTCCAGCTGGATACCTAGATCTTGTTTCCAGTGTTATCATATCAGAAAAAAAAGCCGAGATAATAATAGAATCACAGAATCATAGAATCATAGAATGGTTAGGGTCAGAAGGGACCTTAAAGATCACCTAGTTCCAAATCCCCTGCCATGGGCAGGGACACCTTCCACTGCACCAGGTTGCTCAAAGCCTCATCCAACACTGGCCTTGAACACTTTCAGGGATAAGGCAGCCACAACTCCTCTGGGCAACCTGTTTCAGTGCCTCACCACCCTCAGAGTGAAGAATTTCTTCCTAAATCTACCTTTTTTCAATCTAAAACCATCATACCTCTTCCTTTCATTACACTCCCTTGACAGAGTCCCTCCCCATCTTTCCTGTAGGCTCTCTTTAAGCACTGGAATTTTGTGTACATAGGAAATGGTCCTGTTAACACTCACAGATGCTTTAAACCCCTATATGAGTTTTTTCCTGCTTTGATATCTCATGGCAGTTGCATATCCACAATTAGCCTTAGTGCAGGTTTGATTTCCACTAGTAACACACTCCATGGAAAGGTAGACTTAGAAACACCTTTGGGTTCAAAGGCTGAAATGCCTTAAAAGTAGTACTTAACACACATCAGCTCCTAGAAAAAGTCTCAATATATTTTGAATGTCTCAGTATTGCTCTCAGGGCAGCAGAGGATGACTGGTTATTACTGATGCTTTCAGTGTGTCTCCTATGGTCCACATTGGTGGCCAAAACTCCACTGTGCTCAGTGTTGTCCAAAAGCAGCTCAAAGGAAGATTCTGCTCCAAAAAGCTTGAAGTGGTTTCGTTTCCAAGCTGTGTAGCAATGTTGAACAGAGTGGTCTTTCCTAGGAGAACAAGACCCTCTGCCATGCAACATTGATCCTAAAGCTGAGGCCCTGGTCTCCCTGCAAAGTCTGCAGAGAGAAAAGCTCCTTCAGACCTTCCTTCACTGACTCATCTTCTGCCCGTTAGCTTCCTTAAATGTAGGCAGTGAGATACATACCCGTGACCATACCCTCTTCAAGGGAATGAACTTCTCTTATCATGCTTATTTATGAGGATATGGTCTATCAGGTTTAAGGACCAGTAGCTGATGCTGCAGGACAAAAAATAATAATAAATGGATACAGACTAGGGAACACCTGAAATGTCAGTATTATCTCCAGATGCCAGAGGCAAAGCACTTACTGGGATTATTCTCATATTATTTCGCCATTAGAGATCCTAATTAAAATGCAAGCCCTGACTGAGCTGGGCACCGCTGACATATAGTCTCTGTCAGAGAAAAATGATGATTTTGTGTCCTACTGTGTTAAGGAGGGTTGTGCTGTGTTTGAGTATGTCTTACTAAAGTCAGAAGGATGAAAAAAGGCAGAAAAACTGGGTATTAGTGCTGGAGAGCCTTGTTCATCTGCTCCGCTGCCCACAAATGAAGCAAGATACTGTATGAAATATTTTCTTTCTTCTCTTTCTCTTTCTCTTTCTCTCTGCTAGGCTTATTTGAAGCTCTTCTTGGTGCAAATCTCATCAAAATCTGAATCTTCTTTTTTTTTTTTTCCCCCACTGTTATCGGTGGAAATTGCGTATTTAAAGAATCACAGGTTTTGCTGACATGCTGTATTCTTGCAGTATAGTAGGAAGAATCCTCATTCACTCAAGGGAAATTTCTTCAAACATGACCTGTCCTATCTCTTGTCCAGACTGTCTAATGTCACAGGAACCAGAGTCAGCATCCTCCTCGAGTAGGTCTACCTACTTGTTTGTGCCATGTCTTCTCTAGGGAGAACTTCATACACTCTTGTGACAGTCTCAACTCTGAATTTGAATAGAAGCCAGTGACAAATTTCTGACTTAAAGTTTTTTTGGAAAACACTTATTCATTCAAACAGATGTTTTTTGGGAAAAACAAACAAACAAACAACAACCAAAGAACAAAAACACAATAAAAAAAGGCAAATGAGCTGGGTTGGTTGAATTTCCTATTTCAAAATTTAAAAGAAAGGCTTTCAGGAGAAATAATGTTGATCTTTCTTTTTCAAAAGACACGTTAAAATGAAAGCACTTTTCGTTTAAGTTGTTTAACCCCTGTAGTTCCTGGATACCTAAACCATTTCTGAAAATGAATCCAGATCCTTAAAGGGACCCAAGTGCTTCTCTGCCTTTTATGAGGAGATAGATGCATCAGGCTTCTGCCCAGCAGGGTCTCAGGGGTGCCTGACTATGGCAGGAGCACATATAAGTCACCCACTGAACATGAGTTTGAGCCAAGGTTTCTCATACCCCAGAATAATGCCCTAATCACCAATACACACACGTTTCCTGACCCACAGAGGAGCACTGTGCCTGTGATGGAGATGTCTGTGGGTGGTGGACGTGCCCCCTCCTGGGTCTCTGCTGTATGGGGAGGAGGTTGCCAGCACAGACTGAAGCCTCTGCTCTGCTACAGAGCCCTCTACACAAGACAGGACTGGATGTGCCTATGGGTTGTGTCTGGCAGAATCTGGTCCTGAGGCAGAAGGGAGATGCCAGGATGACAACAAATGAGATGTCTGTCATCTGAAGGGGAAGATGGATCAGGGGGCAAAGAAATGAAGCTCATGTGTGGTGTATGAGGCTTGTCAGCACCCCTTCTGGGTAAGAACACCCCAAAGCCGATACAAAACAGTTCAGTATTTTCCTAAGCCAGGAATTCCACTCTTGTTTTCAGTAAGCAACCCTTGGCTGAGCTGCAGACTAGTCCTCTTCTGCTCTCCTATGACATGGGGATGTGTCTGAAGCTTCTGTTTGTGATAATTTTTTCATTTGCTTTTCAGATTTATGAAAATGCAAGAACAAAAGCAGAAATGCTCCAATAAACAGCTAACCCACATTAAAAACCAAACCAAAACAAACACAAAATGAATGACACCACCAACAAAAAACTAATCAGATTTATAGGAATAAATAAAGCCACTCTACAGACATGCCTGAGAAAGGGTCAGGCAGCAGTCAGCTACAGAAAGCCCCGGTGTTGAGGTGGAGTCCGGGGGTGGAAGCTGCGGTAGGGGAGAAGGTGGTTTTGCCAAGGCAGGGCAGCTGTGACTGTCTGCACCAGTTGGGGATCTCACTGCAAACAGGCTCGATGGCGATGCTAAAGGTCACAGAGGACACTCATGAGGTCTGCTGGATGGAAACACTTTTCTTTCCACTACTTGCTGAAGTAGAAAGTGAGAAAGAGAAACTGAGCTCTTTTGCTCACGTGAGAGAAAGGTCCCAGCCAAAGCCCTGGCTGTGAGCACAGCCGGCACAGGTGTGGGTTTACAAGGAGAGAGGGAAGAAGGGGGCTTTGGGTCCTCATTAGCCTCCATCTCCTTTCCTTTATGGCCAAAACTTGTGCTCCCAGCCTAGCTGTGTGGCTTTTCTCCTCAGCAGTGTTGTGGGAGAGAGATGGTGAGAGATGGAGCATGAGGACAAGCCCAGTGTATGATGGGGTAATGACAGGGAGAGAGGGTCCCAGCCCTCTCCACTGACCCTGGGGCTCCTTCTTTCCCAGGGTATCCAAAACAGCAAGGCCTGACCTTTCCCCACCACCTACCCTCAAAAATAGTGCTTTCCTTGGCTCCTGGATAGGATATTGGTTTGTTTTTCTGTAGCCTCCCCAAGCAGCTTGTCTCCCCATCAACTAAAGGTACTACCATGGTCACCTTCCTGTCTTAAGGTTTTGACTTCTCTCTGACTCAACATCTCTGTTGCCAGGAGCAGCCAATACTATACTGCCAATATATGGAGTCCAAAGGGGTCTTTTTTTTTGACTTTCATCAAAAGGGAAACTTTTAGCAAGTCTATTTTTCTCTACCCTTTCTGACCTGCTGAGAGCGACATCCCCTCCTCTATTGTCATCTCCCAAAATGCACATGAGATATTGTAAGTCGATACCTAAACCTTCATGCAAGTTTCTCAAAATATTTAGCAGTTTAACTCTTCCTTCGAGGCTCTCTGACTCACTGAGCTACCGACTGCTTCGTACCACAGCATTGTTTTATGTCTTATAAAGCAATTTCTCAGGCTCCTTATTATGTCGGAGAATTTGGATTTCTTTTATCGTAATTCCTTAGAAAGATGCCTTTTTTGTGTCTGAGCTTAATATGGGGGGGCAGAATGAAGACTGGACCTCTTCATCTACGGAAGAAAACAGGCTGTGGGCAATGCCTGCTAACCCAACCAGAAGTTAACTCTTTCCTGCCCTGCTTCTTACATAGCTATTTATGGCTATTGCAACTGTGGCTATTGCCCAGATGCCCAGCTGGATTGAATTGATTAATTTACTAATTAAGGTTTAGACCCTGCCTATGAAAGGTGGGCCATTTCCTCCTGGCTGTGGGAGATGCAATGGCATCCTTAGAGCTGTAGCCTGGGCTGGTGAGCAACAGCTATTCCCATTGAAGGAGTATTTTGTGTAGATGCCTTGCTTGCATGGGAGAAAGAGACCAGAGCCACAGGAGCTGCAGCCCAAATCCCTGTCACCATTCAGTGTACTGAATAATATACTGAGTATTCCTCATGAGACCTTTCAGGCTGATCCTAGGGTACCTGACCACCGCAGGCGACCCGAAGTGCAAAGCAGGGGGAAGCTGGGGGAGGGAAGGTGCTTGTGTTTGGCTTTCCTCCTCTTTATTCATGTGCATGAGCAACACTTGGAGACAGGTTGGTTTTGAGTACTGTTTGTCTCTGTGCTTTGCCAGAGCAGCACCAAAAGGGAATTTCCTCTATTCTTTAGTTGCATCCTCTCATGTTTTACTTCACACCAAAAAATGCCATGTCCTGTGTCCTGTGTGCACAAGAAATTTTGGCCTGTTACTTACAAGTATGAGAGAGGGGGAAAAAAAAAAAGAAAGCTATAAAATGCACTTCATTTCTTTGGCTAGCACTGTCACTGAAAAAATGTGCTGCTGCTTTTTTTTTCTTTTTCAAGGTTACAGAGTGGTTTCTGTGTTATGATGGAGTCAGTTCACAGTACTAAGCTCCAGAGTTGTGGTTAATTAGTAGTCAGTTTAGGAAATTATGTTATCATTACCTCATCCTTTCTTAGCTTAGCAGCTTTCCTCCTCTTCCACCTCCCTCCTTTCCCCATCCCCTCCGACCTTCCCTACCCAGGGATATTAATTTTCTTAATGACATCTATATCGCACATACAAACTCAAATCTCCTAAACAGATCTCAACATCTCGGGTCTCCAACAGTTTGAAAACCCACATGAATTAACTTTTTTGGCATGGAGACTGACCAAAGAAAACCAAACCCAAACAAAAAATATGTTGTTCTTCTCTTTCCCCTCACTATGCTGGGTTTATGCTGGCTCTTGCCCATGCAGCTCCATACCAGGCACCAAGTCTGATGTTGGGCTGACCTCCACCTGCCCTGCGTTTGTTGATGATGAGCATGTTCACTTCCACCCTCTGCCATCCTTTCTCATGTGGAAAGCAAAGGGGAAAACAAAGAGCAGAGAGGAGCAAACAACGAGGTCCCCTCGACAAGTGGTGGCAACATGCAGAATTAAAAGAAAAACAATGGAGGAGGAGATAAAAACCACAACTTGAAAGGGGATTTTCTAGTGGCATACTTTGAAACCAGACACTTGCTATAATGGCAGAGGAAGAAGGGGAGTAGGAGTTCAGAGATGGAGACCTTGAGTTTACTGGTCTTCTGTTCAACTCTACACTTAGCCAGGCCATGTCTGGATCTACAGGGTGTCTCAAGATGAAAACCCAGGCTAGATGAATGGACAAACACTCATCTACCAAGCTTTGATCCAGAATAATTTTAAATTGGTCTTCTGTTACTTTCTTTCCATCTATCAGAGAGAGAGTCATTTTAGTTGTTTGTCTACCTCAATGTGTTTGAGGTCTTGTGTTGTCACATATGGTGCAAGGGTGGTTGATGTGGAAACCTCTGGAGCACCAAGCTCTGAGCTACTGAAGCTTAAGCTGAAGCTCTGAATCACCTTGTCGATGTGGTCGCATGCACATCCTCTGCTACTGGACACGAAGAAACCTTTGTGTCACCCATGTGCTGCCAGTTTGCTCTTACTGTGCAAAATAAAAGCATTTCACCAAATGTGTTTTCATTCTTTTTTTCTACCTTGGTTGCTTTTTTTTTGTTTTGTTTTCATTTCACTCTCTTGGTCTCTCATGTCACACAATGAGCATGCCTGGATAGGTTATCTCCGTTGTCTCCTCTAAGAGACATCTAGATCTGGATCATGACCTTCAAGGTAACACCTCACACATTGTCTCTACTGATTTCTTCTCCTACCCTATGCCAATTCTCCTTTCTCCATGGTGTTCACACCTCTCAGGCATTTGCAGACAGTGTGGGACTGGCTCACAAATGAGTAATTTCTTCACCAAGCCACTCAGGGGTTTGCAGCTTTTGCCAGCCCTAAAAACTCATGCTGCCCTTCTCTGCACGCTTCCTGCTCAACACAGATGTGAGGGGCCTGGGAATGCATGTGATAATCCATACAGTGTTCCTCCAGCTTGTGGGAGAAGGACTTTTACTCCCCAACTGTGATCACAATATTGAGACAGACCAAAATTGACCCAGGCTTTTGCCATATCACATTTTGAGGCAGAACTATCTGTTGCCTCTCAGGCAGTCTTTAGGCTAGGGAAATAGGTTGTGTCTGAAAATAAATAAATGCATTACTGAATTTTAAACAGGACTTTGCACTGCGGATAAATCAAGCTTCAGATCATATGAGCTGTCTGCAGCCAGCACCAACAGTGGGGTGTGTGGGGAATTTCTTCCATACACTCAGCACTAACAGCCATTGAAACTGCATGAGTTGAAACATGTTAAAATTTTTCTCGAAATGTTGTGCGTCTCATTGAACATCTTCTCTCACCAGGTTTGTTCTTGCTGAACAGTGTATTTCAAAGGTTTTTATCAGTCATTGTGTTTGCTTCTGTTTCCCCAGAAGGAATCTCCTTTCCATCTCTGCTGCTCAGGATGCACATCTCCCAGGGCAGCTTTCTGCTGTAGCTGTCCCCACTTGTGGGTCACGGCTATAATGGACCCAGAATGAGGACCTGAGGGACACCATGGGGGAAAGTGGGAAGGACAAACATTTCCTGGAGACTCGCATTGTTCTGCTTGTCCAGAACAAGACATTGGAAGCATCCATCCAGCTCCTACACTCATCCATCCTTTTATTTTCTGTGGATGTCAGGTTTCTGGGGTGCCTTGCTGCCTGAAAGGCTCAGGGCTTCATCCTGGTGGATCTCATGGTGATTTCAGCATTTCTCAACCATTGCGTAATCATCATCAAGGTGGGATGGTGGGAGCCAGAGGTAGCACTGAAGCTCTGCAGAGTAAATGATTTTAACCAAAGAGAGGACCTACTCCTTTCCCTATTTGCTGGGAGGCAAGAAACCACAAAAGTCTTAGTCAGGCCAGAGGCACAGCAAAGTGCCTGCTGGGACCTGGGCTGGGAACCTGCTCTGAAGCAGGGCTGGAGCTGGAGGCAGTGTCCAGATATGTGGGCATCTCCTCTGCTAAAACACCCGACTCTATGGCGTTCAACGTGCCAAGGGACATGGCTGCAAGCTATTGCAAATCCTTGGTATAGGTGCTCTGTAACTAGTCTAAGGCTCATTTTAAAAGGTGTCATTTGGTGGGGTAGGCTGACTAATAAATTCAGAAGATGTTTACTCCTGTCTCGATCTGGCCACAAGGAAAAGAGATTTTTGCTGGTCATTCAGTGAAGTTCAACAGGCTCAGCTTTTCCACTGTAGGCAAACCTCTGTGCCTCCCTGCCCTCCTGTCTGTCTGCATCCTCTCTCCTACCTCTTGTAGCGACGTGGAAAGCTTCAAATCCTTCAAACTCTGGCATCCTGATGCAAAGCAGAGCTATTTATTTTTTCCCTATTCAACACAGGAATCTCTCTGGGAGTGGCTATCTTTTAAGACTTCGATTCAAGGGATGCTGCACTGTGGTCTCAGCTTATTTCTCACACAGCTGGATGCATTTCAGGGGTGGTGTGCATCAGTGCTTTGAACAACACTTGGCTCCTCAGATAGCCACACTGAAGTCAAAGGGCATCTTTGCTGAGAGAGGTGTTATTTCCAGGGGACAGACACATCTACACTCAGGCTCAGCCTATTTTGTTTTGAATCTCGTATAAATACTCAGCTGCAGGAATGAGTTTATAATCTGAAAATATCTTTTTTTTTTTTTCCTATTTTTCCTTCCTCTTCGATGTAAGTTGTTTTTAATCTTCGTGACTGTGTGGAAACTGGAAAAAAATAACCCCAGCCACACAAGGCAAATTAAAAGATCTTTGAATTTTATATTTTGCCTTAAGACTTCTAGCTTGCATTTTTTAACACCTGACGGCTATACCTTGCAGACAAACAGCTTAAAGTGCTGATGCCCAGTCCCCTGAGTGAGTCTAAAGCCCGGGGTTTGCAACGTACAGGTCTTTTCTACCCATGCTCTGAGAGCTCGTTTTAAATGAGTTTAGTTAAATCAGAGAAAAGTCTCACCTACTGGAGACACTCGTAATCTGAAGTAAGTGTCTGGACTGGCTCCGTCTCGTTCATTTAATTGAACCTCTTGATAAGATACTTGAGTTAGGCCAAGATGGTGCAAAGACCATCCCTTAGGTTGCTTCTCACTGTTTTTCTGGCCAAATATAGATGTGACATAACTTGCTTGCCCCCATCAGCTAATATTACTGCAAGAGTATCTAAAAAAAAAAAAGAAAAAGAAAGAGAAAGAAGGTGACATTAAACGAGCTAAAAATCTCAAGAGACCTGTCAATCAAGAAAGATATTTACTGAAGCTTCTATTGACCCATATATGCTCTTATCTGGAAACCTTTATCTTCTAAGACAATGTTGACTAACAGCTTTTCCTTTACTCTTGTTTCTATCTTAAAAGAATAACAAATAGGCTTAATTCTTCACAAAATCTTTAGCAAATGCCTTTTAAGCCTAACACAATGGTAGTTATTTTAAGGACGGCTAAGCACTGCAACACTTTTCTTTTTCTCTGTCTTCGTTTTTCATATTGAAGCACTTAATCACAGTTAATCTTTGCGCACAAGGAAGACACATAACTTTGTTTGCACAGGACTGATATAAAAGCTTTCAACTCCTCTGTTCCTGTATTCATCTCCCTGGTAAGCCTTACCATTTTAAATAACAGATAAAGGGAATGCTGAAGATTCGGCGATACAGTCTATCCTTGCTCAAGTAACTGCAGGGACCAGACTCTGTGAGCAAACTTACAGCCTACCAGATGAGCCAGCCGAAGCCAAGCATCTGCAAATCCCACGGGAAGGTTTGAGTCGAGGGGAAAGGCATAGTTTATAAGACTGCATCAAAACCAGTGACCTGAGAAGATGCCAGTGCTTAGGACAAGTGAAAGGAGACCGCTTCCTTGTACAGCTGGGGGTGTTCGTATGTCTCTCTGCAGACACAAACGAGCTTCATTGCCAGCGTCGCAGCCGCCTCCTGACACTTGTCTGAGTGTCCCCTCTCTGTTTTGCTTCAAAGGCTACAAAGGCTTGCTAAATAGTCTTGTTTTGATAAGGTTATGTTCTCCAAGACTCTGAAATTGAGGGCTAAATCTCAGCTCCGCTGAAGTCAGCGAGTCTGAAATGAATAGAATTCCTTTTGGACTGACTCCGAATTTCACTGTTGAGGGTAATGGTAATTTAAATGCCTTTTATGGCCTCTTTACTCTGTCAGAGCAATAAAAGGGGGCTTAGTCCTTAGTTACACCCAAAATTTACCCTGCTTAATTATCTTGGAATAGTTAAAGTAATAAAACCCTTTGCCTGCTCCCTGCCTCCCTCACACCTACCAGAGCAGATCTGCTGGTATAAACGTACCAATGTGGGACATGAAGGGAATTAGACTACAGTGGCTTGGGGGTGTGGCTGGAAAGAGACAGCTGTATGTTAATTCATTAAGTGAGACCTTGTTCCTGGGATTTTTTTTTTTTTTCTTTTCTGTCTGATTATATGGGTATGAACTTAAAACTACTGAACTCAGGAGAAATTCTGGGCTTTTGGGGCTGGATGCATGCCATGGCCACATCATGATCCCACATCACGGGGAGACTCAAATGTGCACAGAAACCTGTGTGTGTTTACTTGCACAGGAAAGAAGCCTGGACATGCTGACCAGAGGGAGTGATAGTGCCTACTGTTGGCACCTGGGATTCAGGGCTCCAGGGCATGGCATGGTGCACATCTGTGATAGTTTGACGTGTGGGGGGGTGTTCTGGTGGCAGGGGAGGGGATTAGCTCCCTGTGCCACCAGATCTGAGTCCCATCCCCCCCCCCGGGGGAGGTTGCGCCAAATCGGCGCCTCTGCGAATTGCCCTATTTAAGTTGGGACAAGGGGCGGGAAAGGGGCTTTTGCCCAGGAGCGAGGAGAGGGCAGGAGGGCGCTGCCCTCGCTCCCGGCTCCCGGCGGGCGGCCGCTCGGGCCCGGGCCGGCGCCACGTGCTCAAGATGGCGCCGGGGAGCCGCATGGGGGGCTCGGGAAGCGCCTCGCTCCCGGGGTGCCCGCCGGGCCGAGCTCCCCCAGAGAGGATTAAGATCTAAGAGAAAACAACCACAACGACCAGGTCAGTCAGGATGGAGCAGGAGGAGGTGTACTGGGGCTGAAGTTTTCCCTTGCAATTGGTGTGAAGATGGCAGGCGGCCCCCTGCAGCCAGGGTGTACTCGGCGGAGCAGAGACCCACTCGTGGCCCGTGGAGAAACCCACGTCGGGGAAGAGATGCCTGAGCCCAGGAGAGGTCGTGGAGCATTGGGATGCACGACGATGGTACTGTTAATAATGGGGCATGGAATGCACGACGAGGTCGGGAGGCATCTGGAGTCTGTGGGACGGCCCACGCCGACACCAGTGGCAGCAGCTCCCTGAGAGGCCGAGACTGGTAAAGCCCGAACTGGTGCGATCCATGGGGAAGGATTGCAATCCTGCGGGCAGGACTTACGCTGGAAAAGTTTGGGGACTTTTTTTTTCCTCGTGAGTAGGGGATCCACCGAAGCAAGGGAAAAATGGTGTAAAGACTCCTCCTCCTTTGAGAAAGGAGCGGCAGTAACAACATGGATGAACTGACCTGCACTCCCCCATTCCCTGTCCCCCTGTGCCGCCAGGGGGGAGGTAGAGCCAGGAACGAAAGGAAATAGGGGGTGGGGAGGTGTTGTTTTAAGATCTGGCCTTGTTTTCTCCTTCTCCTCTCAAGTAACTGGTTTCGTTCCCTTGTGTCTCCTGTTAAGTAACTGTTAATAACTTGTTTTGTTTTAAGAAGAAAGCCTGAGTCATGTTTTGCCCGGGACCATGGTTGGTGGGTGCTCCCTCTCGGTTCTTGTCTCGACCCTCAGTCCAAAAACCACGACAACATCCCTTGGCTTTCTCTGGGAAAATCAGCAGGTAAAAAGAACCAGAAGCTGGAGCGAAGAGATGTCATGGCAATTTCAGTAGATGTTAAAAGACAACTAGAGATTCTCCTTCGCTGACTCTTGGCAAGTCTTCATCCTGTTTTGTGTTTGCTAGGATCCAGCGAAACAGAAGGAGTAGGTGTTGCTCTAAACTTTCTCTGTCTCTGTCCAGACATTTCTGGGAGCTATTCACAGAGACCAAACTGAAAATCATTGTGCATAATTTGGCTACGAACCATTTCACTTCTCTATGATGTGCTGTAGTATAATAAATATATATGTGCAAACAAATGCATAAAGAATATTTGTTTGGTGGTCAGAAGAAGCAAAGCTGTCCTTGCCCTTTCATCCAAGATGAGAGGACATTAGATCAGACTGATAAGCATGTAGACTGTTGGGTGGGTTTTTTTATTGGGTTTTTCTTTCTTCTTTTCATTCTGTTGTTTCAATTGTACTATTTCATCTTAACAGTAGTTAAGTACAAGAGGACTGTGTAACCAATATAATAACCAGTCACTTGGTAGACTCCGAGGCTTGAGAGTCAAAAGGTTACACTCAATGGATGTGTCTATGACAATAAATAGGCCACGGCCCTGAGGAATAATGGCACAGAATGACTCAACCATAGACATTCTTTCTGTCCCCTCTTGCCAAACAGTTTTGCCTCCTCTGAACCGTTCACTTTCCACACATCTGTACTGAGTGTCCTTTGAGGTGCTCTAGGGCAGTTGTCTTGTCTCCTGATGCTGCTCAGAAGACCATAGGCCTTTCATAGATCCCAAATCATATCTGCCAATCTGTGAATGTTACAGATACTCTAGGGTTTCACTCTGGGTACCAGGTGTTGGTATGTGGTCAACTAGATGAAGCTCCTAGAAAGTACAGTCACTACCATCAAGAAAGCTGATTGGTGGGCCAAAATAAAATGTTTGCTTTAAGGTAAGCTGAGTAAATTTTTAGATGCCACTGACAAAATTGCTAGACCCCTACCAACCACAGTGGCACTTCACAGGTCAACACATAAACACCTGACTTTGAATACCTTAACCTGTGAACTAAATCTCATTCCAAATTCCTACTTCAGTATCTAATGCCACTTGAAATGCATGAGCTTGTTCATGGATCTGACCCTGAGTATCTAAGGCTCTGCATCTTACCGACTTTGTAACAATGGAAGAGTAATATCAGAAAAAAATCCTTAGAAATAGGCTTCTGAAGCAGCTTCATGTGCAGCACAGATAAGGTAGAGGATGCTGTATTCCCTTCTTACAGTGTGTCCTGTTCTTCTCCTCTAGGACAGGCAACTTTCCTGGGGAAGTAGGTAGGTGTAAAGAGATTTTTATTGCAGATACGCTTATTTCTAGCTCGCTGTCCTGATGATCGCAGTGTGTGTGTCAATTGGTTCTCATTGGCTTTGTTAAAAAAAAAAAAAATAGGGTCCTTGGGTTTCTTCAAGATTCCCAAAGGAAGTTTTAGCTCATTGGCTCTGGGTATCATCCTACAGTGTCTGAATACTGGTGCTACTGGTTGGGTTTTGGAAGGGATTCAAAGGCAGCACTGTACAAGAAAACTTCACAGGTCTTGGCATGTTAGATAGTGGTGGGTAGTGGGGTTGCTTAATAAAGCAGTTCAGTTCAAAGGGAAGGTAGAGGGAGTGTAGGCTCATAGATCATAGCACACATGCTAGCCCAGAAATGCCAGGGTATTTCAGTTGTCATTAAAACATGCAGGTACATGAATTATTGGTAGAACTAACCATCCTGTGATGCCTGAGCGTGGAGCCAATAGAGGCAAAACACTTCCAATTTTTAGCAAGTTTGAATACTTTGGCAAACAGTTTAGCTTGGAAGTTACTGAAAGCCATATTCATTTAATTAACCTTCCAGTGTACTGGCAACAGGTCTAGGAGTTTATCTGTGCTCAGACCCCCTCCACGATAGACGTTTTTCAGGTCCCACACATTGAGTTTTGGAAGTAGCTTCAGGAATTATGAACATGAAGGATGGATGGTACTTGTCTAAGTCAGGCAAGATGTGGGTGGGCTCTTTCTCAGCTAGCTTGCAAAGCCAAAGCCAATTCTTGCCAGTATCCCTCACACCCCACCTGCCAGCCCAGGGCTGGGTTTTCGATAGGGCATGACAAGGTTTTTGGCATAAAATCTGGATGCCTCAGATTCATAATATCATTAAAGGAGTCTCAGTTTTTAGGGATGAGATGTTCAGCAGAGGCCAGACAATATTCAGACCACCTTCTATGTGTGTCTGTATTACCAAGGACAAGAAACCAATGAATGGTTTGCATTACCCTGATCTCCACACCCTGAACCATTGGTACTGTGAAGTACCTACAGTACCCAAATTAGACACCCCAGCAGAAAGTTTGGAGGTTATTAGGACTATATTCAAGTTCTGTGGCACTTGAAAACGAAGACCATGATTAAAAGACCTGATTTGTTTTTCAGAGGCAAGCAGGGAGGACTTGACCTTTCCCTGAAGTTATAATCTCCTTTCTCTACTTTGGGATGTTTGTGAGATAGAAAAGCTTTCTAATTTTTTGTACATGGTAAGAAACTCCCTCCAATGAAAAATAATCTTCATCATAGCTCATTTATGTCTATCTCACTACCAGCCCAGGAATGCTGGTCTAAACAGAGACAATCTCAAAAAAACAGGCAGGTAGACAGGGGGAGTAGCAATGTGGACTTCATTTTAGACATCAAAGCCGTTGTTAACTGAGTAGTTCTATTTATAATGTTGGTAGATTTTCAATGCACTTTCACAGAATGAGATAGACAATTAAAGAGTGGAGGTTTTATGTCGATGAGTAAGTAAATGTTTTATTTCTGAAATGATTTGTCTTAAATGAGTTGCTTCAAGTTCTGTTTATAGTCTTGGAGTGCTGGAATACTGTCACACCTCTCTTGGTAACATCTACCCTCAGGGCCTTGACGGAATAGCATCTGGCCATGTGTCTTTTCTCCCATAACTTGTTAGCACTCTTCACTTCCAAAAAGCCGTGCAGTGTTTTCTTCCGAGGTCCACTTTATAAAGAACAATTATTATTTATAAAGTCTTGCATCTTTAAGCCCTCTTGGGCTGCAGGACACAATCTGAATGACAAGATTAAATATATTTTTTTTAATTTTTATTTAATGTTCACAAGACTGTTTCTTCACCAAACATTGAGGCTTGGGTTTGTGGAGTAACTCAGAGCTGAGGAAGTAAGGAGAATGGGCTTCATGGTCCAGGCATTGCCGAAGTGGGAAGATGGAGGTAGAACATGATGGGGAGAGAGAGGCACTGTTCACGATAATGCAGCTGAGTGCAGCTCTGGAGAAAAAGGTTTTGCCACGCGGTTTCCTATGTGGCACCTTTACCACCTGGGAGAATGTAACTAGCCCTGTCTGGGACTAATTAGTCACCTGGTGAAGGAAAACAGGAACTATTAACTGATTTAAGAGTCCTGCCCTCTCTTGCTGTAACGTTCATCCAGCGATGACTTCAGACCCACTATGGGGAAAGAGGAGAACTACTTGCAAGAAACACTTTTACCTTTGTTTATCCTTAGTGGCCTTGAGGAATGGATCAGATCAGCCTGGGACATCATCTGGGCTGCCCTTTTCCTCTCCGATGCTCATTTCTGCCAATACAAGTATTCTGCACCTCTCGTGCCACTCAGTCCTCTGAATGTCACATGAGACATTCCCGAGCACCAACTTCTACAATTCCTGAAGAAAAGCCACCTTTTTTTTTAAAGAGCCCGTTTCCATCTCTCAGAGTGGTGAAGATGAGTTTAATGATGTGGCTTGCTTGCTCAATGCTCTGGATCAGAAAGTAAATAAAAGAGGAAACAAAGTTGCTCCTTTCTAAAATCTCATGTTTTTCTTAAGATAATCTCACAGTCTGCAGAGACGGATTCCCTCCTTTTGAGTGTTCGACATCACCACCATCATCTCAAGGTCTTTCTGTTTGCAATCGTAGGACAGTATTGAGCTGTACGTTGGTTATTTTAAGGACAGAAAGGAACTCAGGTCAGACGTATGGAGCCTTGTGTGTTGAACATGAGACTTGCAATATGTCACTCTTCCTGTAGCTGAGAAGAATGGGTACTGGGAGGAAGAGCAGCATTTTATGGCTAACAGTGGCAAACAGCAGATACCTTGGAAAAAAGCTGAGAATAACAATGTAGTGATACCTCCTTAAACACCCTCCCAGGTGTCTGCAATCTGCTCTGAACCAGAGGGGCCGCCTTTATACTCAGTAGCCCTTGGTTTTTTGCTGCTATGAATTTCTCTGCCTGCTCATTGGACCTGGGTAAGCTACTAGCAAAGGTCTGTCACTCTCACCTCTGGCGACCAACAACGCAGCTTCTGTCCTGCTACGTTTTCACCTGCTAGGTGCTGCTGGTAGGGCTGGTCTGGTATGCACGAAGCAGCAGCCTTGGATATGAGGAACCACAGCAGTGGGAGATGCTACAAGGCTTTACTGCAGCTGGGGTACATCATCTGGCAATGACCTACACTCAGAGGAGTTCTGTTTGAAGGTATGTTCCCAATGACACCTTCGATATGGGAGGCCTGTCCCATGGGATGTCTCTCTGGTGATGAGCAGCACAGCACCAGTTACCAAGTTTCACATTGAGTTTATTTACCATTCTTGTTTAATGATAATATTATTAGACAATAATTTTGTCTATATTGTCTATAATTGACAATAGTAAAATAATATTAGACAATATGAAGCTTGATTCTTGGGTGAAGTCTCCACAGTAGGTGACAGTGGGCTCTTGTCTTCTCTCCTTCTCCTCCTGCTGGTAACCCCTGCTGTGCCAATAAGGCTCCCAGGGCTGGTGTAATATGAACAAGACAGCACATTGGACTCTGCTTGAAAAATCATCTGTCCCACGCCTCTTCTCCTTCCAAAAACAACACCAAAGCAGGAATGAGGAGTGAGGAACCTGGATGCAGGTAAGGGTGGGTGCTGCCTCTAAGGAAACGTGTGGAATCACAAAGTTGTTTACTTAATGTCTTCATGAACTTGGAAGACACTCCCAGGACACTCCCTCCACCCAGCCCCAAACCTCCCTCACCTCCCCATCTTCACACATGTCTAACAGGAGGTTGGCGTTGGCCCCAGCAATGCTCAGACCTATGTGGGGTGATAATACCAAAGAAACATTTTCACCCCTCTGAGGCCTTTCTTATATGCATGCCTGGCCACACCACAGCCAAGGCAGCTGAGAAACTCTGGAGGCTTTCCTGCTCCCTCTCCCACCTACTCACCACCTCATGCACCCCTTGTTCCCCGACTGGCCAAGCACCATGCTGAGAAAGGTGGGGGGAGCAAGCTGAGGTGGTGCCACCAAGAAGGCTCTGCACTGATCCTCCTTCTTGCAAACTAAATGAAAGGCACGAATGCTTCCTAAAACAGCATCTGAGAAGAACGGGTTTAAACCCAGGAGCTGTGGAAGCCACATGAGAACTACACAGGTGCCGCAACAGTTTTATTTGGTAAATATCACCTCCACAGCCCAAGAGGAGGCTCATGAAAGAAGATGCCTTTTCTGCAGCTAGGAAGAGTGTGGTTAGGAGCACTTGCCGAGCTAATAAAGGCTGTTGAAGCTTCAGCTTCCGTTGGTGGTTAACCCCGTGACATCGCCCCGCTCCTCTGAAAACAGCACCTGACTGATACACAGCTTAATCGTGCGCGGTATAAACACGTTTTTATCACACCGGCCTGCTGCCGAGCACGCAACCGAAAGGCGCCGCTTAATCGAGCGGGGGGCAACTCGTACGCAGCGAGATGGAGCTGCTGCATCCATCGTGCCGTGCTCGGGTGGGCATGGGCGACCGGGGCTGCCCCTGCCTGAGAGCAGCTGCTGGAGCGGGCGCATGGCGGAGACCTGCGATGCGATCGGAGAACGATCTCCCTTGCGGTTTAAAAACCAAAGCTCGACGACCTATTCCTAGCAAAAGTGTTCTTTTTTTTTTTTTTTTTTTGCTTTGGTACTTTTCTCTGTCTCTCGAAGAGGGGTTCTTGGATCTAACAGCTGAGATGTGCAGCCGCAGGTCCATCTGAGATGAAGGCTGGCCCTGGCTGTGCAGCAGAGCCACCTCGATCAGCAACACCCGTATTTTCTCCAGGCCAAGGCTCTACAGGGAAATGCCAGCTGCAGAGCAGGATGGAGCCCTGAGCACCGAGCTGATTTCTGCATTAGGAGCTTTTTTACATTGCCAGCCCAGAGACCTTTTTTCATCCACAGGACCGATCTTTGAGCAGCCAGAAATACACTAGCTGAAAGCTCGCCACACCTTGTGTCCCTGCTCTAAAGCCGCTTCACAAATCAAGGCTAAACTTTCCTGCTTTCCTCCGGGAGTAAATAAAGTCAAAATTGGAGGAGGATGTTCTATGGACCTGGGCTCATCCTACCACATGGCAAAATCCAAAATCACCATCACATCTTCTCCTGAGCTGGGAACGGTTGTTCTCTCTCATACACTGTGTAATCCCAAGTAGCTAAGTCAGGGTTTGCCAGGTTCACTGTCCATAAATATATCTCTATTTTATCTGTCCCTAAGCACTATTAAACTGTATTTTAGATACTGAGGAAGATGAGGGAAAAGAGTCTGCAATGACAGTCAAGTTGAAACATAAAATCGTATTCCAAGAGCTTCTGCCTCTGCAAATGCAGGCCTTCATGAAGGTATTGTATTTAGGGTAAAGTATTATATTTTTCTTTCAGAATTTTATTTGTCTGCAAAGCATCACACACACCCCCATGGCTCTGTAGGCACACTCTGATTTTAATATTGCTTTGGTTCATGTTTCACTCACTCCATATCAGCAAAGCAGCGCGTACAGAGTTGCAGCCCACTTCCAGGCTGGTAAACAGCTCCCTGGAGGTTCTCCTTCATCTGGGCCAGCTCTGCTCTGCAGAGGTCCATCACAAACGATGAGGTTTAAGACTGTCCCCATGGAAACCCAGCAGAAATTTTCTCTTTCCTTCACTCAGGCAGGACTGGACCAAGGCTGTCATATACTGCAGCAGATCAAGGCTGATCCTACTTGACTTTCATTCCTTGCACCTCCACCACAGAGCCTCCATCATCGCCTGTGACAAACGTCCTCTCCCTACCCCTTCTTCCTGTCTCCCCTGTCCTCCTCTCCTGGCCAACCTGCTTTGCACAGCTGGGCTCGTCACGATGCTGATCTCTTCAAGCATTAATTTATGAATGGTACAGGCAGCACTTTGGAAATTTGCCCCTTCGTGCCAACTTCCTGCTATGTGGAACACCTGCATTTAACAGCGGAGAGAAGAAAACAACCACCACAGTAAACCTTGGGTAAAACTGGTTTCAATTAGGAGCCTTAATTGCAATGAAACTGAAAGGAAACCAAATGGGATCTTTGCTTATATGACTCTCCTCCTTCTCTCCCTCACCGCCCTTTTCGCTCCCTCCAGCCTGGGTAAAGTGCCGCATCTCTTCAATTCCCACCCAGGCACTCAGCATGCCCACAAGTGGGCCTAGTACCCAAATCTGTATCCTCTTTCTCATTTGCCCTTCTCACAGGATGAGGCAAAATCTCAGCCACAAACTCTTATGGATGCAGTAGACCTCAGACCTTTTGGGACAACTTCTTTTACATCCCAGGCTGGTGCTTCTCAACAAGTTACCCTCACACTGAGTCCAGTAACTTGTTTTTAACTAAATGAAAGACCCGGAGACCTCAACTTTCTCCTTTCTTCCTCTCACTAGTATTCCCCTGGGTTTGGGATGTCAGCCATCACACAGCCAATATAGCTGACTCCCTGATTGAATGGAGCTCAACAGAAGGCTGTAAACTTCCACACATGTTTTTCCCTCTCCCTATGGCAAATATTCTCCGTGCAAGAAGACTGAAAGGTGCAATTTCCCCATTTTTAACCCAAATCCGCACAAGGTGCGGTTATTTTCATATTTCAGTCAACACAGTTTCATGTCTTTTGGCAGAGGGAGCACGTTGCTGTATGCGGTATCGTGTCCGCAGGTGTTACGGCCACTGCCACACTAAGGAGGTGAGAGGAGATGGTTCGGACCTGTCACACCTATATTGCATCATAAAATGTTAATGGATCATTCCAGAGAGTCTCTGCAATCTTTTCAATTACTTTTACTAGATGTCGTTTTGGACATTCTTGGCACCGGCACAGCCCATTTGTGCCTCGTTTCTGCCTCTGGAGAACTTAAGGTGGGTTATGTACAGTGCTTGCTCTCAGCTGCAAGGGTTTGCAGGCTTCAGTTTCCCCTGTCATTAAACATGAGACTCAAAAGCACAGTGTTGCTGCCCTGAGCTGGCAGTACAGGACTTTGGACTTCCCATTCTACCAGCAGGAGAACCTGGTGATGACAGCCATGGTGGAAGAGGGGGTCTACAGCTCTTCCTCCTGACTTTCTGCACAAATAGAGTAAATGACTACTAGGACCCAAGTGGCAATGGGACCTCCCACACATGGAGATGGTTGAAGTTCAAACCTCAGTGATGCCATCACTGTGGGTGATCCCCAGAGTGCATGAGTTTGTCTTTCTTAGTATTGTTTCTGTAGTTGTACCATATGCAAAGACATATATACGGTAGCCTGATGTAAAAAAAACCTATGTGATTGCACTCATGGGTGTTATTGTATGGGTTGCTCACTGCCTGTACTCTCTTTTTGTCAGGATCTGCTTCATGTTGTGCTTTGTCCTTAGTGGCCTGTTACGTCCTTGTTGCTGCTGTTTATCAGCAAGACCTGCTGAGAGAAAATTAAGGATGGATATTTACCCCAATGAACATTCCCCTAGAGCTCAGGCTGTCATCGTTGGAGTGAAACTGTGCTCTTTCTTAGCTGGTGCCAGTGCAGGGCCTTGAAACAAGGTAGAAGAGCTCAAGTCCCATCTAGCAGATATGAGTTTCAATAAAATTTAAGCCTATGAGGAAGGACTATTGGCTTCCATCAGGATTGAGGAAAGAGCAAGTAGTATCCTGGGATTCAGGCAGACATTGAGGGGACTGAAGGAATCCCCCTGTCTCTGCGGACTGATTGCAGCAGTGGGGATGGCCCTCTGTAATTCAGGTGCTGCAGGCGGGCACCTGGGGCTAAGTGATGGAGCTGGGCTCCTTATCAAGCAAACACAAAAGCCATTGGGCAGATTGCAAATCCCAGCTGTGTCTATATCCCCCTTCATGTCTATACCACCATCAGTCAGAGAAAAGTGTTTTTTCCCTCTGGTGCCAGGTAACTGTTTTAGAGGAGGCAAATGAGACTTGTATGAGGTAACCAGGACGAGAGTGCCACCTTTCTTACAGCAAGCCACCTGTGGAAACCCTCCTGCTCGTGACACGGCCGTGAAGAGCTCCATGGGGTGCTTGCCTGCGCAGAAAGGTTTATCTGTCATTCTCTTGCAGTGCTGGGTGCGTGCGGTAAAACCGAAATCTCTTTTAGGCAGACGAAGGATGTAGCTGTGGTTGCTCTGCAGCGAAAGAAGGAATTGGTGTGTGTTTGACCTGGGGGAGGTCCTGGTTTGCCTTGCACCATAGCTGGTGGGCGCAAGAGCCACAGCTCCCATCCCTCCTGCAGCGGGACACGGTCGGGAGGCACGTACCTTCCCGGTTATGACCTGCCCTGACGATGGGGAACTGCATCTCAGTTCCTGGCGTGGTTAAAACCGTTACCGCCGTGGCTATGCCACAGCTCCTGCTTCAGACCCGTCCTTCCCTTCTTGCTTTTAATTTCCTTATTTACTTTAGTGAAGGTGGGACGTGTCATGCTGGGTTTCGAGCAGAGCCGTGCTGGGGAGCTGGTGGCCAGCCTGGAAGAAGACTTGTTGGTGTGATTTGTTGCAATTGGGATGAGAAGTTTGACAGTGGGGACAGAAAAGGAAACAAAATAGGATTTCCTCCCTTCCCTGTTGCAGATTTTTGCGGCAGCTTTGTCTTGATTTTTGTTCTTGCTGTGAGCCTCAGTTTCTCCATCTGGGAAATGAGGGGAGATGCTTGCATTTTGGGCCAAGCTACAGACGGACACTCACTGTTGTGGCTTGGGTTAAGATTAGACTCTGCGTGTCATGGAAATGGAGGAGAAATGCAGATTGTTCTTATTATTGTGTGAGTGGACCTTAGCACTCGTGTTTTTCACGCATTGAAACCATGTGCTTTCAGTGCACACACCTTTCCTGCCAGGTTAGATGAGGGGGACTGGAAAGGAATTTTGGAGTCATGAAATTCAGTCCCTTGTTGTATCTATCAGTCATCTTGTCTACTCCTTCCCCTAACAAACTTTTCAGGCTTTTACCAACACACACTGCTTTTACCCAAAGCAGCTCCAGACCCAGAGTACGTTAAAGATTAGCCACACTTTACTACAATTACTTGGGAGTGGAATGAAGGAAAAGCAAAACTAGAAAGACTGAAAGTCAAATTTTCATGAGTCTTCTTGGGAGTAAGATGTTTTCTAACTGATCAGAAGTGGCTGAGCCATGAAGAGTGTAACACTCAGAAAGCAAAGCCAGAGCAGCCACATCAGCTTCACAGTGATGCACCAAAGGAATCACTGTGGATTATGCAAAGCCCAGCATGTCTTGTTACATGAGTACGCAGTTGGGTGTACATGGCCATTGGGCCACACGCAACCATTTGAGAAAAAAACTCCTTCCTACAGCCAGGCTTGCAATGTGCAAAGCAAACCAGCTCCAGTGCTAACTCAGGATGGACCCAACTCTGATCCCCACATCAGTGGCAGCTTAGCTCCTTTCTTGGCCCTTTGCAGCCAAGTGTTCCCTGGCTGTGTGTTTGCAGGGGCCCTCAGGAGGGTGAATGAACAAAGGTGTGAAGTCAATGTGCACCAGCTGAAGACATTTAGCCCTCATGGGGATGCTCTTATTGAGGAATAAAGTCACCTTACATTGCTGTACCTTAATCCTCCTCTAAGGATCAAGCACTAGAGGCATTCTAATCCTAAATGAGAACATACACATGTGCTTTAATTTATGGGCACTGACTTCACACTTGTAGTTAACTGACTTGCCTTCACTCTCCTGCCTGTCCCTGTGTAGGAAAGCTCTAATGAGACGCAACTGGAATTTGGGTGATGCTGTGGCTATTAGTCCTTTCTTTGAGGTTTCTGTGGTTTGGGTTTCAGTGCGTTCCTTATATTTTGGGTCATTTTTTTTCCTCCTTTTTGGCCTTTTCAGACACCCTTTCAGTTTTGGTGTGTACAAACGTTTGATTAGAAGGTTTTCAGATGGTAGAATTTTATCCTCAGAGGAAACACATGATTTTTGGCTATTGAATCCTTTTGGGGTTAGAGACAACCTCTACGTGTGGCTTGGATTAATTCTTTGAATGTGAGGGGACCCTTCCTCTAAACATATCTTTCCCTTTCATAGAGGCTCATAACTTTAAGCTCTCGGCTAAGCTACATAAGTTGCCTAGTTGGTCTCCTGAAGCTCTGTCTATAAACATTGCAATAACTAATTTTCTCTGTGGTGACTCAGTTTAGAAATAATTTTTGGAGAAGTGTCTCTCTGTTGGCTAGATACTGAGTGCAGGCACTAGGCAGGTCAGGCAGACACCTAAATTTTGGTAGTGCAACAGTTCCATTCTGCTGGGCTATTTTTTTACTTCCAAAAAAGAATTCAACCATGGTATATGTAAGGGAGAACCAAGACCACCTATGCTGATATTTTTTTCATCAGCTGTAACTCTTCCTTGTCTCTAAACTGGAAAGACATGGTTTTGATGGATGGACCACTCGGTGGATAAGGAATTGGCTGGATGGTCGCACTCAGAGTTGTGGTCAACAGTTCAATGTCCAGGTGGAGGCCTGTGACGAGTGGTGTTCCTCAGGGGTCGGTACTGGGACCAGTGCTATTTAACATCTTTGTTGGAGACATGGACAGTGGGATTGAGTGCACCCTCAGCAAGTCTGCAGATGACACCAAGTTGTGTGGTGTTGTGGACACGCTGGAGGGAAGGGATGCTATCCAGAGGGACCTTGACAGGCTGGAGAGATGGGCCTGTGAGAACCTCATGAAGTTCAACAAGGCCAAGTGCAAGGTCCTGCATGTGGGTCGGGGCAATCCCAAGCACAAGTACAGGCTGGGCAGAGAATGGATCGAGAGCAGCTCTGAGCAAAAGGATTTGGGAGTGCTGGTGGATGAGAAGCTCAACATGAGCCGGCAATGTGCGCTGGCAGCCCAGAAAGCAAATCATATCCTGGGCTGTATCAAAAGAAGTGTGGCCAGCAGGTCGAGGGAAGTGATTCTGCCCCTCTGCTCAGCTCTCGTGGGAGCCCACCTGGAATACTGTGTTCAGCTCTGGAGTCCCCAGCACAAGAAGGACATGGAGCTACTGGAACGAGTCCAGAGGAGGGCCACGAAGATGATCTGAGGGCTGGAGCACCTCTGCTCTGGAGACAGGCTGAGAGAGTTGGGGCTGTTCAGCCTGGAGAAGAGGAGGCTCCGGGGAGATCTTCTAGCAGCCTTCCACTACTTCAAGGGGCCTACAGGAAAGCTGGAGAGGGACTTTTTAGAAGGGCATGTAGTGATAGGACAAGGGGCAATGGATTTAAACTGAAAGAGGGGAGATTTCGATTAGATATAAGGAAGAAATTTTTTACATTGAGGGTGGTGAGGCACTGGACCAGGTTGCCCAGAGAAGTTGTAGATGCCCCCATCCTTGGCAGTGTTCAAGGCCAGTTTGGATGAGGCTTTGGGCAACCTGGTGTAGTGGAGGATTTCTCTGCCCATGGCAGGGGGGTTGAAACTAGATGATCTTTAAGGTCCCCTCCAACCCAAACCATTCTATGATTCTATGATTCTTCCACTCTGAGGTTACTACACAGAATGAAGTGTGTGCAGGATTAGGTCATACTAATGCACCAATAGTGTTCCTGGCTGGGAAATTCTGCCTTAGCCTTCTAAGAACGTCCAAGAACTCCCATTACCCTGAGACTTAATGTCTGTGGGGCGATAGGCTTGGACCCACTGCTGCCAATCTGATGAATTTATCAGAAGACATCTGCACCTTCAGATGCAGTGTTACTGAACAGGCAGGGTGTTGGTTTGGGACACTGGGACCGGGAACAAAGGCACATCCCCCCATCCTGCTGTGCTTTGGTTTTCCCAGCTGTGAAATAATACCTATTCTCTCTGCTTTGAAACTGCTGTCAACACTTGAGGAATCTAAGGTCCTTCAGGAGTGATGAATTGAAGCAGGCAGTAACTTCATCTCCTAGAGAAGTTTTCTTGCTCTGTTGACTACATGGGTGTGATAGTTTGATGTGGGGGGGTGTTCTGGTGCAGGGGAGGGGATTTGCTCCCTGTGCCACCAGATCTGAGTCCCATCCCCCCCCCGGGGGGGGTTGCGCCAAATCGGCGCCTCTGCGAATTGCCCTATTTAAGTTGGGACAAAGGGGCGGGAAAGGGGCTTTTGCCCAGGAACGAGGAGAGGGCAGGAGGGCGCTGCCCTCGCTCCCGGCTCCCGGCCGAGCGGCCGCTCGGGCCCGGGCCGGCGCCACGTGCTCAAGATGGCGCCCGGGGAGCCGCATGGGGGGCTCGGGAAGCGCCTCGCTCCCGGGGTGCCCGCCGGGCCGAGCTCCCCCAGAGAGGATTAAGATCTAAGAGAAAACAACCACAGCGACCAGGTCAGTCAGGATGGAGCAGGAGGAGGTGTGCTGGGGCTGAAGTTTTCCCTTGCAAATCGGTGTGAAGATGGCAGGCGGCCCCCCCTGCAGCCAGGGTGTACTCGGCGGAGCAGAGACCCACTCGTGGCCCGTGGAGAAACCCACGTCGGGGAAGAGATGCCTGAGCCCAGGAGAGGTCGTGGAGCAGGGGATGCACGACCAGGTACTGTTAATAATGGGGCATGGGATGCACAACGAGGTCGTGGAGGCATCTGCAGTCCGTGGGACGACCCACGCCGACGCGAGTGGCAGCAGCTCCCTGAGAGGCCGAGACTGGTAAAGCCCGAACTGGTGCGATCCATGGGGAGGATTGCAATCCTGCGGGCAGGACTTACACTGGAAAAGTTTGGGGACTTTTTCCTCGTGAGTAGGGGATCCACCGAAGCAAGGGAAAAATGGTGTAAGGACTCCTCCTCCTTTAAGAAGGAGCGGCTGTAACAACATGGATGAACTGACCTGCACTCCCCCATTCCCTGTGCCCCTGTGCCGCCGGGGGGGAGGTAGAGCCGGGAACGAAAGGAAATAGGGGGTGGGGAGGTGTTGTTTTAAGATCTGGCCTTGTTTTCTCTTTCTCCTCTCAAGTAACCGGTTTCATTCCCTTGTGTCTCTTGTTAAGTAACTGTTAATAACTTGTTTTGTTTTAAGAAGAAAGCCTGAGTCATGTTTTGCCCGGGACCATGGTTGGTGGGTGCTCCCTCTCGGTTCTTGTCTCGACCCTCAGTCCAAAAACCACGACAATGGGAAGCCAAAAGAGACTAACTTTTCCATTTAAATATGAGATTTGCTTAGTACTAGGCCTCTCACTGGGGTTTTGGGGAAAAAATTGGATGTTACTATAATAATGACATTATTATTGTAACTGCTCAACATGGTACTTCATTCTTTATGTAAGGTAAGTGGATACCCCCACTCATTTGTTGTCATCATTATTTACTAATTATGCTTGTAGCCAAAGGTGTTCATTGCTCGATGGAACTAAAAAGGAAAAGGGTCTTAGGTTGAAACTGCCTTTCACCCATAATCACTTTCATCCACTAAGAAGGAGGGAAAATAGCCAAGATTCTTCACTCAAAGGATTGGTTGTTTTTGATTTTGCTGTTGTTGTTGTTGATTACCCTGTAAAATCTTTATGGCAAATGCAAAATTCCCTCACTTACACCCCGATACCTGGAAATCTGTACAATCTGGTCAACTACTCTGAGCTTTTTCAGTAGCTAACCTTCTTCTTTGCAGTGCATGAGCAGTTGCCAAATTTTAAGCATGTGAGTGGTAGTGGCAGAAACAGTGGACTTCATCTGTGCTCAGAATGAGGTGCACACTTCCAAAGATGTTTTTAGAATGAATTGCTGTTTATTTCTAAATAATCAGAAAATTTGAATCATATTGTTCATCTGCAATTCTCAAAAAGCTTTCCAAAAGCAGCAGAAAAGCTTAATTTCCACGTGAAAACATGTTCAGTTACACAACAGAGAAGCAATGGTTTAAAGATCATTTGGTTTTCTGCAAGATCTAAAACCACAGACACTCCCTTCGTTAAGAGGTGTCAAAGCACCTTTGAAGTGACCCTCAGTTTTTAGAGCTGAAAGCTTCCTAGTCCTCATGGCATTTATATACAGACTTCCCCTGACTTGAAATGTCTGGCACCTTCATTTTAAAGTAATAATTAAATTAATATTTAAAGTGAGTTTTAAAGCAACGAGTTGTTATATTGCAGGACAAGCTTCAGTGTTGCAGGCGAATGAGAACATGCTGTTGCTAGTATCATTTTTCTGTTCTACCTTGTGTCCAACTTCGTTCACTCATTTAAATCACAGTGCTCAGCAGATCTCAAAACAATTTGCAGAGGAACTACAATAAATTACACTTGTCCCCTTTTCACAGAGGAGGAAACAGGCAAAGAGAAACGAAGTAATTTGGCAAGTTTATGCAGCAGGTCTGTTGCAGGGGCAGGTGAGATGCGGCTCTTTGGGCTAGTCGTGGGTGTTGTGGCCTATTGTGTAATGCTACCTGCAAAATGCATATTCTGTCATTGTTACAGACTAAATCCTAAGAAAATAGTGAAATACATTAATCCGAACTAATTGCATGCCTTACCTTTAAAGCAACGCGGAAGCTACTTTGAGACCTTCTCTTCACTGTGATAAGAAAGATGTTGCAAAGGTGTTACAAAGTCAGAAGACTCTGGGGTTTTTTTCCAAACATTTTCTAGATTTTTGAGCAGTGTGACTTCAAAAGTATTTTCCCACAAGCGTAGAGCTGGTAGAGCTGGAAATGTGCAGTCTTTGGTTTTATCTGAGGCCAAGGTTTCATACGGGCCTGGGATTCTCACTCCCTGGAGATACCATGAGATTCATGCTGCATCAGGCTGCAGAACATAGACTGCAGTTGTTTTCAGCAGTGCTAGTGGTAAAACGTTTGACTTGGAAAACAAACCCGATTCTTCAGTCCTGGACCAAATAAATCCATTGACAATAGAAGAAAAAAACCTACAACCCTTATCTCCCTGCTCTATCTTTATGCCATCTCTCCTCTTTAGGGGGATGAATTCTGCTCTGGCTTACACAGATGTGTTTCATGAGGTAGAGGTGTGTTTAAAGGGAGGTATATTTTTTCATGCCCTGGTGAATTTGGCCTCTAGGTAGCAAATTCTTCCCTCTGTCAATCCGCTACAACTCCTGCACTTTCTGGGGCAGGGATTGTCTTTTTGTTCAGTGCATATAAAGGGCTGGGTGCACTGTGGTTCTGGGCCATGGTTTGGGGCTCTTAGGCACTACCACATGCTGCATAATTAATATTAGTAATGAATAATAATAATAACAATAATAATAATGGCTGAATACAACTGAACCCCATAACCTTGCCCTTAGGTGCCTGAGTAGGAAACACGAGCCAAGGCAATTCAAAGAGACACCAGTAACAGAGTTAGTTAGAGCAGTCCTGGCAGCTGGCTTTCCTAATAAGCATCATAAATGTGGCTGGGAGGGGGAGGCAGTGCACAGCAATTTCACATTGCTAGGCTCCATGTACAGGGCAGTGTACCATCACCGATGGAGTCATTTCAGTCTCTACTGGAAAACCAGTGGGAATTACTTCTCCGGAACATTTTTCGTTGAAGGGAGAGCAGCCCCAGAAACAACCTCTGTGAGTGGCACTGGGGTGTAAAATGAATTGCAAACAACTATGACTTTTATGTCTTCTATACAAATGCTTGAGTGACGAGACTCTAGCTATTATGGAAGGTTGCTTTGTGGTGTCAGCCAGTTGGCTATCACTGGGTCGATTAGCAGCTCTACCTGTCACATCTATATTCAAATGAAAGGGATCCACTTCAATTCTGACAGGGTCCTGCTGACCCTTAATTCGTTGAGGGATACATTCTGAGGAGGTGCTGAGCATCTCCACCTTCCGGTGATGGCTGCACTTCTCTGAAATGAACGTTCCCTTGAGAAATTATCCCAAATGAATGACTAGAGTTCATATTTCTTGCTCTAGTGTTACTATTGCTATTCCACCTTCAGAACGAGGCCCCTTCTTGTGGTTTCAGAAGGCTGTTTGGTACCTGGAGAGGAAGAACCTGGTCTTCTCATCACTCTTTTGGCATGGTGTTCCCAGTGCAGAAAGACCTTTTGATAGCACAACCTGTCCTTCCACAGCAAAGCCCAGGACACAGCACCAGTGGCTTAGCACATGCTTAAGTCCTCTGGTAAATAAGAACAGACTGAAGCTTTACACTCAGAAAGAGAAAAGGGTTTGGCCACATTTCCCAACAACAATGTTTCTCATGGTTTCCGTTTAGCCTGGCGTTTATTGCCTCTCCCAGGAAGACCCTTGAGCAGTGGCAGCAAAACAATTGTCGGAGTAAGTAAATATTGTATGGATAAAGAGCTTCAGCACACTAAGCCAAATCCTGCCCACTTCCAGTCTACTGTAAACTCAAAGAAACTCTCTTGACTTTGGTGGCATTGCGGTGAATGCAAAGCCCAGCTCTGCAGGGCCCTTCCCAGTCGTTCCTGGAAGGGTCAGCTTCTGCTCTGAAATCCACCACACCCTTGCTCTTGCCAGCAACCAATTCTTAGGTCACAGACGTTAACCTACTGCCAGTGCCTTTCAATTAGTATTTTAGCGTCGTCTCCTCCCCCCTGGAAGGCTTTTCCTGAACTTCACTCCTCTGATGTTTAGAAATCTTCGAATTTCCAGCCTTACGGCCAGTTTGTTCTTGTGCCAACATTGTCCTTTTGCTTAAATAGCTCATTTCCCTCCATGGTGCTTGCCCACCTTCCCCTCCCTGCGATGTATTTATAGAGAGCAATCATATACCCTGCTAGCCAGTGCATGCTCAGCACCTTCCAGTATAGGTCCCTGGCATCTGTTTTATAGACACAGTTTAAAGTGCTTCCTCCGTGTCTGAACGCAAATAGAGTTCCCACCCTGTTCCAAACATGATGCTTGCACATGCTGGATCTGGTCCAAACGGCCTGAGGATTGCCTATACACTTAATTTAAATGGCAACAAAAATAAATCTCAACCCAAGCGGCCTCGTGGGACAGGCTTTTTGCAAAAAATGGAGATCCGTGCCCTTCTCCCAGTTCCCTCTGCATGAGAAGAAGGGCAACTTTAAGTTGCTGAGACTGAATTCCCTTCTTGCCTCGCTGGTGCTCTCCCCCTGCCCTACTCCTGGGGTCTCACTGGGAAGGGGAACCCCTGCAGTGGTGCTGATAGGACTGGAGTTGTCTGGCTGCCAGGGTGAATCAGAACAGCTCAGTCTCTAACATCCTGATGCCTGTTAATTAATGCATTAATGAATTGCCTTCTAATTCCTATAATCGTCCTTATTTTTGGGGGTGAACAGACTTTCAAGGTTGCATAGCTTGCCCAAGGCCATGCAAGAAGTTAGTGGCAGAGCCAAGAAAGAAACCTCGGTTCCCTGACTCCTGGGCTGGGCTGTGCTCACCAGGCACTAACACTCCCTTCGTGGCCAGGCCAAATTGCTCTCCTTTTGGTAAAAAGTCCTGCGCACCATTTCCTTCGCTCCAGCAAGTGCACTCGGTGCAACAAAGCACCTTTTTTTTTTTTTTTGCCTTACAGAAAGACCAGAGAAAAGCATGTAACGAACCGAGATTTGAAGCTGCCTTCAGCAGTTCCTAATCTCTGCAAATGTTATACTCTTTGTGGTAAGGAGCTTGGGAAGCTCTCCCTGCCTCCTTTGTGAAGGCTGATACGTGGAACTGGCAGAGTATTGTTTTCATTTCTGAGATGAGCTCGCTCTGTACGCAGATAAAACTTCCTTCAAAGTCAGTAAGAGTTTTGCTGAAGTGCGTAAGCCTGATTTGTTTTTAAACTTATATATTACTCCACTGACATAAACAAGTTCAAACTAGTGCTAATGCTATACACAGCCAGTACAGCTACTGCAGAGGGAACCGGGTTGTGATCTGGTTAGTGCATCCCTGGGAGAACTGTTCAGGTCCTATGATCAGATGTCTGTTTTTCTGTAATTAATAAGAAATGGAGCCTTTTATTTAAATTGTTCACACCAGTATGTTTTTATCTGTATATCTAAGTTAAAAATAACCTCTCAGAACTGCATGTGTTAACATGAGTGGGATTCTCTACGGTATGTTTGATATTATCGTTATTATTTATTGTTGTTTTACTGTCACTATTATTCAGAGTTCATCACAGAGGTAATATTTCAAGACAAATTGGGCAGAATTTATACTGACCAAATTCGTCCTAGAGCTACTCCATCGTCTTTGAATTGACTCATCTTGAGATGGTTTCATGGACTTTGTATATGAAGTGACGATTACCTTCTTTTCAATTTCCTGTGTAGTTGTTATTCACCAACGCAGCCTTTCTACTCACTAAACAAGAATCTAACTAACAAAAACATGCAGGTAGTTTATTATACAGATTCATTCTTCCAAGCGCATTAATGTTTCCTGTGAGAGGTGGAGGACTCTCAATTTGAACTGAGAGTTACTGCTTTTGAGTGGGAAATTTTCACCAGAAAAAGAACCCTTTTGGAAAGAACCTGCATATTTTAACACTTTTTTTTTTTCTTTGAATACTTGAAAAAAATCTGGAGTGACACCAGCATTGCTGAGGGGCTTGCCTGTTCTCTACTTAGGACTAAAATTAAAAGTGATCTCAATTTTATATTAAAGGTTATAAAATACAGAGAAGTGTGACCAGATTCTACTCTGTATTGCAGAAGTGGGACTATGAATGTCTTGTATGCAAGGGAAAAAACAGAACCATAAAGTCCCACCTCCCAAATTCAGAGATTTTAATTGCTCCAAGGTCTGCTCAGCCTGCAGCATCCTGCCCAGAGAAGCACCGGTCGGGGGCGATGGACTAAAAAGTGCTGTTCTCGCTGCTTGTGCTGCTTGCGTGAGAGAAGGCATAGGAGGGCTGTTGGGGATTTATGGAGAAGAGGTTGTGGAAGTCCTAAAGAAAGAGATCAGAGGAGGAGGCAGAAGGGAGGCTCCTGCCTGGTGGTATGAAGATTGCTGATTCAGGGCTGCAGCCCTTGCAGGAGTTAGTGTGCTCTGCGGTGCGAAGGGAGCCAAGCCACTTATGCAATATTAATATTAATAACTGCTTTGCACTTCTATAGTGCCTTTCATCCGAGGATTTCAAAGCACTTTACAAACATTAATTAATTAAGGCCCATAACACCCTGTGAGGTAATGCAAGTAGATATTACAGCTCATGCAGAGGCCAGAATTGCCAGCATTACAGGTATAATCCTCTAGCAAGAGTTAACTTATTCTTGAGCAAGCTTTCTTACTTATAGGCATAAACAGGCTTCCCCTTAACACTGAGCGTGTCTTTTTTTTTTTTTTTTTTGTGTCTCCTTCCCCTTGATCCGTCAGTCTTCACACAAGCAAAACTCCCACTACGAGGCAGCCAAATGAGGTGAACGAGCAGTACTTCCATCTCCCAGCTCACTGCTTCCTCTTTGATGGTCCGATAAAATTGTAGGATATCGAGAGGCTGCAGAGTTGTGTCACATATTAGTGTCCTGCTTCTGTGGGGTTTCCCTGTTCTAAATATACTTTGCACCAGGGAGATTAAAAAAGGAAGTGAACTAAAAGATGTTTTATGGCACCTGCTTATCAGATGACCTCCACACAACCTGCAGACATTAGCTAACATAGCCCTCGTCACAGCTGGTCATAAATGTCATTAGTGTCATTTTAGCTGGAGTTTTTTTTAACCATTCGCAGCTCCTGTATTTCAGGGCCGAGCTGGGAGCTGGTAAGGAAAAGGTAGGCCTGTTAAATCCACCTCCCTGCTCATTGCAGCCCCTCATTTAGCTCATGTGTTGCCCTTTTTCAGCTCAGCATTTCTGCCTGTCCCGTTTTCAGCCTGCCTTTCCCTCCATGGAAAGGTGCAGGTCGTGGAGCTGTGGAGTGCTTTGCCGTCCAGTCCTGTCCTCTCCATGTGGGGCCAGAGCCCCGGCTGAGCTGAGGTCCATGCCATGAAGCTCTGAGTGCACCTACAAAGGGGTCCTATCCTGAAAAACAGTGCTGAGCGCACGCCGAGACCTGGGTTGACACCAGGCCACGATGAGTCACGTTACACAATTAAATACGGTGGCACGTGTCCCTCGGTGTCCTGGCAGGAGCAGACCTGGCCAAGGGGAAGCCGGGTGGTTAGAAAAGCCACATTTGGGCTCTTATATTCCAGTGCTCTCACATACTCCGTGGCCTGCAATGCACAGAAAACTGTCATTTGTTGTATGGGCAAGAAATACCCATTTTTCTGCTGTAGCCCCCTCTCCTGCTTGTCTCCCTTCTTTCTTAAGGGGCTAGATGCTCTAAGTAGCGTGGGATGGAGCAGACCTGCTCCAAGCTCTGCAGGCAAGGGGAGCATTATGTCTGTCCTGCATGGCCATGTTGGTAACCACTTGCTACAGCTGGAGAGGAGCAAAGGGACCTTGGGGGCAATTAGTCCAGAGCACGACTTCTCCGGGATTTGCCCGTTCAATTGCATTCTGAAAATGCACAGACATTAGCTAATTAATGTGGTGAGTTCATTAAACCAATTAATTGCATTTCTTTCTGCGAGTGGGCTGGGCCTATCAGTCATCTTCATAGAGTGCAGTTTAGGGCATTAAAAATATTCTCTTCTTCAAATTAAACTTTATTAAATAATAACTCCTTCCAAATTCTAGACTAGGAATGAGCAACGTCACTCTAACCACAAGAGCCGTTTATTGCGTATAAACTTCTTTTACTGCCCTGCCAGCTGTGATAAAACCAATTCAGATGCATATTCTCAGTACAGTAAGCACTTTCTCCCCTTTCATAGTCTTGCATTAACCCAAAGGCTCCATCCTTTTGTGCAGAACTCCCACTGAAATCAATGGGAATTTTGTGTGTGGAAAGAATGCAAGGTTGGGAAGTTATACGTCCGCATGTTGGCCAGCAAAGGCATTGTGCTTGCCACAAGGGGCTTTTTGGCAGGCAACAGAATGTTTTGCATTTTTCAAAGACAAACAGAACAGAAGAAACACTTAAAGGCAAAAAAAAAAAAAAAAAAAAGATTTGCTGTTTGTCTGGTTTTGATTCTACTTAATTCTGAAGTGAGTCTGAATATACTTTTTTTTAAAAATTTTAAAAGCACTTTAAGATTTGTGTTTTAAACCCCCCTTTTTCTTAAGGTTGAAAAATATCTTCATTTTATTGAACCTCTCAAAACTCGTGGGTTTTATGTGTTAGAAGACGTCTTTAGCAACTTTTCCCCCTCAATGTTTGTTAGACAGCAGAATTAAAAAATGTTAAAATTAAAAAAAAGGATATTTTTTCAAATAATTCAATAAAAATATTTTGGGTTTCGATTTTAATATCTAAATTTCTGCTTTCTAGGTCTAATTAAAAAAAAAATGTTTTGGAAGCTCTGTTTTTGGCTAAAGGCACATCAGAAATTTCTATTTTAAGATATGTTGAGCACAACGCAGTGAAAACGAAGTCTGTTTCCTGGCATGAACATTTAAACACAGAGTCACTAAAAAATCCTAACCTTTTAGTAATTTTCCTCCTATAATTTCATCCTTGAAGATCTACTTTATTTCGATCTATGGCTGCCCACGAGCAAGTAAAAGTAGCATTTCCAAAGCTTTGTATGGGTCTTAGTGTCACTGCAGGTGCCTGCATCCAAAGCCTAGATCTTCACTTCCCGTTCAGACCCCACCCCTGTCGTGTCATCTCTGGTGCTCACCAGGTCCAAAACCAGCTCCAAGTGTCCCTCCAGCACCCCTTGCAGCATATCACCTCATGTGGGGCTAAGGAAGAGGTACACGTAGCATCGTCTTTGGTTGAGGAAAGATAAAACTCTTTGTCTACCTCATGGGCAGTTGCTCCAACTACTTGCTTGCTATCCAACATTACTCAACTGCATGTGCACCTACCCATTGAAAAAAAATTCCAAGTTTTGACCTCCTGCAGCCTTTAAAAGAACTTAGGGGAAGAAATTTTTTGGAAAATCGCGTCTTCCCTTTCTCTCACCCCTTTGATTTCCACATCATGCTCCACATTTCTACCGGAAAGCTAAAACTGCTCAGCGAGTCAGTTTTTTTTTGGCTGATCCGTTTTCAGCCAAAAGTGTTTCACCTGCACGATGAGAGCTGAGTAGCCCAACTCCAAGTTTTGGATTTCTTTCTCAGTCTCAAGCACCTAAAATGTGGGCACTTAGCTTGTTTCATTAGGTCTAGCTCATAGCTTTGTGACACTTCCAGAAACGTCAGCCTCAGATGGAAAATATCCACCTTACTACATCAGGGATGTTTATGTCAAAACCTGGTAACATGAAGATCCTGCTGCCCAGCTTCTTCAACTCATCATTCCTCTTATTAATTAATTAGGGCAATTTATATCAAACATGCTAAGAGTAAATCGGAGACTCTTGGAAGAACTCCAGCCAATTAGAATGATAGTTAAAAATAAATTCATAACTACAAGAGAAAGAAACCTGAAAGACCACAGCAGGCCACAAAACACTGTAAGAACTTGGAAATAAAGCTGCAGGGAAAAAATCAATGGCATTGTGGCCAATATTAATCTCCCATCAATAAATACCATATCTTTCACTGCTTATGGTAATTGCCCCAGTGATTCCCCTTAAAGTGGTTCTCGAGTACTTAGAGGGCCCGTTGATAGCATCTTATCAGGTCTCAAAGCAATGGTGTGAAAGCACAAATAGGAACTGCAGCCTAGTCTGAGAAAAAATGTGGTCTTTAGAATGTGCTGATTTGACAAAAGGTAGTTGTTTGTCACAGACATTAGTTTTTATCTGCTTAGTGGATAATTCTTCCAGGGGGGGACTCTTCAGCATCTCTGTGACATTGCTGCTCAGCTTGTCGTGAGGAGGATTTTCCAGTAAAAGAATCTATTGAAGCCAAATGGGTCCAGGCTCCAATCCTGCTTGAAATGGGCTTTTTGGAATTGTGGTCTGGATGCTTCGGAGTGATGTGTGACTTTGCAGGGGTTCCTGCCTGAAGGCTGCGGCTCTCTTCACCCTGAGAAATGACAGAAAGGAGTTTATGCTGCCGTGAAAGTGTTGTCATAAAAATAGTTGTCACTCTGAAAGGAAGTGGGCTTGGTGGTTTTTTTTTTTTCTCTTGAAAGGTGTTTTGAGTCAGAACTAATGTCCATGCTGACTTTAATGGGAGGCAGGTGCAATGTCACATTTGTTGTGTGCAAAACAGCATTCACAATTTTCATTTGTTATCAGGCCCATCAACTCTACTGCACGAATTTTAAGAATTATCCAGCTGAATTTCTCCTTGTGCTCCCTTTGCAGCCAGGACCTATATATTTCACCAAATATGTAGCCCAGGCGCTGCAGAAAATTGATAAGTGGCCATCGGTGTGGAGTGAGCTGTTTGAGTCTAGAAATTTTACATGCTTTTCACTACTGAGGGATCATTTTGCATGCACATTTTACCAATTGCTGGATGACCCTGCCTATTTTCTCACTGTACAGCTCAAAAGATGATTAAACTGCCCGTATGCTGTGTGGCAGGAGGCATTGGCCAAATATGAAAAGATTTCTGGGAGTCTGTTCGAGTAATACCACAGAAAGTCAGGCAGCAGAAGAGACACACAGAGGGATTTTCAAACATCCTTCAACTGCATATATTGAGCATAATCTTGTGACTGTTACTTATACCTATATGTGCTAGTCTTCTTGAAGACCACACACCGAGTTTGATGTCCTTCTCTTCTGTCACCGGTGACTGTTGTATTTTGCTTATTATTTAGATTTCCTGAGGCTGAAGTGGCATTTTCTAGATTTTACAGAAATGTTCCAGAATTTATCCCTTCCAAGGTGGCATGTGCTATTTGAAATTAAACTAAAAGATGTCTCTTTGATGTTACTTTTCATTCTAAACTTAGCCATCGCATGCCAAAGCCCCAGTTTTGATTGAACACGGCTTGCTTCATTTTTGCAAGTGTTTTTTAAAGATCTTATTAAAAATTAAATTTTCATTGCCCTGTAATGTATCAGCAAGATTACACAACTCTGATTTACTGTTAGGATTGGAAATTAACTTCAAAAGACAAGAAATGGAAAGTGGAGGCTTATTCTCCCATGGCACATTACAGCAGTAAGACAGAGTGATATAATGATATCAGAAATATATTTTCCTCTTGAATGAAGAAAACTATATCAATTCATTTCTCACCTACATATTTACTTACATTTCAGGACAGTTTTCTACTCATCTTAGTTATACCTTAGTGGAGGGTGTCCCTGGCCATGGCAGGGGGGTTTTAACTAGACAATCTTTGAGGTCCCTTCCAACCCTAACCATTCTATTATTCTATGCTTCTATGATCTGAGACAAGTCACAAGCTGGTATTACTATTGTAAAAAATGCTGCAGATAAGAAGTTTCACTTTTCTGCTACCTCCAATGCCAGCCATTATACCAAATTACACATTTTTAAGATAAATTAGGCAAAGTATTGAGTGTTTTGACTTGCATCCAGCTGTGTGTTTAAACCCACTCTTGACTACAAGCAGCAGTGGTCCCACTGAACCTGGTTATGTGCCTTAAAGGAAAAACATGTTGAATTGCCCAACTGGGTCCATGCCAGAGTGCAAAGTATTTTGAGGATCCAGGCCATCCCACAGTCATCTCAATGGTTTCTGAGTATCTGCCTTAAGTCATTAAATTTTTCGAAATGGCATCTCTGTTGTGGTGTGTTATCCCTCCTTCCTTCATAAAAACCTTTATTGAAGTTTCAACTCTGTCCTTAAGGCCTGATCCAGACCAGGATAGGAGGTACTATGTTCATAGCAGTTCTTGGAGCTAGCTGAAGTCATCCATGTGGGTTGAGGTATCTTGCTGGAAGAGGCTTTACTATTACTCTTCTTGGTTTTAGCTCTGTGGACTTTTTTGAAGGAGTGAGCTGGAGAAGAAAATAGACAGTCCTAAATGATGCACCAGCTAAGAAAGTTTTATCATTTGCAGAAGGTCCTAACATAGGACCTAAACCAGGGCATTAAATGCTTATTCCAAATGGGACAGCTCATGGCAATACCTAACTCTTTGGCACATGTGCCTAGAATGGACACCAAAGTCAGTGTTAGGACCTCAGATCAGTATGTGAAGAGCATTTAATACCTTAGAAAATTCGTCCCAAAGCCCTGCACTGAGCAGTAAGTGGTCAAGAAAGAAAACGCAAAGTGGAAGTGCCTAAATCAGTGCTGCAGGAAAGCATGGCTGGGACAAGCAAGCTCCAGGCTTCTCCTGAGCGGGTCTTCAAAGGACTGAGCAAAGCCAGCTTCGTTTGGCTCCTGTTGAAAAATGCAGTCACCAAAGGAAAAGGAGGAGCCTCTCACCATTTATGTTATAGTCTGGTGGTTAAAACCACTTGCCCGAGAAAAGCAAGACGAGTTCTCTGTTTGCCTCTGCCTGGGAGGTTCAAACCTACGTTTCCCAATTGCCATGGGAGTACCCCAACCACAAGACTGCAGGTGACGCTGGGTGGAGAAAGTGTTTCTGCATTCCTTGGTCAAGCTGTGGGACTGTGCAGGAAAGATTAAGAGATTCCCATGACCCTCTGTGAGGAGAACAGGGTGCTGGGGTTCTGGGGCATTTCCCCTTTTCTTTTCAGTCTGATGTTTGTTTATCTAGAAGGAGGTTTGGGAAGGGGAAGAGGCAATTTTAGGAGCGAGTCAGCCAAGCGTTTAATGAATAGAAATTTTTTGCTACAGGTTTATACCCTCTACATCCTTCAAATCTCGGCTCTGTAGAGTAAAATACTCACACAGCAAAAACATGGAAACTGAAACTTAAGACAATCCTCCTTTTAATCACTAGGGCACGGACTTCTGCTCTGCTTGCAAGTCACATTGGGTACCACGACTCTTTCATTTCTTTCTCTCTACTCATCAGTATAGCTTGAACGAGGAAATAAATTTTTTCTCCTCCCCTCCTGCCCATGTCCCGCATCTCACCTTCACCTGATAACTTGGGGTTTAGGATGGTTTCATGGGAAGTGGGAACTGTGAACCCCTGGGGCTGAGGAGGACCCAGAGCCCACTGTCCCACTTCCTAGGTAAGCGCTTTAATCCTGAGGTTATTACAGGAGCGGAGGGCACTGGCACTGCTGTCTCCTCCTCTGTCAGCTGCATTTAAAAGAAGAAAGCAACTATGACTGCATTCTTGAAGGGTGTGATCCTGCAAATGAGAGGTAGGTGTGTTCCCAGCATACCTCCAGGATTGGGCCCCGCAGGGAACACCGGTGCCACTCTGCCTCGCCATGCCGGATGGCAGTGGGACTGCCCAAGCCAAGCCAGGAGGCACCTGACAGCTGAGGGTTAGATGGTGGAAGGAGGGGCTTGGGGACTGTGTTTTTTTTTGGATGTTGAAATTCCCCCAAGTTTTTTCTGTCAGGTGTCATCACCAACCACTGAGGTCCTTCAGGAAGGGCAGTCTTCATGAAGCCTCTTGATGGAGACATGGACACCACCAGTGAGGTTTCAATTTCACTTAGTACCAGAATCCCCTCCAGGATATGTTCTTTGTTCACAAACTATATCGAAGGGCCCTGATCCTGTGGAACAAATATTGACTTGAACTTATATTTATTCACTTAAAATGACAAGTGGGCTTCAGCATATGCTTGGGTTTAAGTATATGGGCTTAAGCGTTGGGCTTAAGTATATGCTTAAGTGACTTGAGACCCTACACGAGACTGAGCTTTGAGACCAAGAGCAAGCAGCTGAGCTCTCATTGCCAGCTCACTCCCTTTAGACTTTGATGGCTGAGTGAGACCCACCCAAGGAAGGGTCAGCAGAAGTACATCAGGCAGGCTAAAGGCAGTTTACTGGGAATTAGCGCTCAGGAGACTGGTCGTTTTTGTTTCTTTCCCACTGTTGCTCCCTATGAAAAAAAAATATTGTTGGAAAAATGCTTTTCTGCGCGTGCTAAAGCAACATGGGACATTAATCTGGAAAACAAGGCTATGTCTCCACAGAGATCATACGGGATCCTTTTTGTCTCACCGACTGCGATTTCCCAGTTTACAAAATGGAAATAGCTTTCCTGTGACTGAAGGCGTCTTTCACACACTGTTTCTTTAAATTATCATTTGCAATCCCTCAAAGAGAAAGAAGCAAAGGAAACTGGGTGGGAATTAGTTGCTCCTTCACGTACATTGCACTAGTTACTGTGTGGGAGGATCATTATTTCTAATGATGATGGATGGTTCTTATATGAAAGGGTTTCTTGCCTCTGTTGTTCCCCAAGTTGGAGCAAGAAAGGGTTACTATTTTAATGAGAGAAGTTGAAATAAAATTTATTGAGAGGGATGAAAAAGAAGAACCATAAAAGCTGGATCAAAACAAATGGAATGCTTTACCTGATCACTTTTATGGCGTTGCTGCTTTCATGACGCACAGACACATACACGCACACGCTGCCACCAAGCTTTGACTTCGATTGTTCTGTGCAATCTCCTTTTTTCCCCCCTCATATTGTCAAAAAAGATAGTTTTCCCCAAATAAATATTTCCCATGCGTATTTTTACTCAAAACACAAAGAATGCCTACAGAAGGTGATACACAGACAATTTGTTCTTCTCTTTTAATAACGCGCTGATAGAGACAGTCTCTATTGCATAATGATGGAAACCTGAAACCTTATCGAACCTATATGCTGCTATTATCCGGAGCTTTCCGATGGTGCTATCCAAAACAATGGCAAAGAACGGGCTAAACAGCCACCCTCATGGAAATCCAAAACTGCCAGAATAAAAGCATCGGTTTATTCCAATCCGCACTCAGCTGATTAAACTGAGGAGTTGTCACAAAGATAAATAGATAAATAGATTGATCATATCATTTTTTTTTTTAATAATTGCCGCCTTCAAACTTAACATATTTTGACAGGAGAGTATATTAAAAGCCATTAAAACAGCTGTTTTGCTGTAGGGAATATTACTTGTGGGTTGAATGCAGAGATATGTGTAGGTATTTATTCAGTAATCAATCATAGAGAGAAAAGACCTCGAATTTCAGTTGGAAGTTTTTATTTTTATCCTTTTCCTTACTACTGGTCTTTAAACCTGCTCTGAGGAAAGCTATACATGCCCGGCTGGTGCTCATCAAAAGCAAGCAATCACAGCTAAATCAGCATGCAAAATGCCACTCAACCTTGGGCCTTTATTAAAATTTGCTGGGACTCAATTTGAGATAGCGATCGTTCTTATTAAAAAGCAAAATGTAAGATAGTTTTTTTATATAAATCTCTGGATGGAATGGAATTGTTAATCAGCATAGGCTGATGTGATTTCTCTGTTGCAAATCCTGCCGAGGGCTCAGAAGTGGCACATTACCATAATTCCTAGGCTAGAGCTGGCAGCTTGAAAAAGACCTGCAAGAATCTTTAAAATGCTTAAGCAAAGCTGTAAGTCACAGCAAACAACACACACTGGGGATGGTTACCACAGGTTCTTCGTGTTATATAACAAAGTTTCTTCCTTCGGTCTATTTGCTTTTACCACAATTTGCTATTTTGTTGGGTAATTGTTTATGTTTTCTTGAGAAAAAGGGCAAGAAGAAAAGAAAAATCCCATATCTTATCAAAGGTTTTTTATTCCTCCTAAAAAACATCCTCTTTTAATACAAACCTCTCTGCTGTATTGTGAATTCAATATGTGTAATCACTGACTATATACATATTGGTACACACACATATATTTTTAAACTTAAAACTAGCACCAGTCATGTCAGGATCAGTTTAGCACCTTTCCTTTTCCCTTGTCCTGTACTGCTCTTATGCTGGTGCCTTTCAGCCCAGAAGTGTCTGTGGGTCAGAGGTAAACAGATCCCCATGAATATTCTGTATATTCATTTTAAAAGATTGTTGATCTATTTGTTATCCCAGGCACTAAAAAAAATAAGCTATTATTATTTCTAATAATGAACGCTAAGTAGTGCAAATTACAATTATTTTGTTTGATGGAAAACATTGCCGATCACTGCAGATAGAAAACTCCTCAACTGAACTACGCATTACTGGTACAATTATGATTTATCTTTAATGTTACTATAATGTCTGAAGTCTGCTGTCGTGACTACATTAGACACTGCACAAATGTGTAGTGAAGAAGAACAGTTTTTCTATATGAGTTTTATCCTGTCTGTAAATATACACAGCTAAGATTAACGACGAGTAAAGCGTAGTCTGCACGAATGTCATACTACCTCACTGGCAATACATTTTGGAGGCTATGGCATCAATAAGAAGTGTTTTCATTGACTCGGACACTTTTGGCTCAGGATCCAAGACAGATGATTGGCTGCTTGCTTCTTGTTTTTAATCAGGAATGCACAAGAGGCAAAGGAAACAAAGAGACTTTTAATAAGGTACTTCTACCTTGATATTTCTGGTCCAAATCTAGCCTAGGCCAGTAACGGACAAAAGTTGTTTCATTTTATTTTCTAATTTTTTTTGGCTAGAGATCTGGGAAATAAAGATGTTACTCACGGTCCAGTTCTCATGGGAGACGTGTCCACCTAAGAAACGTACCTCCTCCGAGGGGTTTGCAGAGGTATTCTGCGTTAAGACGCCAAAATCTCGTTGCACAAAGAGCGAGCTACCTGTTGACCTACAGAACAGCCTTTGCAAACTGATGCATATGGAAAGAGAAACTTGTTCTGATGCTGATTCTTCTGTACCTGCCTTGAAGATTGTGAGAACAAATCGGTCATAGATTGCTGCCTGATAGTCATGAGCAAATTTTAATTCCAGCATGCAGGCACTCCCTTTGGAAGGGAAAGACAGGCTCAATTGTACATGGAGAGACAGAATTGCAACCTTGCAAAAATCAGAGACTTTGTTTTGAGCGCCAAACAAAATTGAATGTGTTCCCCCCACACACATACATACACTATCATCAAATATTATCAATTTAATTGCTCAGCTCCTGCAGCTGTGAGCACAATATATCAGCTTGGCTGGAATGGAATTCGTAATTCTGTAAGACACGTTCGAAAATAAAATACTGAGCTAAATTCTCAGCTAATGAGAATCAGCATAGTTCCACTAACCTCAGATAAGCTACTGAGCAAGGAGGAATTGTTCGAGTTCCTCTGACTTAGTTGGAATGCCTTCACTCGATTCAGCAGAGGAATATAAATTTACTCCAAGAATTTGTGTCTCTGTGCCTTTTTGGGATCTGATATATAACCAGTGCTTAGAATGAACCAACACGATGTGATATACCACAGCAGATCTTCTCTAAACATCCGTGGCTTTGCTGTGTAGCTATACCAGCGAGCTTACTGTCACAGGGTGTTGTGGATGCTTAAAATCTGCATGGTTTAGGGGGACGACTGGAAAAGTTAATGGAAGAGAAAACTATTTAAAGTTGTTAAATACAAGGACACGATCTCTGACTCAGAAATTCTTGATCTGCAAATTGCTGGCATATTTGGGAAGTACCGTCATGTGCCTGTGCTTTTCTTATATTCTCCGTGCGTTTGCTTTCAGCCTTTCTTAAAAGAGATTCTAAGATGGGAGGACCTCTGCTCTGGCCAAGTATTGCTGGTTTTATATTTCCCAAAAACTCAACTATGAAAACCAGAACTTTTTTATTCCTCACCAGGGCTTTTGTCTCCTCTTTCCCTGCTCTAACACATGCTTTTCCCTATATTTTGAACATATAAATGGAAAAAAGACAGTTAAGACAATAAATAAAAGATCATGAATGCCACATACCCATTATCAGCCATTCTAGGAACAAGACGAGAATGGAAATTTGCTCTGGATAGATTTCCCACTCCATACAACACTTTTAGCTCACAGAGCTGCAGTAATGGTAATTTTATGAATCAAGTAGAATATTCCTGTCTTCTATGGTTCAGTCAAAGTATTAATGCTAAGAATGAGGTCTAAATTATACATATGATATAGATATACAAGCACATATATGTATACCTATATACTTATATGTGTATATATGTTACTAGAAAGATGGATTTATTTTTAACTTCATTTAGAGTTAGCAATTTGTGCCTACACAAAGGAGATGAAAATAACACCACCTTTCACTTGTTTTGCTGTGTTATTATTGATTTCCTTAGGTGCAAAGCCACAGAGAATTGGGCCCTTTGCATTTAATTCTGTATGTTTCTTGGCTATTGCCATGTGGCCTATTCGAGCGAAAGTTTAGCATTCTTGAAGGGTTATGTAAATGTATACGTTAGTGAATAAACAGATGGTCTTTAATGAAAAACATCTTCTTTTCATTAGCTGTGTCACACTGATTTGATTCTTCATTTGTAGTATCAGGTCTTTGATGTAATGGAAAAATGCATAGAGCTGAATTTACACTGTCCAAATTTGAGTGGACATCCCTCAGAAAGGTAGGAAAATTTACGCTGCATCAACTAGTGGTAGGTGAGCTAATGCAGCCGATTTTTCATTGTTAATGCTCGAGAACAAAAAGACTCGGATTCCGATCCAAGGATCTTTGGCGGCCCAGCGTTTCTGTTTTCTGGGCATCAGAAGCACCCGGACAGACCTAGGAAACAGGCTTTATTTTTCAATTTAAGACAGCAATTAGATTGGAAGAGACAGAAATTTGCTCTCAAGAAAAAAAAAAAAAAGGAAAGAAAGAAACCAAAAACAAAGCCAAAGGAAAAACCCGAACAACCTACAACCTAAAAACTTAAAAAGATGCTTTGTTTATTTCCATTCGTGTCAAGTCAATATGGAACAGGAGTTTAGATGCCTGTGCTGCATTTATTTATTTTTTTGAGTGACTAGATATTTCAGAATCAGGTTACGCAGCTGGACTTCACATTGCATTTGCTGCGGCTGCTTCATCAGAAATGCTGGTAGTATTTGTCAGCCTGGAAGTGTCTTGAGGCTGCTTCTGAGAGATACAAGGAGGCAACTGATAAGGAGAGCATCAGAAGGGCAGTTAATTGCCTCCAGTCTCTCGGTGCCGGGGAATATTTAAAATCTATGGGATTAAAGGCAGATTAAAAACTGTGGAAGCAGGAGCCCAATAGCGCTGAAAGATCATAATCAGCAAGGGTAATGGCAGAGCAAAAATGAATGTGGCAAATAAAATGACAGATAGGAAATTCAGATCCGCTTCTAATGCTCGAAGTTCCATCTTGTAAGCACAATTCATCTACGTGTAAATCATTTTTTGGCTTCAAGCTTATCAGCCAATCGGTGAATTAAAAATGCTCTTTCCTTGGAGGATTAAAGAGGTTGATTGAAGTCAGTGTGAAAACTGGCTAATAAGTCTGGAAATGTCAGGAGGGTGCTTCATAGGAACTCAGTGTACTTTTTCTATCAGTGCTATGAAACAGGAAGTTTGAAAAGCTCTGTAGTTCTGTTACTTTGAGAAACGCTTTTGTGTTGGTGTTTCTTTTTTTTCCTCTCCTGTGTGTCAGAGTGTCATGCAGAAATATTTTAATTTGCAAGATGAATGGTGATAGACGCAAATGTTGAAAAATTAGATTGGGAGAATTTGCTAAAAGGTGCAGAGAAGTAAGAGAAATTTCATTTCGGATAGCACAGCAAATGCGTATCGCGGCCATGGGAAGTTCTGGGTTCCAGACCATGAACTGCTTAGACATGTTTCACCTTGGATGGGATGTTTAAACTTTGCTCCTTTTCTGTGTCTAAAAATCTAGTGTAGGTGGTAAGGCCAGAGATTATGTTAAGGTCGTCTCTCTGCTAAACATGAGAGCTACCAGGACATCTCCAGATATGGTGCATATATGAAAAAAAGCCCTGTATGACTTTCGGGCTTTCCATCAGTGCTATTAAAAATTGAACAAGCATTTCAGAGCTTTACATGTAAAACCTCTGTTGTTAATGTTTCCACAGCTAATATTTCCATCTGCAGTGCCCACACTGGTAAGTGCAAATATACTTACATGAATGTATTTAGAGAATTTGTCCACAGTTGTCTGTTCCTAATATTGGCTGGACTGTGAACTAGTGCCTTCTCTTTGTTTCAGCCCCAAATCACAAAGAAAGCCAAAAAATGTCCACAAACAAGTAAAAGAGGTTGTTCTGGAGCTGTCAGATATTTGGTGTCGAGTATACCAGTTTCTTTCCTTCTGGGCTCAAGGGAGGAAGAAGTTGAGGGATGTATTCGTGGGTATTAATCTTATCTTGCATTAGTATAGGAGGCATTAGCCCTTTGAGTTGTTAGAGCCGTGAAAAGCAGTAATGAATGAGGACGTTGATGGGATAAGAAAAGAATTTATCATTCAAGCCTCAAGGACTGAGTTTAAGGCTAGCCCAGCTCACTGTCACCACTTGCTGCCACACAGACAAGCTGTTGTCCTGCATGCTGGCACTGCAGCTCTGTTCTTTCTCACCTACCCCATGAGCCAGATACGGCAGGTTGGCCCAGTCTGTCAGTGGAGGCTTACTGGGAGCCCTGTGCTTTGGCAAGAGCTTTGTACTGGGGTCCTAGCTTTTGCCCCAGGTATATGACCCACTGTATGGTCCCAGCAGGACCAGATGCCCCCAGCATGTCCAATCTCTCATATGATTCTGGGGAATATTGTCTCACCCAGCAAAAAAAAGAAAAAAAAATGAAACTTGCTGGAAAGGAATCTTGCTTATGATTAGATTGCAGGCCCCAGAAAATGTCAAAATCAATGTGAATGGCTGTTTAGCTGCTTCTAGTCTGTAATGTTATTTACTATGTCTCATCCTTGGGCTTGGAACACCAAACTGGTGAGCTGACCCATGTTTTCATTCACTGGCTCGTTCATAACCAAAGAAACAACAAAGATGCCCATGGACTCATATAACCCCTGTCAGAAACGATACCTCAAAACTCTCTGCAGCTCCGTGATTCCTGAGTCTTTGATGGAAGCACCTCTGGCGAGAAGAGGCAATGAGACACTGGATTCCTCTCCCCGTCGCGTGATGCATTTCTGGTTTTTTTTTTGCCTTATGACTGCTTTTCACATGAAAGGCGTTGACTAATGCAACTCTAACCCAGAGCTCATGTCGGCCAGCTAAGAGGCTAACCGCTAGACTGCCGAGTGGTGGTCTATGTGCGTCTGGGTTACGGGAGGTTTCTTTGATCTACTTATGCCCCCGGAATGCATTTCTGTGCAGCTTCAAGAAGAAGAGGCGGCTGCACCTCCTATCTCCCCAATCTCAACCTCACTTTACCCCCGTTGGTTCGGGCCCTCTCTTGGGAGGTGGGAAATGTGGTTTGGATCCCTTCAGGCTGAAGAAAGCGCTGAAGCCAGATTTCTCACTTCATGGGCCAGCGCTTTCACTAGCTCGTCTCCCAATAAAAAAGGAAGGTGTATGCACCCCTGTCTTGGTCCGTGTTTAAAAAGAGCGAGCAAAGCTCAGTTCTGAGTGCTTCCAGATGTCTTCCCTCGGGAGTGGGCTCGGCCCTCTGGAACCTAAGTGGAGGGAGATATTTTGCTTTGCAGACCTGATTCATGTATCTTAGGACGGGTTGGAGTTTGGGCACACCCTGCGTGCTCAGCATTTCCAAATTGGCTTCCGATGCACGGCATGGAGTCTTGCCCCGGGGCTGCTCCCTGTTGTGGCAGACTTCCTGGTTTTAAGCCTCCAGGCTTGAGGCTGTAGCAGGACCAGAGAGGAGGTGTATGGAAGTGCTCCACTCTCTGAGATAACTAATGCTCCTTATGCATTAGGTAGGGAGAGCCCAGGGCCCTAACACTGCGCTTTGGGTTTCCGTTTTTGGGGCCAGGCACCAAAAAAGGTAGCACTTAAATCCTTTTATTGGATCTAGTGTTTAGTTTTTATTTGAAAGAACCCTGTTCAGTACCTCTCTGCACCATGTATTTTCTCTGAGTACTGGAATTAAATTACTGGAGATATATAGACTTCTTGAAATGGAGAGGAGAGTTTGGAAAGCTTTCAAAAAATCGCATGGATGTAGGCACTGATTCCTAGATCTTCAGTGGTACTGAAATCAGCAGGACTTTAGGTACCTGATTACCCCTCTGCAGTCACTTCTGCAAACCCCACTGGCTGCCTGTGTACAGCTGAAGGCACACGACTATCTTGATAAATATGGCCCTCAGTGTGTCTGGATACATCTCCATGGCACATTTTGTATAAAGGCTCAAGTCTACATGCCCCTCAACCAAATTGTGCTTTGTGTCCAGGCCTGCACTAACTTTTGGGTGCGAACCCAACAATGCATGACCTGTACAATGCCTGACATGACCATACAGGCATCTTGTATGGCCTTGTGGTGGCATCTGTCATCTTGAGCTTCTCTCTTGATCACTCTTGGATCTGCCATCCAGAAGGGCAGATAGGATTTGCTGATACCGTCTTCCTCAGCAGTCTCTGTGTGATGTGGATGTCCATGGCTGAGCTATGGGCTTCTTACAGGCAGCAGACCCTTGAAAAGAGACAAGACATGATTTCTTCAAACACTGCAGGAATTTCTATTAGGAGTTAGCCTGTAACTATATCATAGCTACTCGGGCAGTCAGTTAACATGCTGTCTCTGAGCACAGTACCTGGCAGAACGGCTGTTAGATCGATGATAACTTTTGGCTCCTTTGGGTCTGTTTTTGCATCTGCCAAAATACAGATGCCCACAAAAGCATCAAACTTTTGCTTTCTTCCCAGCCCTGGCATCACTGCATTGTATCATGTCACTGCTGTTCTTAGGTGACCTTAGCCATATAGATGGCACCTGGCTGTGGCAGAAGCAATTGAGGGTTGTCAGGCAGGATGAATCTTGCAGAAAAGTTTAAAAGCTGTGAGGAATGAGAGATGCTGCTGGTACAACTAGCTAATTAGCATGAGGTTGAATTCTTCCTTTAGACTCGGTACTGTCCCTTAAAAAAAAATAATTCGTCTAGCAACATCAGCAAGAGACAGCAAAGAGACTGGAGCCCTTTCCTAAACCTACATGTGGAAAAGAAAACATGGTGTTTCTGACAGCACTCTTCTCCAGCGGAACACCTGCTGAGTTTTCAATGGTATATCCCATGAAGGAGACCAAATCAGAAATATTAAGGACTGCTAAGGTGAAGATAAGTAGCTTATGCGTGATGGGACACAACCAGAGAGAGGATGCACAGAGAAGGGCTACGTGGCCAAAGCAACACACAAGGGGTCTTTGCAGCTGCGTTCAGGGTTGAGGCCTGGAGTTGAAATGTGTGGTTGGAAGAGCCTTTTCCATACTTCGTTTGCATGATGGATCTCCATTTAAGAGAGTTATAATCAAGTGACCAAGGCCTCCTTCTCTGCGCAAAAAGGGGTCTGTAACAGCAAAGTCTCTTAGCCTCTAGAGAGAGTGAGATTAAAACTCTCTAATTGTGAATGATGTCAGTACAAATTACCCCAACTCACTGCTGCCTATGAGCACGGACAAACATCTAACCATAACTCACAAAATATCTATAGCTTAAGCTAGAGGTAACTTGATTTGTACCATGAGAAGCAACCTTAAGGTACCTCAGGGTTACCTCAGGGTACCTGTGACCTTAAAATAAGCTGAGCTCCAAAAGGTATAAATAATAATAATAACAACAATAATAATAATAATAATAATTGCAACTGCGTTCAGCGTGACTTACGTGTCAGGAATCATCCTTAATAATGGTATACATTAATGAAATTATTATCTGATAACAGTGATTTTCCATACACCTATTATAGTAGGTAATCACAAAAAACAGCAAGCTGAGGTTTTTAAGCCCATCTGACAAACAGGAAGACTTCACTCTTTATCTTTGGGATCACAGCTCCACAACCAGGTCTCTGGGGCTGTTTTTTCAAAGAGGAACACCGTTCTCTGGAAAACTAGGAGGACTTCTGTTGGACTGATAGTTAGGCTGATGCTCTCCCAACCAGGGTGCACTCACAGGGCTGAAATCCATCCACAGGCATCATGAGAGTAATATCATGTACTGAGGGCAGAATTTGGACAATAACTTACAGTTTCTGCCCTGCTATCTGAGAAGGAGATAAGCTAACGTAGCTTTCAATGACCTGTATACGTCTCTGAGCTTCCTGGGTTTTGGTGGACAGGTTGGCCAAGTGTTTCACAGGTCACTTAGCAAACATGGTTGATAAGTCTTTCTGCAGCACATATTCAGCACCACAGCCCTCAGATTTATTTGTTTAGCTGTTCCTGGCTTTTCTGTAAACACAGGGCTGCTACTACATTTAGCTTTTATATTTTTCCTATCATAACCTGTGCAACGTGGCATGAATGTGGCACTCTGGCACAAAGACAGGAGCAAACTATTGAGGAACGTGGTGTGGAAAGTGAATTCTGCACAGCTCCCATTGTCGTTTAGCTTTGCACTCCTTTCTCTCCCTCCTCCTCTTTTATGCTTTCCTTCTCACTATGGGGAGATGCTCTTCTGAGCTCTGGGTCCGTGTCTCAGCCTCCATTCATCTCTCTGAAGAGAATAAACTGACTCCAAACTGCACGGGGCTGACTGCAACAGCAAGAGATTTCCCTTCTCCTCCTCTTGTGAGGGCTTTCCTCTCTCAATGTGTCCCAGGGGAGTTAAACGCCTTCTGCCACCTCACTCTTGAGACATTAAGACCTTGAAATTTGAAAGAGGAGTGGCGTAGTCTGGAGAAAAATGGACCTATGTTCTAACCCATGCACATTGTCGGGTGATAACAAAGGATTTACATAGGATTTACATTTTTCTTAGGGGACGTTTAGTGGAAAGGGAGCAATCAGTAGCAATGACAGATGAATCCATTTGGCGGCAAAGGCTGCCTCTTTCACACAAATAACAGGCTTTTTCTTAATCTACAATTTGTCACTGTTTATTCGGCAGTGCAAGCCTTTTAATTGCCCTGCAGCATCCTGGGTTTGTGCTCCCTGGGAAGCAAGGGAGTAGTTTGGGGGAGTTAGAGGGCATTTCTACCTCTCGCATAAACCTAGAAACCTCAACAAGGCTTTCCAGAGTTCAGTCAGTTTTTCTGAGTGAGAATATGGGTGATGGAACATGACTTGATCTGTCGTCACTCATTCATGAACACAGTGAGGAAGGAAACAGTCCGGCTCCCATCAGCAGTCGGCAGGTTGGCATCGGTGCCCTTGCTGCTCAGTACTCGCTTTGCCAGGACTGATGCTGAAGTGGATTCACAGCTTTTTATTAATATTCTCACCTCCTGTTTAGCTCCGGACACAAGAACTCTGAAAATCTGTCTAATTACCTCTGCCGCTCCCAGTAGGCAGAGAGGACACGAGGAACTCAAGCAGACATCTCCCCATCAACTTCTATACAATCCTGCTTGACCTAATACCATATTTGCTCCCAGTTTGCTCCTTGGTGATTGGGATACTTTCATCCTGGCTTCTTTTCCCTGCTCCAAATATTATTTCTGCTCCAGTTTGTAGTGTCTGTATCATTACAGAGTACCTATTCGGCTTATATCTGTAGGGAGTGTTTGGGAATAGTGATTCCTGCCTTGGGGCTGTGGGTAAACTATATGAAACCTTCAAGATCTTTCCAGAGCAGTGGTTTCATGCTGAACACAGTCAGTGGATCTAATGCTGTACAGCTCTGGATGTCTATGTCATTTGCCTCAGAGCCAAATCAACAAAAAGCACTCCTCTTCCAAAAAAGTATCTGCTCAAGTTGTGAAATCAATGTAAGAACTATGGCTTTTTTATTTTATTAACCACTGTTTGATTTAGGGCCATACCCTGCTCCCCTGTTAGCTTGATTATACAATAGTATTTTAGGATGTCTCTGGAAGGTGACAAATGTTATTCAGGAGAAGGTCCCTAATAAACAAACTCAGTTGTGCATCCACATGGAAGATGCTATTTATTGTAAGCAAGCAACCGTCTTCAACGTGGTTCAAGCTGGGTGGCCAAGCACTCAGAAAGCAAGAAATGCAATATTAAAGTTAGGAAGTCATACACTAGATAATCTAGCTGGAGCTTTGACCTTCTATATATACGCCTGAAAGTTATATATATTCTATATATATGCCTGTTCAGCCTGGAGAAGAGGAGGCTCCGGGGTGACCTTATAGCAGTCTTCCAGTACCTCAAGGGGGCCTACAAGAAAGATGGGGAGAGGCTGTTCAGGAGGGCCTGTTGTGATAGGACAAGGGGTAATGGTTTTAAAATAGAGGGAGGTAGATTCAGGTTGGATATTAGGAAAAAATTTTTACCATGAGAGTTGTAGAACACTGGAACAGGTTGCCCAGAGAGGTGGTGGATGCTCCATCCCTGGAGACGTTCAAGGCCAGGTTGGATGAGACCCTGAGCAACCTGATCTAGTTGGAAATATCCCTGTTCCTTACAGGGGGGTTGGACTAGATGACCTTTGAAGGTCCCTTCCAGCCCTCACCATTCTATGATTCTATGATTCTAAGTGTCTTATATGACTATAGATTCTTTGTCCCAGAATACAACACTGACTATAGTATAAATGTAAGCATATCATTGTGTACAAATGTGTTTTCACACTTGGTTGGGTTCTTGAGTTTCAATCAGATTTATGTATCAAGCTAAGTTTGGAGAAATGTTCTTGTTTTCTTTTTTTTTATTCCTGTATATGTGTCTGTACAGAATTAGATAAACTTTCTTCCATTTTATTTTGAATTAGAACAACTTCAGGGAAGGTAGTATATTTCAGAGAAATCTGAACTGAAAATTCCTTTCAGAGCAGAACTTAATTCTACCAAATAAAACCCCATTCAATGTATATGTAGAAAGGTAACTCAGCTGCAACTTAGTATTAACCTCCATAGTTGTCAATGTCTACAATGGGCTTCAGACTCTCCTCCAATCGAACGCCTTGGTCAGAATCTACATCAGACATTGTAGCAGATACAGTTCTTCCCTTGTGGAAGTGATTAATTGTCTAGACAAAATTTATAATATCATGAACTTTGTCAAAAGTTGTGTGTGACTGGAAATCATCCATAGAATTGGTAGTAATGATCCAGTATATTTCATTGCTAGCAACAGTGATGACCAAGGCCTTTTGTTTTTCCCATTGAAAAATAATAAAGCCCAGATTTCATCAGAATCCTTGTCTCATATAGATTATCTCATTACATTCACCTGTTTTAGGGATGTTTCCAGGTTAGCAAGAGCACCTCCTCTACGACTACATATGTCACAGAAATTTGAAGGTATATAGAGAACAAGAAGGAGATTTTCAGGAGCAGAAAGGAGGAGTTTACAGTTAAGGAAGCTGAATGCTCATCTGGAGAGAACTCTGTCCCTGTGCTTGTTGCTAAGGTCCTTGGAGAGATGAACAAATTCCTGAAGTCCCTTTTTTTCATCCCCTAGAAGCCTTGTTTAGGACTTTTTGCTTGCTCTGCAAATGTGATGAGCCATCATTGTGACAATTAAAGTTGATGAGATCTATGTCTGAAACACAGAAAACTTTCTATAATGCTAGTATCTGAGAAAAGTTCTGCCCTAGATGTCTCAAATGAGGCACCTAAAATCAGTGGACATCCTTGACAATCTACTTTGACTTCAATCTATTGTTCTGAAATACACAAGAGGAATAGTAACACTCTTGGTTTTGACCAGTCAGGTAAAATGAGAAGCATTTCAGGTTTTCTTGCCTGAGCATATAAGATGTACCACAATTTGACTATAACCCTTTCTATTACCTCTAGATAGTAGTGGAATGCAGATCCAATTATTGTTATTATTTCTGCTATTATTATTACTCTTATTTAAAATATGATCATTAATCTTATTATTTATAATTGTAATATGAGCCTTATTGATTAATACCACCACTATTGCTATGAATAACAGTGGTTGTGGCTTTTCAGGCTAGATCAGATAAGTTATTCTATGCACAATCGTTGCTGATGGTCTCAGCTGAGAAGTAAGGGACAGGAGCAAATGATCTTTCCTTGAAGATGGAGTGAGTAATCTTGTTCACAATCAGGACCAATTGGCAAAACACTTTGAGCAATGTTCTTTCTCTTCCTTCATTATTCTTGGTTTTCTTCACCTGTATTGCCTGCTATATTCAAATAAAGAAAAGAAAAAGAACCCCTAGAGGTGGATGAAGACCAGATGTTACATGAGCCAGCAATGTTCCCTTGCCACAAAGAAGGTAAATAGTGTCCTGGACTGTGCTAGGTAAAGTATTGTGAGCAGGTTGAGGGGGATGATCCTTCCTCCCTGCTCAGAACTGTTAAGGCCACACCTGGAGTTCTGCATCCAGTTCTGGGCTCCTCAGTACCAGAGAGGCATGAACATACTGGATAGAGTCCAATGAAGGGCCACGAAGATGGTGAAGGGACGGGAATATTTCACATATGAGGTAAGTCTGAGATATCTGAGACTGTTCAGCCTGGAGAAGAGAGGGCTCAGGGGCATCTCATCAGTGTATACAAACACCTGAAAGGAAGGTGCAAAAAGGAGAGAGGCAGGCTCTTTCCAGTGGTGTCTAGTGACAGGACCGGTGTCAATGGACACAAATTGAAACACAGGAGTTTCCCTTCAAACATCAGGAAACACTTTCTTACTGTGAGGGTGACTGAGCATTGGCATAGGTTGCCCAGGGATGTTGTGAAGTCTTCTTGGAGGTTTTCAAAAGCTGTCTGGACATGGTTCTGGGTAACTAACTCTAGGTGGTCCTGCTTGAACAGGAGAGTTGGACCAGATGATGTCCAGATGTCCCTTCAAAACTAAACCGTTCTGCCATTCTTTGATTCTGTGTTCACAGACAGGGTTAAAACCCTGCTCCCTCTCCCTTGTCCCCATACTGAGAACGCTTGTCCTTTTTTGTTGGGTCTCCAAAAGGAGTTGAGGTCAGGCTAGGACATCTCATGTGTGCATGTGGAAAGAAGCTTTACAGCTGCTCTTCCTCTAGCTTTGAGGATCTAAGGAGAAGCTGTGGCACTGGGCACGGCAGTTGCTGGGCCTTTATGAATCACTGAGTGCCCGGGGGCAGAAGGGAGACCTAACGGTGGCACACGAATCTTCCTCTGGTTCCTCCTTAAAACTTCACCTGGGTAAGATGGACCTGGAAATGATGGACCATTTTTTTATTATTACATTTTGGTCATAGGCTAGGTTTGCTGTGAAATGCAGTTTCAGCTGTCATGAAATTACTTGCACCTTTCAGGTCAGATCTACTGATAACTTCATCTGGGAGATTCATTTGTGGAGTAACTTCACCAAAAACTGAAGGTGAAATAAGAATAGGACACATCTGTTTCATCAGGGATTGCTCAGCTGCTGGCATTTTTGTGTCGTAAGTGGCAAACTCAGCTCAAGTTTTTCTTCTTTCTTGGAGAGTGCCTGTGCTGCTAGGATATGAAGAAGAGTGAATGTACTCAACCTCTCCTTAATGTCTTATTTCATGTGAATATGCAGTCATAGAGAGCTCAAAGACAATGTGCTAACCGTCATCCTCAAGAATTGGTTCTTTTTCTTTCTGCATTGACTAGTATTCAAATATTTTTTTGAGATTGGAACACATCCAAGGGGAGGAATTAGAAGCCGCGTGCTCCCATAGCATTCCCCAGGGAGGTGAGTAGGATATTTGGAGAGGAGGCAGCTGAATCAGGAAGAATGTTGAATTTGAGCAGATGTTTCCCAACCAGCTGCTGAGTGGCCAAGCCTCCGGGCTGGAGGGTATCCGAGGGCAGCATGATCTGGATGGCTCTGGAGCCCTTCCACTTGGCAAGCAATAATTCAGAGCTCACACAAAGAGCCAGGTGAGTCACCAGTCTGCTGATTAGGCTGCTCTCCTGGGAGGGAGGCACCTGAAGCCCAGATCCAGGTTAGTGCTGCGAAGTGGAACAGCTTCAACTGGGAGGGATTAGAAATACTTAATGCTGCCTGGTTAGGAGGCTCTTCTTGTGTGGGAGGCACGAGTTTGAATTCACTCGGAGAGGGGAGAGAGTTTAACTTAGGTCTCCTAAAACCTAAAGGAAAGCTCTTATCACTACCTTATAATAATGGGGATGGGATGACTAGTCAGCCATTGGATACCGTTTGACCTTGTTTTCTTAAAAGAGATGGTTTTTGATCCACTGGGACATTCTACAGACAACAGAACAAAAGAGTGACTTCTAGTCCTTCTTTCTATGACAATGTGACTATGTTTTGTTGGGGTTTTTTTGTTTGTTTGTTTTTTAAATGCAGTAAGGCTTTTTACCTGCAGAACAGACAATTACTCACTCTCCTCTGACTGGTAATGCCATACCATGCCCTGGAATGGAAAGTGCTGGGAACATGCTTGTGTGTACAGCTGGACACGTTATCTCTGGGAATGGTCTGGCGGACTGGGAGCCAGGGATGGCCACAGAAAACTTTGATGGGCCTGGAAGAACTTGTAACTATGAAGAGAGAGTGGGGAATTTTATTGTCTTGGGAAAGCCTCCATAATTTTCTCTTAAATGGACATGTAATAGTAAGCTGTAGAAATGTAGAGTCTTAGGGATGGATTCTTCTTCATTTGAAACAGCTTAAGGCTGGGGATGATTCAATTCAAACCCAGAAAGTTATTCTGAATTGACTCTTCTGTAAAAGAGATAAGAAAAATGGCCAAAATTATTTAATTGTGTCAATCCTATAAAATATGTAGAGGGGAGTCTCCCTGCCTCTAACAGCACGATTTGAAAGATCCTATCTGGTCTACCTCTGTCAGCTTGGCATCTTTGCAGTAGTCAGTGGTTGCACAAAACTGGCCAATTTTTCCATATATAGCGTTGCTAAATTACTCTTTCTGGTTTTGTTTTATTACCCCCTCAGAGCAATGATCTCACCCATCAGTGTTGTGTTGCTCTTCGGGAGTGGCAGGGGTGGAGTGGGGTGGGACGAGCAAAGCCCTGAGCTTTTTCCAGAGTTCCCTGCATATGCAGAACATTTCATTGTCTTCTCTAACACGCCCTCACCTTTCACACAGACTGGAATTTGACACACCAGGTTAGAGAAAGAAAGCGAAGGGGAAAAAAAAGCAAAAAAAAAAAAAAGGCAAAAAAAAAAAAGGCACAACACAAAAAAAACCCCAGCAAACAAGATCTTATCGTGGAAAATATCCATCCACCCTCCTGATAATAAAAAAGGCCTCAGGTTAGGAAAATAAAAAAATGACTCTAATGAACACTCAAAATTAACATGCAAATACATCCATGGTTCCTGGCACAGATGGAAAGACTGAACATAGCCCTCTTCCAAAAAGGCAGCTTTTACACTTCTTGCAAAAGGGAAATTTTATCCTGATTATTGACATTTTTTGCATTGTCTTGAGAAGGATTTCTTCTCTGTTGAGGAAAGCTCTGGATACTCCTTCTCCCTCACCCCACCCCATACCCCACATTCATTTCACCAGGTGGCATGACGAAACCCTCCAGATCAAGGCAGGTTTCATCAACAAGGCTTCGTGCCATGCCACCCATAATTCATCCCAGCCTGCTGTGGCTTTCTCCCAGCAAGCAGCACCTCTTGCAAAACCAGCCCCTGTCTCACACTCCTTCCAAACTCGTGTTCCTGCGCACCAGCAATAGAAGAAGATGAATCACTAACAGAGCGTACAGACCTTCGCTCCACTCCGGCCAGTTTGTGTCATTGCCTTAATGTTAATTACACACCATAATGTGTGCATTTAATTTCCGTGGTGTTTCAATTAAATTAATCAGGCAATTAAAATTAATTAAAATTACAGAAATCACCTGCAGAAGTGCTTGAAATGTGGGGGAGGGGAAGGGAGGGGTTGGGAGGGAGCTGGGAACGTAGATGGCTGTGTTTTCACAGACCTTCCTTCTCTTGATTAATTTTGGGGATAGACTCTTTCAGAGCAGGTTATTTAAGGATTTGAAGACTGTTCCAAGGCCCATTGAAGCCAATGGAAATCTCTCTATTGGCACTGATAGGTTTGGGACCAGGCCACTAGCCCCGAGTGCTCAGGATAGAGATTTAAGGGGTAGGTGATGAAAGACCTGATGACGAGCAGAAATCCCTCAACATCTCTTAGGAACAAGGCCAAGGACCCTGAAGTACCAAATCTGGGTCAGATTTTAAAAGGCCACCGATTAAAGATGAGGATGAGGCCCGTGGGAGTTGGGTGCGTCAGTACTTCCAAGGATCTTGGCTGGAGAGGTTTTCTAAGAAACTTAAACGTGCTTTAAGTGTCAAAGAGCTTTAAAAAGATGATCAATGAGAGGGGGTCCTAATTTCACAGAGATGATTCATGACTTCTGAAGTCTTGGGCAAGCTACTTAGCCTCTCTTTAGCAGCTCCCTTCCATTAGGCAGGGATTAGTGCATTCAGTTGCTTCACAGAGCGATTGTACTCTGCTCTGTGGAAGAGTTTGAAGATGTCATGTCAAACTGGACAGTTCTCTTGCTGCTTATACCCTTTTTACCTGGCAAGTACAGTCACATATCTTTCAACCATGCCATAAGTTTTTCCCTAGAGTGGAAGGGTCGGCACTTTTAGCTTTTGAACAGCTTACTTCCCCCACAACACCCGACCCGCCAACCCCAGTCCAATTAGTTCCCATGTCTGGGAGACAGCTTAGTTCCTTCCACGCTTTCCTGGAAAGACTTTGCCTGGCACACTCCTGTCTTAGTAGATGAGTCACCCATTCTTCACTCCCGTTCTTCGACCCGCAGTTGGGGCTGTTTGTACCGCAGTGACTGAAGCTCGTGCAGGTATCCCCAAGCTGCCTTTAAATTAGTTTGTTGGAGTAGCATTGTTAGGATGGCTGTAGTTTCAGAGAGCACTGTGTGGGCTGAAAAAACAGGGTATGGAGCAAAGTAAATGCTTGTAATTAGACTGAGCTGCTCTGCGCTGCACTGGCTATTGGAACCTGAGGTTGCTGTTTTAAAGACATAACTGCTTTTTCACACATTATAATTTCCCTCACACTGCCAGATAATCCCTCACAGTTCCATAGGCAATTACCCATGCTTCTTGGTGTCCAAGAGGGAGGAAAACCTTATCACCTCTGCCCCGATGGCGCCTGCTTCTGCTCCGCACTCGTGAGCCACCTTTTTCTCTCCAGTTGTTTAGATGATTAACATAATTAAGTTATGCACACAGCAAATGTTTAAGGCTTCTTAATAGACTGAAGTTTACTGCCAGCTTCAGATCTGAAAGATTTAAGTGTGCCAGAACTTAGGTTATTTTTTTCCGACCGTATCAGTTGATATTCTCTTTTTCTGTAAAGCTTGTGTCTTTTACACTCTCAGATGGTCAGGCCACAGTATTCCCATTATTATTGGCCACTTAGCATAGGTTTCTGCTACCCCTCCTCTTCCTTTAGTCACAACGATATGTCTGCTGATACAGAATATTTTCCCATCTTTTCAGTTTTTGGATCTGTATCTTTAACTTTTATGTTATATCTGTCTTTCTCCACTCCCTTTTTAAAAAAAGATAGAAAATAAAAAGTGACAGAAACAGGAAACAGTAGACAGAAAGAGGAGGAAAAAAAAAATCACCCAAGAACAGAAAAACTTGATTTTCAAAATTAGAAGTTTTAAGAGGATGATAGTACTTAATAGTACTGAACAATTCTGAACAGCCCAGAATTTTAATTACAAATCTGATGAACGCTATCTTTTCTCTCCAAAATTCTTTAAGTGATGAAACACCCCTCTCTCACTGTGCTAATCCTTCTCCATCTGAATCCTTTGACACGACTTCTTGTGTGGCCTTTGGCATGTCACTTCACCTCAGTTTCCCCATATATAAAATGGCTGTTAATCCCTATATAGTATCACCCACGCAAATTGCCAAGGCTTATGCCTGAACAGTGCTTTGAAGATAAGTGAGTAAAGTTTCAAAAGGACCTAAGAGATTTAGGAGTGAAAGTTTCATTAGCTTTCCATCAGATTTGTACTCTCATATCTCCGAGAGCCTTTTGAAAGTCTGCAGAATTGCAAGACTTTACTCATGACAGTCACATTCCTTGTTCTCCTCAAGGAAAGGGATTGCTCCAGGCTAGTTTTGGTAGAAGAGCTTGTTCATTAAAAGAAGTAAGGTGAGTCTTGGGGCTCTCCAGTTTCTTCCCCCTTTCTGGGTAGAAGATGTGAAACCTTGAATGCATGCTCCAACCTTTTCAGGCAAAGGGGTATCTCTCAGGCACTCAGTATTTATATCGGTAGATCTACTTGGCTTATTTCAACTGAAAGAAGGGAGGGAAGGCGCATATCTCCAACTTTGCCACTAGATCTGAGATAGTAACCTTCAGCTGGGAGGCAGTCGTGAGCTCCTTTGGGTGATGTGGAGGTAGTCACCTCTTCAGTTAGCACAACTGCTTCTCGAACAGAGAATAATGCCCTCTTTAAGTGCAACTTGATGGAGAGGGCTTGCGGACACTCTGTCCATCTTGGGGCATATTGGTTGATTCAAGAAGAGTTACAAGGTTTCTCTGACTGCAAGAGGTTGACCTTGATGCTCTATTTGTTCAGAGAATGGAAGTCCCAGGTTTTTGCTAAAAGAACAACAGCAATAAGAAAAAAATAAAGGTCGAAACTGCTAGGGAGACACACTGAAAAAATCCCAAATGTTTAGCTTTTTGGTTTTCTCTTTTCTTGAGGAGGTTTGCCACCCTGAGTTCCACTTTTTAGCCTTTTTCAAAAACTATAAAAAAGGAAAGATAAAGAAACAAATCAACCAAAAAAGCTGTAGAGATAGCAGTGGCTTGGTGTCTTTGGTTTGTTCAGCTTCAGCAGCTAAACCACAATTCTGAAATCACCTGGAAATAATGTTGCTTTTCTTTGTGGGACTTTCCTTATCACATGAAAATGAACTTGTGAAGAAAGAAATATTTTCTTTGACCATAAATTAAATAATTTGGTTTTATTTTATCTATTGACATACTTAATGCATGCAACTGAATTTGAAAATGAAACATGATTTGAAAACGAGAATCTGGAACATGTTGTTCTCAAAATTTTGAGGCAAATTGACTTAAAATCTTTTTTTTTATCCTAAACTGCCATATTTGAGATAAATTAGCTGATAATTTTGATAACTAGACATTGTATTTTTCCTAAAATTAGCCTTTCTACCAAAAAAAAAAAAAGTCTCTAGTTTGGAAAATGGGTCCTTAGGAAAAAAAGAACAGTAAATATTACTATAATACTAAAAAAAGAGACTGGTTTCATGGATCAACAGCACAAAGCTCTGAATAGCCTAATGCAACTTCGAAGCTAGCTATTTTTTTGAGGGAAGGCCAGAGTGGACCAAGTATTCTCCATAGGTCTCTTCCAATCTGAATTATTCTGTGATTCTGTGATTATCTAATATCCATCTTTAGTACCTTGTGCCTATTACCCCTAAATTGAGTACCTTTGAGTTTAATACATTCAGCCTTGAACATGTTTTTCTTCATTTTACGAGAGATGAAACAAACACAGAAGCAGGTCATGGTGAAATTTTCTGGCTGAGTAGGCAGCAGAGCCTACAAGACTTAAGTCTCAAAATGTTTTCACACTGTAGCTTTCCCATTTTCTCTTCAGGTGTACAAAATTTAATAAATGTCAAAAGTTCAAGAAAGCTCTCTAAAATATTTATTTGGGAAATTCTAAACATAAAAGATCTATTGGGAGATTTTTATTTTTCATTTTCATATTTCTTCAACTACAATGGAGTGCAATTGACCTAAAAGCTATGTTTCTGCAAGGACGTTATAGTGTCCTTGTCTACTGCAAACCAAAACTGAGCAACCCAAGGGACCCAAAAATCCCCAGGAGAATTTACGTTGTGATGGAAGGTCCTTGGTATGCAGCAGAGTTTCTTTTCAACTCCGGAATTGCACACTACATAATAATTAGAGCTGTTAATTAAATACATTTTGTTAAAACATGTTGCATCAAAACTGAAGCATTTTGTAGAGAAATGTCTATCTGGTTGACACTTTTCTTGGAGACATTTTGGAGGTTCAAGACTCTGGCCAGGGAGACCATTCAAGGAGAATCAGAGCCCCAGGTCTCTGTTACATGGATAGCACGAAAGTGTCCTTAAAATTCCAGTGTCATTTAATTTGCCAAAATATTTGCAGAGCTTTTCATTTTCCTCTTTTTCTTCTTTCCAACGTGGACAGAAAACAGATTTCAAACCTCAAAAAATTGTGATAAGATGGAATTGCTGTCCTGTGGACAATTCCTCTAATAAAGCCAACAAACTTGTCATGCTACGTCCAGTTCTTCCCTGCTGAAGCACAGCAATTCATTTATGCAGCCTTACCAAGTGTCCAAAGTTTTTCATGCATTGCTAGTAATTATGGGCACATCTTGGTGGTCATATTGAATTCACTGGCAATTTTCCCACAGATTTTATCAGGAACAGAATTTACTCGTATACGCTTTAATTGTATAACTCGGTTTCTGTTATTGCTTAAGACTCCCCAGTCCGTGCCAGCATGTGAAATTCTGATGAAGTTTTATGTTAGCGGCTGCTGCTAACTGTTCTTAATTATTTGATAGTCATCTGAGGCCTGAATTTCATAGATGTGCTGTTCCTCTTATTCTAATTCTAATCAGTGGTAATTTGGATACTTTGTCCATCTGTAAATCAGACCTTTAAAGGACATTCCTGATCCCATTGTCTCTAATTGACGCAGGTCCTTGCTTCCAAGGCTAAATCTTTTCTTCAGTTAACAAACGAGGCACAGCTGGTTAAAAAACATCCAAATTGTCCTTTTGGGGGAAATTACAAAACTTGTTCCTTTTTTGAGGGGGATTTTGAATTTAGGGAAAAAAACACAGAATTTTTCATAAAGCTATATGTTCTGACACAGCAGCATTGAGCACAGCCTGGACACCAGGCATGGTGGGGAACTGGGTGGACAGTAGAAGTCCTTGATTTTTCCCCTCTGCCAGGAGACACACACCTGGGATATCTACCCTTGAAATTTTCACAGTTGCCCAGCATCATGCTGACATAAGCACTGGTTTCAGCTCTACTTTATTATTCTCTGTTTAGGGAGGCTATAAGGAAGCCTGTGCTTCAAACCACTGTTTTAAATTAGTATTTGACCTAAGACACCTGAAAACGTATTTGTTAAGGCATTTCTGTGTTTAAACTCCATTTCTCTAGTAACAGTTTTGCAGATCCTCTGTTTTCCTCTTCGCTTTTGGGGAAAGGGGATTTTCCACCAGCCCTGAAAGGACCATCGGCTGACGCACACAGTCCCACCAGCATGCAGCGGATCTGCAAGGGTCAAATAGCAACTGCTGGCACGTTACAGGGGATTTCAGCATCTCCACTCCCTGCCGTCTTGTGGGAAGTGTGAATTAGACAGGACTGCACATCTGGGGATATCTATAGCAGTGGGTTCACGGGAGGCTAGTCCTCCTGGGGCTGTACGTTCGTGGTCAAGTTCATGGCTGGATGAGATGCTTTGGCACCATAGGTTTTGCCAACCCCTTTTCAGCTTTGCGAGTTCAAATAACAGGGTTTTCTCTCAATGAGAGCAGAGAGTAACCTTGGTTCAAGCTGCCCTGCTGAAGAGGTATGGTTGCTGATCTCAGAAAGTGGAAGAGAGGGTTTTAGTCTCTTCCCACTCAGAAATCATTCATGCAATCGGACCTCACATCTAGACTAACACCCTGCCTCGCCTTAGCTGTAATTGAAAAAGAAAAAGAGAGGAGCCTCTGTATGCCAGAGGCACAATTGTATTAAAAGTCTACAGTGAAATACAGGCATTTTTGCCTTTGGGCACACAAATTGGGGCATCTAAAATGCCTGGTATCCAGTCAGTCGATACTCAGAAGTTTCTGAAAATCAGCCCTTGGAAACACCAGAGAAAAGCTTCCAAATTTAAGAACGCTTCTGTCAAAAATCAGTTATTACTAGGTAATTTTGGAACAACTTACATATCCTCTCCACCCCCAAATGCTTTTAGAAGGTTTGAACAGTCATGAATACCCCTTGCATTTGGGGTCAGACAGAAAACAACTCCCAAGCTGACACCTTACCTACCGCGTTGCCAGCCTGGTGGGAATACCGGCTTTGAAAATGAAAGGTTTATGTCAGAAATGTTGACACAACCCTAAACTGGGGTGATGTGGGTGTCAGGGAGGAGTGCAAGGTGGGGGATCTTTGAATCAGTCTTGGAAGGGGCTGTAGAAAAGATTAATTTTCAATATCAAATTTCATTCATTGAAAGGATTCGGAAGATAAAACTCATAAACTATGCAAGCACAGACACAATGTGGGCAATAGGGTTAAAGGACTGAAGAAGATTCAGTAATTCTTACAAATGGAGACCAGATGTTTGTTGACATTTTAAAACCACAGTCGCCTCCATCCCTACTTGCCTTTCTGATACTGTGAATTGTTCAGCTGAGATCAATGGGGCATTACTGAAGAGGCAGTTTCTTTTCCATGGTTTCTTCCATTGTACCATAAAACACATGGGCGAAAGAATAAGGATATATAATAACAGCAAGTGCAGTTGTCACCTGTTATACATTGGCATAGCTCCACTGAAGTCAATGGAAGAGCTCTGATTTACAGCAGATGGGCTTTTGTCCATCAGTGTGGTTGCCTATACACAGTGATATCACAAGAGCCTTTACAGACTATCATATTGCTCAATATTATGTCTATCCAAGGCTGTGCCAGGTCAAATGTTGTGGTGAAAGGTATGCCAATACAGAATCAGGCCGGCTGTATACATGGGAGTTTTTCCCAGGAGGAAAGAGTTGCACATCTAAGAATGAGAAGAGAGATGGAAATAGCATTGATCAGTAACTGTGAGGTGCAAGAGAAGTGATCAAGCGCATGAGGAAAGGCCTTCAGTTGTAGTCAACCCGTAGAGGAAAAAAAGGAGAGATTATGTGGAACCAAATGACTGAACGACACCCAGGCAGAAGCAAAATCCACCTTACTTGTTGTTTATCTTACATTAAAATCAGACAAAACTGAAGGATGGAGAGAAAACGGGGGCTACATTGCAGTTTTGCTGTCACAGATAGGTCACACCATGCCTGCTCAGTCCAGTCTGATTCCTTCCCTACCACTTGTGCATACTCATGAAGGGGTGCTGAATTTGGCAGGCAAAATACAGAGACAATCATATCACATTTTGTAAATCCTGTTGGCTCAGTTTAATCTGCATCCAAAAATATTGCCTGTGTGATGAAAGGGATGGGCTGAGCAGTGGAGAGACATCTCAGAGCCCAAAGTGACTGCTCTCATCACCATTATCTTGAGCACCTCAATTCATCCCTTTTGTCCAATGCTCACTGTGGACTGATGACCTCTTTTCCTAGGGGCAGGAAATTATAACAGCAGCAAAGAGAGCCAAATTGAGGGAAGTTATGCCTCTTCTACTTAGACATTGAGCAATTTGAGAGTAGTGTGGTTGCTAGATATTTCCCACCACAGTCACTTGGAGCAATGTGGCAACGACGGTGTGGGGAAACTGGCTGAGCCAAGTCCCTGGGTTACACGGATTGAAACTGGCCCTGTGGCTAATGGCAGAGAAATCTGTTTTAAACACCATGAGCTAGTCCAAAAGTAGTGAAATGGAGGTGGGAGACAGCAGAAGGAAATAGTGTGATAGCAAATATGGAGCATTATTCTGGTCTAGGATGGGGTTTAGCTTGGGATGCTTTAACGCCGATGACAGTCCTATGACACACAGCTTTTTCTATGGGACATTTTCTTCAGAGAATGTGCACCATTTGGCCAGCTTCTTGCTTTGAAGACAATAGTAAGATGACTTCAGAAAGAAGGGATGTAAGCCAGAACTAGTAGCTTCTGAAAATAATGATGTCTTTATAATTTACTTAAATACTTATTATATTATACTTATGATTTAATTATTATATTTTTATAATTTTCTGTCTACCTGGGTGACTTGATATCTGGATATCTTTTATCTTTTATCTTCCTTAATTTCATTTTGCCCTGTTCACCCAAGTCTTTTTATTCTGTTTTCTTATTCCTTAGAAAGATATATCACAGACGATGCCCTTCCACTGAATACATCTTTAACCGATGTATATTTAATATCCTTTTTCTAAACTCTTTTGATTTACTGACTCTTTTTATCCCCTGTGATAATAACCAGTCAATGTATTACCTTGAGATTTTTCTTCCAAAGTTTTCTCTTTCCCTTTTCACGAACCTAAGTATATGTTGGCCAATGGCCAAGTAATTTTCCATATCAGCAACCTCTCTGCTTGCGTGCAGTCAGAAGAGATGTGTCTCTTGTAAAGCCTGCTTTTCTCTAAAATGTGGAGTTCTTGTACTCTAAAAAATCCCCAAACTTTCTATTTAAAATTAGCTGGTCAACCACGTGCTGGCTTCCTGCTTTTGATTTCATTATTTTAAAGCACCCTTGTTCAGATTTCCCTAGCACTACTTAATATCACTTAATACCAAACTAATACTTTACTCTAAAATTGCTCTCACCGAACTCAATGGTAAATTCATGATGTCAGGTATCACGAAGATGGAAGGCGGTAAAATTTTATTCCTATTGATATGAATTGCTTCATCACCTTCGACATTACTCTTGGAAGCTGTTGAATATGGATTGGAGAGCTAAAGATAATAGACGATTTTGTTGTAGTGGTCTATGATTCAGAGAACTAGGGGTGAAATCAGGAACTAACACCAATTTGACCTGACAAAGATAAGAATCGGGTGGTAAGTTCACAGAAGAAAAGTTCAAATGTAGCCCTGAATTATGCTTCTGTAACTACAAGATGGTTCGATGCATTTAGATTAAATTATTGGTGTACATCAAGGGAGCAAAAAAAAAGCAGAGTTTGGCTTTATGTGGTAGATTTTCATTTTAAAGCCTAAACCACTACTAGTACACTAGACAGCAAGGCATACGACTGCGTATTGTCCAGACTCTTTAACTGCTGGCACACTCCTGGGCAGTTTTTGGCCTGTGCTAACTAGCACTTTCCTCAGCAATGCCCTGCAAGGGGATATCCTCAACACGTAGCACGCAAGGAGACCTCCCTGTTTTTTGGGGAGAGAAGGGAATTCAGCCTTGTGGATCTGTCCTGCAGCATATGCTTTCAGGACCAGAGAAATGAATCACGATTCTACTCTGCTCTCGTGAGACCCCACCTGGAATACTGTGTTCAGCTCTGGAGTCCCCAGCATAAGAAGGACATGGAGCTGCTGGAGCGGGTCCAGAGGAGGGCCACGAAGGTGATCTGAGGGCTTGAACACCTCTGCTATGAAGACAGGCTGAGAGTTGGGGCTGTTCAGTCTGGAGAAGAGAAGGCTCCGGGGTGATCTTATAGCAGCTTTCCAGTACTTAAAGGGGGCCTACAGGAAAGCTGGAGAAGGACTTTTTAGAAGGGCATGTAGTGATAGGACAAGAGGCAATGGATTTAAACTGAAAGAGGGGAGACTTAGATTAGATATAAGGACGAAATTTTTCACTCAGAAGGTGGTGAGGCACTGGAACAGGTTGCCCAGAGAAGTTGTGGATGCTCCATCCCTGGCAGTGTTCAAGGCCAGGTTGGATGAGGCTTTGGACAACCTGGTGTAGTGGAGGGTTTCCCTGCCCATGGCAGGGGGGTTGGAACTAGATGATATTTGAGGTCCCTTCCGACTCTAACCATTCTACGATTCTAGAGTTCTATGATATAGACATAGCTGATATAGACAGCAGGCAATATTGCTGGGCAATACATCTCTACGAGCCTGGTAGAGCTGGTAGTGAACCAAATCCAGACATGCGCATTTTCAGCACTGACTCATTTATAGAAGCTGCACTTAAAGCAGACATAACTCCTTTGTGATTCAAGCACCAAAAAAAAAAAACCCTAAAATGAGCACTAATTACCTGCGCCACCTTATTTCAGTCTTAATAAATTAAATGAACCCCTCCAAAAAGTTTGCGGTAGAGGGAAGAGGATATGTAAAGGGTTAAAGCAAACCTATTAGGATGACACGGTTGAAATGGTCCTGTGTGCTCTGTTGTGGGTAATTCTTGAGCATGGGCAGCAATAAAAGGAGGCAGAAGGCAGCGGTGGAAACCTAGCCGAAAACATGTGTAGTAGGAAGGGACTGAGCACGAAAAGGTCACCCAAGCTTGTGTGGGTGTGGAAGACACCACAGAGACTGACACCTTCACAGAGGTAAAGGGCTGATATTTATCACTAGACTCTGCAAGTACCAAAACAAAGACAGGGAAAGAGACAAAGGGGACTGACTGTTTCAGAAGATAAAATCAAGTGCAGAACGGAGGGAGAAGAAGCGACCAGGAAAGGTGGGAGTTCAAAGTTGCCTTTAAAATAAACAGGGAACCCTCTTCAGTGAAGGGACATCAAGGACCTCTGGTGGCATGGCCACAATGACAGATGAAAGATATGGTAGGTCTGGCCCTTTTGTCCCTTGGACTCAAGGAAAAAATCTGTTTCTTCAGGAATATAGAATTAGACCTCCCTGGATTTTAAATGCATCATGTTAAAATATCTGTAACGTATGTGATTAAATACTCCTTGGCTTCTTCTTAGAGAAGACTTTTCAGTTTTAGTTATTCTGCTATGAAGGGATAGATACATTTTGACCACTGCTGAGTGAGTGATGGAGACAATAACACCCTAAATGACCAATATAAACAGAAATCAGGCCTAGTTTTGTGTACAATTATTTTTGATGGAGTTAAACAGAAATCCAAATCTGGTCCAAACTGTGCTTAAACGCTCTGTTCATGTGTTGATGGACAAATCTTTCCTGTGTTGCATGAATCTAGAAATGCCACAATATAGCACATAGCCTCTATCCTTTGTCCGATTCTGATTCAGTCTTGGACTATTCCATGGGCAAGGTAGTACCTGTGGCATGGGGACTGAGCTCGTAGCCACCATCTAGTGACCTTCTACCAGTGTTATGAGTCCCTTCTCATAACTCACTGAAGTCCGAGGGTGAAAACAACATGGACTCCTTCTTCAGTCTGAAATCCCTTATTGTTACATTAGGTAACCAGGCTCTTGGCTCCTCTCTTATAATCTTGAAGAAATTTCTTTTGGAACCAGGGCAAGTCCCCGCTGAATCTCAGTGAAGAAGAGCTCTCCAGTCACCTGAATGGCACGTGCCAGCAGGGAGCGATGAGCTGTGGGAAGATACCCCTCAGTGGGACACTGACTTTGAAAATTTAGAAAGAAATGTTGAGACTCGTGTTGCTGAGTGCCTTATTTGTGCCTACCACCACTCTGAGGCAGCAGTAGGTTTATGGGTCATGGGATGACTACGAGCTTTCTGCTTCACAGCCTGTGTAACATTTTCATAATACAAGTTGTGTTGTGGGTTTTTTTTTATTTGGTTGTGTTTTTGGTTTATTTTGTTCAGGTTTTTTTAAAGATTTTTGGGTTTTTTTCCCCTTTCAACCAATTCAAATGTTTTCTTTGGACCTTTTAATTCTAAAGAATGACTGTCTTCCTCAAGGCATCATCAAAGGACATTTCCAGCAAAGACCAAGTACTTTAACGAACACATATTGGGAAAACTCCAATGTCTTCTATGGAGCTACCAGCCATATAGCCCAGCTGGAACTGTCATTAGAGGTTTCTGAGCCCAAAGCGTTAATGGAGAAGCAAGTCCTGTGGCTATTGCAGAGGAAATTATATTAATAAAACTATTTCAGAAAATTCTGGATTCCTTCCAGTCAGACGGATATTTTTATTATGTTTAAATACTCATGTCAGGGTCTCATTTACTGCAGACTTTTAGGAGAGCAAGGGGCATTCCTCAATGTCACATTCCATATTTTTTCATTCTATCTCAGATACATTTGACTTCATATCATCAAGGGAGACACTATTCTCCACAAAAATAAGTCTACTGTCACTTTTTGAAATGCTATTTTTTCTTTTTTTCCCCTTCTAAATAACAATAAGAGTATCTACCTCCTCTTTAGAAAATTCTATAAGGTAATCTGAAGGACTACCTGGAGGAACAAGATGGTAACTACATTTAACAGATGGGGCACTGAGGCAGAGGGAAGTGATTTATTCAGAATCACCCAACAGTTAACCCTTAAAGCAGAGCTGGTGGCAGGATCTAAACCTCTAAAACCTCAGGGTAATGAGTGAGCACATATGTCTCACCTGACCTCAAAGCCAAGGAGAAACTAGTTTTGCATGGATTTTATCTTGAACAGTGTGTTTTGGACAGAAGCTGCTTCTTTGGGTTATTAGTTCCCTCTGATAGAAGAAAAAACTGTTGGACTTTAGAGTCCCCCTGCTAAGTCAATGTATAGAGTCTCATGCATATGCACATATGCATTTTAAGCTGGGTGGGTCACTAGGGATTTCCAAATTTGGTTTCAGCAGCTGTTTCCTTCACTCCTCAGACTCCATGTCATCTTCATGACAGGGTACCTGAGGGAAGATGATGTCCCGTGATGTGACCTGATGAATGGATGAGTCCTTTTTGGTCCGATTCCATGCAAAGAGTGGGGACCCTCTTCCACTTCATAAACCACAATCCAGAAACTCATCTTTGCAGCCATGCCATTCACACTGGATCATACTCATCTTGAGGAGTTGGCATTCTCCCTCTTTGGTTTTCTGCATCAGAAAACTGTGGGTAGAGGCATCCTTCTTAAAATGTTATGAAGTCTACAGCTAAAAAGCCTTGCATATGAAAGATAAATATTTCAACTGTGTGGATTCCAGTACTTTTAAGTACTATCTATTCCAATTTCAGGAGCATCTTTTTTCTTACGTAGCGGAGCCAGACAGAAGAAATTACTCCCATTGTATGGGGAATTCCAGCATTTCAAAATTTGTTTTGGTAATTAGAAGTTGCAATAGTCCATGGAATGGAAAGTCTAAGCTGTTTTAAGAGAAACACAGAAACACACTTACCAAAAGGGAGGTCATTAACCTGAACTACTTGGCACAGGTGGGGACTCAGCTGGCCTGAGGTATGTAGTCCTGACCACCACACTTTAAAAAAAGTCGTAAACCATTTGGACAGCATCCAGAGGAGAGTAACACGAAGGAGAAGAGGTTTAAGAAAACATGACCTGTAATGAAAAGTTGAAAGAATTGAGTTTGTTTAGTCTAGAAAAGCAGCAAAGGAAGGGAGGCATGATAAGCCTTCAAACATGTAGTAGGTTTTTTAAAAGAGGACAGTGTTCAATTGTTCTCTGTGTCCACTGCTGGTAGAACAACAAGAAATGGGTGTAATTTGCAATGGGAAGAGTTTTAGGTTAGTTATCACAAAATCCTTCTAACTCTGTGGACAGAAACAACACAACCTAGGTAGGCTGCAAAACCATTATCACTGGAAGTTTTTAAAAGCAGGTTAGCTGTCAAGGATAATCTAGAAATATTTGATGTTATATCAGAACAAAGGGTCAGGTTGGAAGTCCTCTTTGAGTCCTTGCCACTTTACTCTCTCATCCTGCTGTAAAGTGCTTTATCTTGGTAATGCCTGCAAGTTGTCACAGAAATCACAGAGTATATAAAACATCCCATACTATTGTTTGCAGTCATTCTAATTAATGAAGACTATTTGCAAAATTTTAATATTAAAGGTCAAGACAAGGAAAACAAAATAAAATAAAGCAAAAAAAAATCCAAACAAAGCAAAGAGAGAAGGTCAAACTAAATATTTCATTTCACCTTGGAGTTTTTTTGAAACATTACCAACAATCATAGAATCATAGAACCATAGAATCGTTAGGGCTGGAAGGGACCTTCAAAGGTCATCTAGTCCAACCCCCCTGCAAGGAACAGGGATATCTCCAACTAGATCAGGTTGCTCAGAGCCTCATCCAACCTGGCCTTGAACGTCTCCAGGGATGGAGCATCCACCACCTCTCTGGGCAACCTGTTCCAGTGTTCTACAACTCTCATGGTAAAAAATTTTTTCCTAATATCCAACCTGAATCTACCTCCCTCTATTTTAAAACCATTACCCCTTGTCCTATCACAACTGGCCCTCCTGAACAGCCTCTCCCCATCTTTCTTGTAGGCCCCCTTGAGGTACTGGAAGACCGCTATAAGGTCACCCCGGAGCCTCCTCTTCTCCAGGCAGAACAGCCCCAACTCTTTCAGCCTGTCCTCATAGGAAAGGTGCTCCAGCCCTCTTATCATCAAGAATATTATCACTGTTGACTGGCACCTAAGAAGCATCTTGATTTTGGTAAGTGAGTTTTTTCAGATAGAAAGCTGTATAATCAAAAGAATATTAACCAATGCTGTTGCATCAGGAGGGCCAATGGGCCTTGAAAATCCTGATGAGCTTTACTCTAGCTATGTACAGATAATATATTTTTAGCAAAACTTCCCTTCCTGCATGGTTGATTCAGGATGGGAAATAATATTTATAGTGCAGCCCTTCTTTCAGAGCTTATGAAGGGCAGTTCTTGCAAGGGAGTATCTGTGGACATGAGAAGAGTTCTCCTCACTCCTGTTGGAGTTTCAAAGCTGAAGATAACAAAAGTTTGGCAGCAGCTGAAGAAAGCTGAGCAGCTGAGGGGAATAAGAGAAGTTATCATCTCTCTAAGTGGGTTTTAGTGTGTGAGGGGTGATCCAGCCTCTGATAATTTCTGTATGCTTGGAAATAAGAAAAAAAAAAAAAGAAGTAAAAAGTTCTGGAGAATAAAGACCTAATTATCTCTGTCTTCTAAGCCTCGCTGCAAGTTGCATGGAAATTCCTTTTGGGTCGGAGAAGTGCAATTACTCAGTAATCTGTGGGGACATGTCATCCTATAATCACCTGATATTTATTTACCAACAATTCTCATTAAATTTTGCTTAATTAAAAAGCAGTTACCTTGTGTTTAGGGCCCTGTGATTGTCATTGACACTTTCTGAGAGTCAAAGCTGCTCTAGCTTGTAGAAGTGGATGTGCTCCTGTTAAAACCATAGACATTGACCTGGGGGTGAAAGATAGACCTGATGGACCAAGGCATCCTATGTGCCTTGAAATTTTCAGGCTTTTGATGGCACGAGGCTTAATTTTACTGTCACTACAACCATTTCCTGGAAATGACCTCGCCCCAGTCCAATTTTAGAGTCTCTATGATGTGATAACGTACTTTGAGGTTGTGTTTTTAAAGGGATCTGAGTTAAATGAGACCACTTTTGTCCTTGGAAATGGGCAGTATGGAGGTATTACAGCCCGACACCCAAGTGCTGATCCTTGTGTGTGGAGATGTTCTTACAGACAACCATGAGGAAGCCCTGACTGGTCCATGAGCAGCTGGAGCGAGTAAATCCTTGAGGGAGGGGTGCCGGACCTGTGCTGCACACTCCCTGCTCTCAGTGGCACCTTTGCATCTGATTGGGCTGTTTCTATTATATGGTGACACCCCACATGCATTGCACATAGCTGATGGGAACATAAACTGCAAGAGAAGTTGGTGAGAAAGAATTGACCAAGAGAACGTAGAATCCATAACTAATTTTTTTTGATCAAAACCTTTGAGAAAACATTAACTAAAACGTTGGGCTCCAATCATGTTCTGCCAAAGAACCGTAGAAAGAGCAACTGAGATGGACACACATGACTTATGCAGAGACCCTTCTGGAGAAACTATTTTTCTTCTTTTGACTACAGTAAAAAAACCTCAAGTGTGGCTGAAAGTTGGATGTATAACCCCCAAAGCAAATAATTCATAATGAATGCCCTATCCCATTTTAATTCATTCGGTGTTGTCTCTATATGGCAGGATGTCTAGAGGCCAAATACTGTTCTCCATAATGTTGGTGAAATCCCATTGATACATTGATTTCAGGAGGTCACACCAGATTATCATAATGGCTCCTTCAGGCCGTAAAAATCTATGAATACGAAAGCATGGGAGAGCAAGTTGAGGAGAATGCAGAAAACTTAACTTTGTATTTTTGTGTAGAGGAGACAGGGGAGTATGAGGGAATGTACTGTCATAGACATGTGGCCTTTTGATCATGAAAGTGAACACTTTTCAGGTTGGTACCTGTTGAAAGCTGCTACTATTTGATGACTCTAGAGTATTTTATGTAAAAACAGCTGGTGTTCTCTGTACAGTTCCTCGGAGCTGAAAGTCTAGTGCAGTCAATAAAGAGGCTTCATTGACTTCAACAGGTCTCAAATACAGCCCAGAGTGGATAAATGTTCACAACAACATCAAACTGTCCACCATATGATGCCTCCTGCATTCAATTTAACCCTCACCTCTTATCCCCTAGAACAGAACCCAGCTTTATCTGAATATCTGCGTTGAAACAGTGAGAAACAATGACACCCCTTTAAAAGCTGGCTTTCGAATGAGTACCACTGTAATAAAAGATTGACACTCTAAAAACAAACGCACTGAGAACTGATTGAATTTCCTCCATAAAAGTCTCTTAAATACCCACATCCCTTCCCCAGGGACAAGTTTTCCATAAACAGGCAACATTCTTTTGTTGTTGTTGTTGTATTTTTAACAGTCTTGTACAGTATCTTGTCAAGATGTCATCAATACAATTGCTTTGACATTTTTAATGCAGCATTTGGAAAGCAGGTTGGGATTTTCAGTCTGGCAAGCCAATATAAGTCAGTCTCCGATACTTAATTTCTCTATGAGATCCTTCACTTCTATTATAAACAGATCCAGCAGTTGAGAGATAAATTTCTTGGTAACAGTTTGGACTTTTTTATGAACCACCTGCAAGTTTTCTGCAAACAACATGTTTTATGGGAGCTCAAGGCAATGTTCACCCATCAAGACCTGACAGTAAGAAGTGGATGAATGAGGCCTTATCTCAGCCACACATGTAACCTTCTGTGTCCCCTGGCTTGACCTCCCTCTGCACTCATTTATGAAAATGATTCATCTTTAAAGAGCTTCCTCGCTCTGCCTGGAGGCTGTAGATCTTTCTGCACTGGACTTGTGTAGGCTGAGGTTATAAACTTCAGCATGGAAGGCATACAGAGGGGCTTAATTTTGAACATTAGGGAAAAAAAAAGGAATGTGTACACACTTAAAGAGGCAGGTTAAAATACAGACAGTTAAAACCCCTCTTCTTGTGAATGCTGAGAATTTTAAAAAGGGGGTGGCTGAAAAAGTGGGTCTCTTTTTTGTTGATGTCATGTTAGATTTTTGTTTAAGATCAAAATAATTTTTTGAAAGCTATTTGTTCTCATATTTATGTTTCTTGCTTTATGTGTTTGTGTTTTTTTTTTTCCTGGGGAATAATAAGAATAAAATAAAGTATTTCTAATCAGTATTACTTCCTGGCTTTCAGCCATTCACACTAGAATTTACCCCAGATTTAACAACTAGAGAGGAGAAAAAAAAGCATAGTCTTTCACAACAAATCAATCTCTTGTAGTAGTGTAAATACTAATCTTAAAACTCAGTAAAAAAGCATTCTAGTGGATTTTTATTTATTTAAATTCATTTATGCTTCTGCAATACTAAACTTTGTTAGTGAAAAACTTCATCATGTCTCAAACTGATTTCTACCTTTTCGCTGCTACAGGAAGTAAACTTCTACTCAGCAAACCTGAACATCTCAGACTTAGCAGTGAAAATAACCTTTAAAAAATAAAAGCCAGCATCAGCTTCTGAGTTGTTAAGTGTTCGAGTTTCTTGGGGTAGAGTACTTTTGATATTAGTTTAGGATTTGTCTTCTTTATATAAACAAGTTACCCAAACCATAGTCTGAAATGCTTGATCATCCATGCAGGAAAAATACAACCCCTCACCTATACTGGGAGATCATTTAATCCTGAGAGTGTTTATTCAAGTGGGCAGAAGCTTGCTTAGATCTTGATTCCACTTTGTTTGGAGGTGAAGCTTGTTCTTCAGGACATGCATGAGCAAAACGTTCCTCCAATACAGATAGCCCCTGCACAGTGTCCTTCTAACAGTTTCTTTCTTGAGGTCAAGGCAAATTTTCCCACTGTTAGCACAACGGAGAGACATGGAGTCCAAAAGAGTCAAGCATGAAAGCCGTTGAGCTGCATCCTCATAAAGATGTAGGTGAGGACAAATGCAAGCTGCTCATGCTCATATGGATGGAACTTCTCAGTGGGAATACTTATCTTCAGGTTAGGCAAACCCAAAGCCAATAACTAGGATGCTGCTGAGTAGAATAAATTCCTGGAGATACTGATGAGTTTGTTGTTAAATACTGGACACAGGCCTGAGATCAAGACGCTAGCCTGGAAAGTGTTTACCCTCATTGACTTCATATTCATGGTGGTCGTTATCCTCTCCACAAACATGTATTCCATGAAACAAGAAAATTCTGGTTAGCCTCACAGCCTAGCATCACGGAACTTTTCAAGGAGAAATAACAAGATTACAGGAATATCATCATTATCTCCTAATTAGATAATATAAAACCTAGAAATTCATAGTTTATGTTAAAAGAAAAATCCTGACTTCCCTTGGTGTGGAAAAGAAGTTCCCCCATGCAACCTCTCTCTGAAGTGATGCAGTGAACTAAACACGACATTCTGGTCGAGTGTTTATCATTCCAGAGTAAAGAGGACATGCAATACATCTGTGTGTGTTGCAGCACTTTCTAGCTCACACAGCGTCGCGGGCAGTCATAGCACTAATACCTTTCACCAGCTGACCATCTCAAAAGTTGCGATAGTTTTTTTGTTCCCCCTACATGACTAAAGTTTTATAGATCTCGATTTAATTGTAGTCACAGCCATTAAATCCCATTGGTTCCGGTGAAAGCATTGGCCATTAGCTCAGAGAGCTTTTCTTGCTCTCCCTTGATTATCTCTCAATGTATTTATACAGTGCACTTCTAACCCCTATAATCCTTTGTTGCTGAGCATATTTTTTTAAGTCAACAAGCTATGTTCAGACATGCTATATTGATGTAGCACTAAAGGCACCTGAAAAATAACTGATATGCCTGTGTGGGATAGTGTGTTGGACTGCAGTGATATGATCTGTGGTCCTGCAAATGCTATGACCACATTAATGTCAGCTCTATCCTGGTTCTCAGCAGGGCTAGGTCAACTGGATGCGAATACTTTCTCCTTTGCCCCTTAGACAACTCTTTTGTCTCTTGTTTTGAAATACACTCTCTGTGTCTCTGATCTTCCAAGTAGCCCTCCTCTATATGTCACTAATCCATAGCCATGTTTCTGAACATAGGGTGATTATGGCTATACGCATCCAGAAATTCCAAGTGAATTTGTCTTTAAATATACAATGCAAGCTATTTTTCCCATAAATCACCGAGGAGCTTCAACAGTTTTTGCTGAAATCTGATGAAGCTGAAGGTACTTTAGGTGGGGCTTGTCACTAGGCTTTTTGCTTGGTTTGTGTTTTTGCAAAATCGTTGCTGAATGTAAAACTCAGCTTCTTCTTGATGAGTCTGCGAATACCACCAGTTGACCAAGGACACCCTGGTTTATTTACAGAACATCTGTCATTGGCACATAGCTTTGAGGGTTAGTAGTTAAACATGGAAGTCTTATGACTGTGTTTATGGTACTGGATTGAACATATTTAATATGCTTAAGAGGAGGACAGATTGAAGGTATTTGATTCAGCTAGTCCCTGAGAAGAGCTGAGTGTCAGCTGCGGGGGGGAAGGACAAAGACAGACGACAGAGCTCTCATCTGTTACAGATAATAAACAGCATGCCTGAGGAACAAGAAGGTTGCCAGCTTTAGCAGATCAAATGTATCTGAGTTGTGTTAAACAAACTAAACTGATCCAGAGATCCTGGATACAAATGAATAACGATGCAAGCTTCTATTCTGTTCTATTATTTTCTATTCTAATCTATTCTAACTCTTCTGTCACTGGCATGGTATTAAAGATCCACATCTACCAAAGGACCTGCATATCACAGCACTGAATTTAGTAGCTTCTAATTCTTAGAAGCTTTGTTGATAATGAGTTGCCCAATTTAGGCAAGTAAGCTTCCTGTGCAATTCGAGTACCAAGCACTTTCGAAAGGGTTTAGCATGTGGCAGCACAAGGCAAAAGCTCAGTTTCTTAGCAGAAAAGCCAAAGATAGGTGGGAGACTTTGTGCTCTTTTATTCTCAGGAAGCCAGGAACCGATCTCCGAACTGGAGGTAGATACTGTCTTTCATTCAGGTTTCATAGGCTACTTGTCAATCCCTGAACCGTGCCTCCCATAGCCAGTTGAAATACTGACTGGTATCTTGGCTAGACTCTTTTTCAGATCTTCCTAGTCTTACTGGAGGAGATCTATATCTCCCACTGGAATGGATTAAAAGTTAAGATACAGAGTAATTCTGTCTTTTTTTGACATTTTATCCAAAGGTGGAGCATAGAAGATACTGACTACCAGAATAATCTCTGCATTTCTAGCTTTACTTTTTCCTCAAGAGGTGAAAAATCTAGGTTCAGCTCCACCACTGCCCATTAGGAATATTGCGGTTTTGAACTGGGGTCATTCCTAGACCAGCTATACATTTCATCAGTCAACTAATGAGAATACTAGCCCAGAGCAGGTTTTGCTGAGAAGATAACTGAATGATTTCTATATATTCCTGCCTCTAGATGCTGATTTCCTCACAGACATCGAGAACCAGGTTTGTGCCTAGAGCACTAGAACACCAACGAATTTGTCAGTGATTTGCAACACTGTAAGAAGCAACACTCTCTGTTCCAGAATTGGGATAGTGCTGCCCAGTGGCTAATTTCAGTGCTTGCAAACCTACACGCAAAGAGCTTGTGATGCCTTTAAATCGCCTCTTATTTCATGTTTCCCACTGACAATCCTTTGAATGGCGTTTGGCAGCAGGAATATCATGACAGAAAGGCCAACAGTCACAGGGCCCTTTTTCAGGCACAGGGAGATTTTCTGGCTGTTTCGTGTATCTCAGAATACCAGACCTGAACCATGGGAAGAAGCTGGATGGCCTCTAAATGAGTTTCCTATGCCTGATTGGCATGCAGGCTGGGAGTTTTCACCCTGTTTTGTTTAGATAGCTACCTCTGATCATCTCAACTTTCTTACTTATTGGCATGCTGACAGCATGCCAGTGGCAAGACAACTCCCTCCAGGAGTTCCCATCATTTGGAGCACAGCTTCCTCCCTCTCCACCTACTGCAGCCATTAGGCACATCCAATATACACCCAGGCATGCATGCACTAAAATATATAGGTGAACCCAAGGAGCAGCCAACTCTGAATACAAAACAGGCCTTCAAATAATAATACCTGTGGAGCCTGAAGAGTTGCCTTCCTTGCCCAAAAGGCTTTTTAGAGGTGCTGGGAAGGGAGGAGAATTGCTTTTGAAACCCCAGGTTACATCCTGCAGTAGAGATTTTTGAGTGCCCCCACACTTCTGGGGTGACCAATTTGGGATACGTGCAATATGTCTGAAGCTAAACTTCCTCTTCAACTATTAGATCCCACAGGAAGGGGGTGTATATCACTCAGCCAGACTTGATTTTGCAGTAGCTCTCTGACTGCCCATCACCAAAGTGTTAATTTAGCCAGAAAAAATGGGCAAGCCTGCGGGACCAAGGGTTTGGCTAACAAGGCTTTTAGCTTCAACAGATGCAGGAGTACTCTAGTGCAGGACAGGACTTGTTTCTTGTATTAACACTCCTCAAACCCAGCTGCTAGAAATTGGTAGGAGTGAGCGGGGATATTTTTCCCTCCAAGGCTTGTTCAAATGGAGGGGCTATCAGGTAGAGCACCAGGCAGTGCTTTGCAGGATGGAGGCATTTTTCCCTGATTTTTCTTCACTCTTCCTCATTACCAGGCAAACCTCTAGTCAGGGAGGCACTGGTAGGCTTGCCAAGTGCCAGAAGTAACAGGAATAAGAAACTTGGGGGATTTCCCAGCCAATTTTCACGTAACCAAGCATCCCAAATGATGTATGTTTCTACTTCTGAATCACTAAATATTCAGGACTGTGGTGATTATTTGGACAGTACATTTGCTCACAGAGGTAAAGAGCTGAGAGAGGCACCTCACTTCTTTACACAAGCCCAGACATATCACCAACAGGAGCACAAGAAGGACAGATGCCTCTGAGAGACCACTGCACCCTCCTCTCTCAGAGGCAGCCAGAACATGTCAATTTTCTGTACCTTCCAGGCAGAAAACTGGGAAGCTAAATGGCCTCAAAATAAAAGTATTTACCAATAGACTCATTTTCAGATTACTGCTCTAAGTCGGAAAAAGAGCACCAAGTGAATCGCATGTCTACTGGTGGCCTTCACTTGATCTGCTCCCTGAAAAGGACATCTATATGAAATAAGGACATAAAAAGAGTTGTACCAGCTATACAAGGATCCATCTAACACATCTACCTCTTCCTGACAGGGGCCAACAATGAATACATGCTTGGGGAAAAGTAAAATAGCAAAGTGAGACTTCCTCAGAGCACTCTTCCAACAACTTGAGATTTGCATTTCAGCCTCTTCCGGAGCCAGAGGTAATGTCTTTGTATTTAATAGCTCTTGAAGAATTTTTCTTTCATGAACTTGTCCAGTCCTTTTTGAACCCATGTAAATTTACAGCATCCACAACATCCCGTGGCAAGGAGTTCCACTGCTTAATTATACATTGTATGAAGAATCATTTCCCTTTGTTTGTTTTGAACCCGTCTCCTCAGTGTTTCATTTGATGTCCCCTTGCTCTTGTTTTGGAAGAGCCAGAGAACAATTGCTCTCAATTTCCATGCCTCTTTGATTTCATAGACCTCTGTCGTCTACCCCTTATTCGCTATCTGGTCCTTAATGAGCAATCTAAGGCTATCACGCTCACTCTTGATTGCTTAAAATTGTTCTTCCCACTTAATGGGAATTCACATTAGGTAGAGAAAAGTGAAAGGGTGTTTAGAATGAGGAAGAATAAAATGTCTGAGTGGATTTGTAATATCAGTAACCATCACCATTTTACAGGGAACAATCTTTGATCTGCGGGTACTTGGGAAATTCCTCTCAACCATCTGTCTGAGGAATTATGAAGGAGTTCCCTGTCTTGCAAGTATGCTGCAAAAGCAATCAGAGGATAACACCACATCTAAATCTCGTTATCAAAACCACTATCAGGAAGAGATGACAAAAATATACTAGATGTTTACCGAAAGATCAGTTCTCTTTGTTAACTTTTGGTTCAAATTATATAGTCAGTAGACACTTAACATGTTATCTCATTGAGATATCAGTGATACTGTATTACAACATTACAGAGAGCTTTATAGACTAGTGACAAGAAGCTGAGAGTTTCTCAACTGACATATAATTATCTAATGTGCTTGATGTGCCAAAAATTGCTACTCTACATGGATGAACTGAAAGCATGGAAAGAGAAACAGAAAATACCTGAAATATTAGGTAGAAAGGAGGAAAAGGTAATATTTATAGTAGAAGTTCTTTCTTAGAAAAATATCTCTGGTAAATAACAAATCACTATCAGATCCTTGTTTAAATGGTAAACTTGAGTTTAATCATTAGAAGTACTCATCAGCTTATATTAAGCATATACTTAATTGTCTTACTTGATAAAGGTCTGACTGATTCACTTTCAGAAAACCAGCCCATTCATTCATTCTCAGGTTGATGACCTGTAAAGAATTTCTGACAGCAAAAGTTGAGCCTGTGTCAAAACAATTTCAGCTTTGGGGTCTTCGGAGGAGCTCTAGATGGAGAAGGGAACACATGAAACATTCAGCTTTGTGGCCAGACATCTGAGCCGTTTAGCCAATCGCTGGTCTGTTTGTTTGCAGTTGCGACATCAAATGATTGTGTGTTCCTGCCTGGGTCATCTGAGTTGCTCAAAGGCTACCTCCATCTGATTACTTACTATCCTGAAAATTTAGCAAGAGTCCAGTAAAGAGTTGGAGAGTTTTCCAGGTAACTGGAGAAGGGAAAGAGAGAAGAGGAGAGGAGAGGAGAGGAGAGGAGAGGAGAGGAGAGGAGAGGAGAGGAGAGGAGAGGAGAGGAGAGGAGAGGAGAGGAGAGGAGAGGAAAGGATCTTAGACAGATAAACTTTTCTTAGCTAAATTAAGAATAGATATTCAAGGAAAGTGAAGATGGGTGACTAGTTCTTCTCTTTCTTGCAAGTGACTATAATTTTTCTGACAAGTTTGAACCCCGTCACTGATAGAGAAAAATTTATATTCTGTATAAACCAGAAGGTTGATCCAAGAGGTCAAAGTTCACAGTCCTGCAAGAGGCTGACCTTTATCCCAATGATCATTAATTTAGAGTGAATGTGAGACCCAGATTCTCACAGGTATTCAGACTTCTGTCAATGTTTAATTTGTACTCTAAATATATTCAGAGATCTGTGCTCAGACATCTTGGATTATTTTAAAGGAAAACAACATTGTTATTTTTTTTAAGCTGAACTCTAATGATCCAAAATACAAGATTAAAATCAAAACTTCTCACATCACAGTAAGTCATTGTAGAGCTGTACATTATTTTACATGACTGGAAACACGTTTATCTGGCTGTAATCCTGTCCCTGTCAAATGAACTTTCTCTCCACTTTTGACACAACATACTGTCCCTACTCCTCATTTAGAAAATTTATTCATGTAGTAGAGGCATATACAAGAACTTGACATGGCTTATCTGCTGTTGTCATGAGACAACTGTCCATTATGTTGGATTGCCCCGTTCTTGCGTTGTCCTGCCCTTTCTGTCTGTATCCAGATGGAACGACTTCTTTTCATTACCTCTTGTCTTCTGCTTTGATTGTAAGCTTTCTGGAGCAGACACTTCCTTTTTGTTCTGTGTTTCTTTGTTCTTTTGTGCAGCACCAGCAGTTTGAGACCAGTTTTGGTTTATGACATGCTTAAGTTTGGTATGACTCCTAATTCCTAAGTTAACAACTAGTAAGCATTAGACACATACAAATAGTAAATAATAACACTAATAAGAACTCCTAGGTCCATGGAACTTGCTCATCCTTCCATGCAAGTGTGGGTAAAGTGATACATTTCTACCTTGCAGATAGAAATGAATCAACCTTTTGCTCTGCTTACTAGGCAAGAAAAAAAGGAGAGAAACACATATTACATTTTATCCTGCAACTCTTCCCTTAATTACAACTTGAGAAGGAAAATAAATTCAGCTGCTAGGCAAACAATTATCTTTCTGTGAAATTCTTTATCTTCATTAGTGTTAATGTACTTTCTGTATGTCAGACCACCTGCTTTTCAAAAGTTCCATAAACGTATTTCTTAAGGGCCCAGCTCTACCCAGCCTGTAACTAGGTAAGCTGGAGGGAGTGAGGTAGACCTACTACTTACATGATGCAATTGCCAGGCAGAACTGCTGTTCTTATCCTTCAGGGCCAACATACCTCCTAGGAATTACAAAAAAAAGTGAGTAGAAGTCTTATTACATATTAGGCTGGAAGAAGAGGAATCTGAGAGAGGTTTGATTCCTAGTTTGGCAGAAGATCATCAAGAATTTAGAGTGGTCTATGACTGATAGGAATCTTAATTTCCCACAGCCTCCTATTTGTGATTTGCAGTGCCTCCTAGGATGTAAACTGGCTGCTGAAAATCAGTTCTGTCACTTCAGCACAGCATTTTGGGTAAAAGATGCAGGGAAAAGTGGGATTTTTGTTGCCTCATGAACGTCCTTTTCTGGACAAGTAACCAGATTTTGTGTGACAAAAGGGCCAACACAGATGTAGGGAAAATGCCTTGTGCTAGGGCCATTTTCCTGCCCACAAAGCTTTGATTTGTGTGACGAGCAGGGTAGAAGGGAGTTCTGGCTGTAACAGGCCAGTCTAGTGGAGTCTCTCAGAGCTTCACTGCAGCACTCTACAAACCCGTCCCTTCATGTTTACTCAGTAATTGCTCCTGCCCTTACTTTACAGCAGGGAGTAAGAGAAAAGGAAAGGTAATGTGACCTTTGGTATTTTGAAATAACATGATAACTATGTGCATCTTCAAAGGACACAACTGCTGAAGAAAAGTTGAGGATGTTGGTGGGAACAGCCTCCCCCTAACATTCAGGACTTCTGGAGGAACCAGAAGAACCTGCAGAGCTCGTGAGAAGCAGTGGGGAAAACTAGGAGTGGCCAGAGCAAACTCTTTGTCCCCTTTCATTATATCTGAGATTGACCTTTATTAGTTGCCTGTGGGTATGAAATGGGCTGAGCTGAAGCTCTTCAGAGGAGGTAGAACCCAAGCACCCATGCAAAGCATGGAAAAGGAGGAGATAGAGTGAACAGGAAAGGCAAAGAGAGATTGCAATGAGTGCTCATGGTTCTCCCTTTAGGGCCTTGACTAACCACTGTAGAAGCTGATCACAGTTTAAAAAGGACTCAGCTTTCCAGCATCTGAATAGACCAGGAAAAGATTAGTATTCCTGTTTGAGTGAAACAAGAATGGTGAAGCAAAAGGCATCTGAATGCCTCTGTGGATGCTGATCAGAGAAATTAACTTCTAATTATCCATCAAAATCATTGCTTAATGGAAACTGAAGGTTTCTGCTAACACTAGCTTTTCTAGAGAGAAAAAAATATTTCATTTGAAAATCAGGCAATCCAAAAGAAATATTTTGATTCTTGAAAAAAGAAAGCAATGTTATTTCTCATTTCACACAAAATCATGTTAGGGCAGACTACTCAGAAGAAAACCAAATCTTCAACTGAGATAGAAGAAGCCAAAAACTGCTTACTTGACTTCAAACTTCTACACTAACTTTGAAAGCACTTGATTGAAAACAACAATGAAGGGGAGAAAAAAAAAAAAGGATAAGTTTTCCTCTGAAACAATTTTGTGAAACATCACCAATGGCATTGATCAGTTCCCTCACCAGTGTGCCCATGCAAAATATTTGATTGTCAAAATATGAATATCATCTTATGAGATGACAACCTGCATAGGAAGGCTTTGGTCAAATAAAAGGTTCCCAAAGAGACTTCTCTTTTTGTGGGCTACAAAAAGTTTGTGTGCAGCACTCAGAGAGGATTTCTGATTGTAGTCCAGTGGAATTCTTCATATGGTCCTTATACTGATGTCTGATCTCATAGACAGTGCTTCGTGAACAAAACCTGAAACTAAGGGCAAGATAATTCACCTCATATTAAGCTTATAATTGATTCTAAATTTATGACTCTGAGTGCTTCAGATTCAGAGAGGAAATATTCCATATTTCACCTCTTTACAGGGCTAAGAAGGGCTGGAGATTTATGGAGTGAGTCCATTATTTCTTACTCAAGCGTAGAACAGGAGGTGGTGGAAGATGAAAGGAGCCTTGACTCCTTCCAACATGCTCTCCTGATTCTTTTTCCCTTCCCTCCAAACATTGATGTGCGTTGCTGAGTATAGCTGGAACAGGGTAAAGATGATGACTGCCAATGTTTGCTGCTTAAAATCACCCAGCAACAGAAGGGTACTGCTTTCCAGCACCTACAGAGCTATGGTATAGCTTTATAGTCATGAGGTGGGAGCAGTGTTTGGAAACAACAGTCTTCCACCCCTTCTTTTGAGGCAGATGTAAGGATGGCTGGTCTACTCAGATACGGGTGTCAAGGATGACCTGGAGATTGAGCCTAAATATGTACATTAAAAAAATCCAATCCTAACAAGTGATGTTAATGCTTTAAAAAAAATGCGTTAAATATGTAAAGAGAAGAAAGAGGCATTTAAATAAGCATTTTGCTTCACTGTAAATAACTATTTGCTGTAAGTGGGACTTGTTTTCAATGTAAGAAGAATTTGGTAACTCAGAGTCTCCTCAGCACTGGAGCTGCAGATGTAATACACCTGTAGCTCCCTTCAGAGCAGCTGCCACGGCCTCCAGGCATGCTCAGGTCCTCCGAGATTAGAGATGGCCACTTTGAAGATGGAGAAGCCTCACCTTGCTGTTCTTGTTAACGCCTCCAGCTCTGCTGTCCTTCCCTCAGGGGATGCAGTGAAGTTTGCGGTACGGGCTGGACATCTCACATGGTTATAATTATTTGCTAATAGCGGTGATAAAAAAAGAGCGTGCACCACTCTTTCCTTGCACTTTCATGTTGGCCTCTTGACATGTTTTACAAACATGAAGGAATGAAGTTTCACAAGGGCCCTGGGAGGCAGAGAACAGACCCCGACAAAGGAGCCGTCGCGATACAAGACGCCAGCAAGGAAAGGTGTCAGGGTGGAGGTTTGTTTCTGGGGAAAGGTAATCATTGTTTTGGGAAACCTGACAACTGCGCCGGAGGAAAGAGGCTGATGGTGCAGGGACGTGTGTGGGCAAGCTCCCCGCTGACAGGGGAGAGCTTCCCGTGTCGGCACCCGAATCCAACCATCAATCACACGGAGGCCGTATGTACATAGCAAGCACTCTGTGACCAGACAGAGGCGGCACATGATGCAATGGGCACAGGTGTGCAGCAGACACCAGGGAAAGGCAGCAGGGCTTTGCATACATAAGGTGTCTTTCCTCTGAAGTTCTCAAGGCGATTTGCAAGCATTAATTAATTCTCGCAACGCCCAGGGATGGTAGGCAAGGCAGTGTCACTGGCAAATTAATTCCATAGGTAATGTCTTTGATATCACAAGCTCATGTGCTCACTGCATAGGATTTGATGTATTATACTATTTCCCCAACACACCTGCTGCCCTTCAGCTCTTCTATGCAGCATCCTGGATTAATTTATTATTATTTCTATTATTATTATTGGTGTTGTTACTGTTATTATTAGCATTATTACAGCAGGGCTGGTGCTATGAAGTGGATACATACATCCAAAGAGAAAGTCATTGCCCCAGAGAGCTCATAATCTAAACAGACAAGATCCGTATTAGTGCAAGTCCCTGCTCGCACTCCAAGAATGCCTGCTGTGAAATATCTTGGTAAAGTTTGTGCTAGGATTGACAAAGATTGATCTGTCTGCAGGTTCTTTTTGCACAGCTCTGCATTTAGTATGTCTTTGTTAACGGGCTGACTGGACACGAAGATGTTCTCACCTAAAGAACTCCTGAGCTGAGAGAGTATGGTGCAGCTGTCTGAGAGCCCTGTGCATTGATACCAGGTTGACATCAAGCAAATAACGCTGTCCGTACAGATGACAGAATATATACAGGTACTTTCATCAATAAACAACATTCTTACAGAAAATTATCAAAATTAAAGGTTTTTTTCTTATTCACTTTCAGAGTCAGCTTAAATGGAAAAAGAGTGGAAAATGATGCAGGTAAATTTTTCTTAATAATTGAAACTAGCAGGAAATAGAAATTTATCTGCAGATCTATCTGAAATTTTCTCTGCTTGGGAACAACCATATTACTGATTGGGTCTTACCAATCCAGTGACTCTGGGCATTTAATGGCATGCTTCAAAGCTTCCTCTCCTCTTTTCTTCCTGTTGGATTCCGCCCCCCCCCGTTTCTTGTTTTCATCTGTTCCCTGGTGAGGTGATCCCAGCTAGGAGATACAGATTGCTTCCCTCAGCTGGCCTAAGGCATGCATTAAAAAATCAGCCACTTTCATTCAACAGGATATCTAACCTCTTTATAGGTACTGATATATCAGTGCCTTCTGATGTGTGACATAAATATTTATCTACTGGATAACAGCATGCAAGTGCTATGGTTTACAGCATTGCAGAGCTGACCTTCAGTTTGGAATTCACATGTTTCTTCAGTAATTTATACTATAGGTTAACCTTACACTTTGTCTTTTCTATCTGTGCCCTGAGGAAACACAAGTAGTCCAATGTCAGTTCCAAGCAATCTGGATTCTGAGTCACGTCTCTTTTGAGATTATTCTGTTCTGTTTATTTGGCCTTGAACTTTAGAGAAGAAAGAGACTCGGTAGCTTCATATCTATAGGGATATTTCACTAATTCTTCATACGATATTCCGAGCTCTGGTGAGTGCTGATGTTAACATGGCTTTTGTTTTGGCCAAGTTTTGAACTGGAGAGTTGGATTTTGACAACCTTGATTTTTTTCTGTCATTACAGATCAGTAGATTGTTTGCGTAGATTGCAAATAATACAGGTGTGAGTATGCTCCCTTGTGGTAAGCCATTTTGTTGTCACATCATTTACTCCATTTCTCTCAAAGTTCATCGTGAAATCATTTGTTTTCTAATAAAGATTGTATCAGTCACACTCTGTGATGATCTTTCAGTATGATAAGCATTTTGGCAGGGTGTTCCATTAGCTCAGGCAAGAAAAGGAAGCAGAGATGCTACGTTTTTCTCACCAATAACATTGTGTTGAGAATACCCACCAAGCTCTGGAAGATCCAGGTTCAGTTCCCTCTTCTGCTTAAGGGGATTTGAACTTGTCTCTCCGCTTCCCCGACTGCCCGAACCACTAGGCTAAAGAATATTCTAGGGCAGGGCTTTCTCAGTTCCTCATATTGAAACCATTTCACTTTGCATAGGTTAATTAAATATTCATGGGAACAGGAAGATGGCAAGCCTATGCAAATGACTATATATCTTCGTGGTATATAGCCTTTCATTTGGGAGCAGAGGCCTGGCTTGCATTATCCACATCAATGAATACTTAAATGAAAAATACAGAAACATTAATAGAAGCAGGCACAGGAACTGAGGACTTCCCCTTCCAGGTGAATATACTAACTACTGAACTAGAAAGTCATTCTCCCCGTGACCCAGGAAATAGTGAAATAAGGTATACAAATAAAACCGCTCCAACAAGAGAACTTCAGACAGGTCTGTCTTGAAACTTTACACTGTGAATATTCACTCATAACTTGAGACTTGGGTTCAAGTTCCTTGAGAAGAAAGCTATGAGTTTTAATTACCAAGGTGTGTACTGTCCATTGCTGGTAAAAAGAAGGGCATTGACACTATTTCTTGCTCTTGCTTGCCTGCTTAATTTTTTATGCCTCTTTAGGTGATCAAAGGGTTGTTGTGTTGACGAATGGTGTATTTGTTCTGTACGGTGTTTGTTCTGCACAATATTTGAATGTTGCCTTTTTTTGGCTGAGTCAGATGGATGGCTTATTGCTTTCTGCACTTGCTTCATAATAGTAGCTTTCCCACCACTGGCAAATTGTGCTCCTGAAGGGGAACTTACATTGTTGCTAACTTAATTGTATGGGGGTTTTGACAGGGAGTAAGAGGCAGATAAGATATATTGATCTTGTATTTTTCTGGCCTCTAACCACAATGCAGCTGTGTCTTGCACTCACCAGAGAAGAGCAGGTATATAATGGTGGAGTTCTCTCACTGTATAAGCAGTAAAGACCTGCATGTGGACTCATGTCTTGTCTTTTTGGCCAATGACCTTCCCACTAACTTCCAGGCAAGCTTCCTCATTATCAATCCTAGGGAGAGTTGGGCAGATGAGCTTGGGAAAATCCACTAGCAAGACCTTGCAGATGAAATAGGAAGAGGAACATTTAGTATGGGTTTATTTAATTTATATGTCGAGGTTTTGGTAGCAGGAGGACTGCAGAGGTAGCTTCTGTGAGGACACCAGAAGCTCCCCTCGTGTTGGACAGAGCCAGTTCCAGCTGGCTCCAAGATATACCAGCCACTGGCCAAGGCTGAGCCTATCAGTGATGTTGGTAGCACCTCTGTGATAACATATTTAAGAAAGGGTAAAAGCAGCTGGCAGAAAAAAATAAAAACGAAAAAAAACATGAGAGACACAATTCTGCAGACACCAAGGTCTGTGAAGAAAGAGAAGGAGAAGGAGGTGCTACAGGTGTCAGAGCAGAGATTCCCCTGCAGCCTGTGTTGAAGATCATGGTGATGCAGGTTGTCCCCTTGCAGCGCATGGAGGACCACAGTGGAGCAGAGATTCACTGCAGCCTGAAAACAACCTCACACAGCTAGATGTGCCCTGAAGGAAGCTGTAGCCTGTGGAGGAATCCATGGTGGAGCAGGCTTCTGGCAGGAACCACAGCCCTAGGAGAGGAGCCTATGCAGGAGCAGGTTTTCTGGCAGGACCTGTGAACTTTGGGGAGGCACACTGAAGCAGTCCGTTCCTGAAGGACTGTGAAAAGGACCCATACTGGAGCAGTTTGTGAAGAACTGCAGCCCATGAGAAGGATCCATGCTGGAGAAGTTTGTTAAGGACAGTATCTCATGGGAGAGGCCTCGTGCTGGAACAGGAAGAGAATGAAGCATGAAGCATGAAGAGGAAGAAGCAACAGAGATGAAAAGCTATGAACTGATCACAATCCCTGTTCCCCATCCTCCTGCACCTCTTTGGGGAAGGAAGTAGAAGAATTGTGGTACTGAATTTGAGCCTGGAAAGAAGGGGGGGAAGGTGGTTTTAGTTTCGTTCTTATTTCTCATTATCCTACTCTAATTAATTGGCAATCAAATAAAATAATTTCCATAATTTGAGTCTGTTTTTCCCATGACTGTAATTGGTGATGTTCCTGTCCATATCTTGACCCATGAACTTTTCATCATATTTTCTTCCTCTGTCCTATTGAGAAGGGAGAGTGATAGAGCATCTTGGTGGGCACTTGATAGCCAGCCAAGGTCAACCCACCACAATGGGTTTTGTCTCATCTCACGTTAAATATCTACAACAGAGCTGGTCTCATCCGAGCTAATCAACTGGGCTTCACTGACAGTCGATGGAATGAAACAAGACTTTCTAGGAGACAGTTCATCTCATCCTAATGTAGACATAAAAACAAAGCAGTTGGAACTTATCTTTTAAGTGCTTCTTCCTTGGTCATCTCTTAAGAAAGCCTAGAGTGTCTAGCTCAGATGTAAGCATCTACACCATAGCTGTCAAGCGTTAAGTAAAATGGCTCCTTCTCCTGAATTTACTATTTCATTAAGATTTATTTGTGGTCTGTGATTCTGATTATCGTGAAGACTTGAGATGGTTCTGCACATATCCGGTGGAAGAAAAGCTTTCACAATTCAGAGCAGAGTTGAGAGTCCTAAACTGGGAGCTGAGAGCAAAGCTGTGTGGTGATACTATCCCAGATGCAGAGGCAGCACTGATACATCAGCCAGGCACTGGAGTCATGTTAGAAGCCCTCAGAAAAGCTGATTATCTCAAGTGCAGAATGGCACTGATACATCTGTATTCCAGAGTGAGCCTGTTCACACTCAGCTGAGGTCCCTTTTCTGTCCCTCCTTTACATACTGCAGAGGTACTAGAGGCTTTAGGACCCCTGGACATCATCGGCAGCTGGATCTCAAAACAGACATGAATCTCATTTCAAAAACCAGCAGTTAATTTCTTGCATCTCTGTACAACTTTAGGGCTAAGTTGTTGCAGAAATATACCAGTGTTCAAAAAGAGACAAATTTAAAGGAAATGAGTGTCTTGTCCATTCTCTGCATCTTTATATAATTCTTCTACTCTGTTTTAATTAATATCAGATTTATTTAGTGAAAAAAACCAAACTTATGTCTGTCTCTAATATTTATTTTTTTCTCAGTCAGTAGATCATACTCCTTCGTTTTCATAAAAACACGAAGAATCAGGATGTACACCATCACGCTGATAATGCTGTTTCATCCAGTAACTTGAAGGTGCTTCCCAAAGACATGATGTATCATTTCAGACGTTGCAAAGCTGAGTCACTGACATTCTGATGTGACTAATCTTAACGATATACTTTGATTCCATAATATGTCACTGTAAAGTTTGACACGTTTGATACATTCATTTCAACATTCCAGTATACCTTCTGTTCCCACAATGAATCTACTCATTGGGAAGACAAATTGTCTATGGAAAAAACCCAACCCAACACATGGAAAAAACTAGCTAATTTCCCTTTAAATTTGTCTATGGACCAAATTTTGCCCTCATCAATGGAATGCAACTTCCATTGACTTTACTATTCATATATCCAAAGGCAAAATTTGTTCCTATCTATCAATCTACCTACTATTTTATCTACTATCTGTCTGCTTAACTCTATTAATTAGTTAATGTTTGTAAAACACTCAAAAGATGTAAAGCTCTATAGAAATGCTAAGTATTATAATTATTGTTATCTGACTGCTGTATCTCTTTACCTATCTAGCTATCTACCTTCTCTATCTATTATAATAACAATAATACTTAACACTTATATAGTGTTCTTAATCTTCAAAGTACTTTACAAACATTAACTAATTAATCTAATCTAGTCATCTCGCAAACAACCCCTTTAACAAACCAGTGGTTGTTTCTGTAGAATAAAATTCTTTGTAAAATAGAAGAATTGTACTTTGGGGGTGTTATTTTGTTCAGGTTTGACTATAAGACAATAAATACGTATAAAAGCAAAGAAGCAAGAAGATGGTCGAGAAAAGCTCCATCACTAGATAACATAGAGCTCCCAACAGACAATAACACGTCGTAAGCAGCTACAGGTCTCCTGGCTGACTTGTTCTTGAATTGTGTGCTTTCTTAGTTTTAATGCAGATACTTCCTGCTACAGAAATGTGTATTTATTTCCTTGTTAATTATAAAGAGCCATGAAATGTTTCTACCAGTTTGTTTGTTTTTTGTTTTGTTCTGTTTTGTTTTGTTTTTTTGTTTTATCCAGATTATTCTCTAACCAGAAGCAAGGCCAAGGCTGTCAAATGGAACAGCTCAAGTTGGGCTCTTGAGTCCTGGATCTACAAGGGTATTTAGACACGATTTTTTTACTTACAGAAATGGTGGTGATGGTGACCCAGAATTTTCAAATTGTTCAGAAAGTAAAATGGGGCCAAGAGATCTAAAAACATTAAGAAGAGCCCAGCTTCCTCTGAAGACAAATGCACCCCTACATACCTCTGAGGATCTTCATCTGGACTCACACTGGGGTTGGGAAGGACAGCGATCACTGTGTATATTCACAGCATCCCGGAGGCATAAGGTAAGATCAAAAAGCACATGCAGGCATTTTTGGGGCAGATGTATAGGTTACCTTTCTGCTTCTAAACTGCTTGCTGATTGCCCTCACTTCTGAATTGTCACCTACTTACCCAGCTTGGTTTTAGACTGTATTCTTCAAGAAAAATCTATGGAGAGGGGTAAGGGAGCTAGTCTGTGCCATTTGGCACTGGGACTGCAAATCAGTCCTGGCCCTGTTACATCTAAGATGTGAGGCAAAGACATAATGAAAGACTGACCAGGCCTTGTGCAGCTCACAATAGCACCAGAGAGCAGAAAATGAAACAAATAGAAAAAAGATTATGTTTTCCACTTCATGAAAAGGTAGGCTTTTTTTTTTTTTTTTTTTTTTACTTTTTATGGTTGGTTTTATTTGTTTGTTTTTTCCTTCTTGTGGTATTTTTCTGTCTATCCTATTTATTTATCTACATAGGCAAAATGTATTGAGATAGTTCTGGTAAGAGCTGACCTTAAAACGAGTTAGGATTCTCCACCGAGCTCCCCCAAGGCAGCCTGGCAAGCAACAGAACTGTGACCACTATTGGACAGAGACTTTTGTCTGTGTTGGTTCTGCCAAAAACCCCACATTGTTTGGCAATTTCCCAAAATCTCTTCCTCCAGCAGCTAGGTTAACATAAAACATACCCCATCCAACTAAAAAATCAGCAAATTTTTATATTCCTTTCTCAAGCTTTCTTGCAGTGACAGATGCATTTTGCCAGGTACCAGCTCGAAGCACCAATATGCCCTCTTTACCACCGCAGGAGATTTCTGAAGTACAGTTGCCTTTTGCAGAACAGTCTGCATATAGCTATCATCCTGCAACAGGTCTGTTTGTAAATGAAAAATGAAACAAAACAAAACAAAACAAAAAGTGTCACTAAGGAAAATGACACAGGGCTGAATTCGGATGGCACATCATTCATTTTGTCGCCCAGACAAGAATGGCATATTGAGTTGGAGCAATTTAGGGGCAAATCAGGCTTCAAATACAACCAATGCAATAAGCAGCTGTGTTGTTTCTGTTACAAACTCACAGATGATGATCTGAATGTGGTTCTGGTCAGTCAGGTATGAGAAACTGATATGCTGAAATTCAGGTGGTATGGGCTCAGCCACACACTCCCTGAGTAACCTTGTACACAAGACTTAATCTAACCTCTACTTTCATCCTGGGTCAGGAATCTGGGAGGCTTTGCCTAGAAAGGGTGAAGATGCCACTGAGGGTTTTCGAAAGATTCAAGATCCCTGTAACACACTTGCAGGGCTGACACATCTTAAAGGAGGATATGTGAAGCTGATGCAGAAGGAGGACTTTGAATCCTGTTTAGAGCAGCAGTGAAGGAACTATGAATTCTTTGATTTTGGATAGGTTAGATGGGTGTCCCCCTTCTCACCTTGATCCTTGCTTTCACTGCAGTATCTAAACAGAAGGTCCTGTACAAATACAACTGTTCTTCCTCCCACATCCTCCTCCTCACTCTTCCCCAGAAAGAATCCTGAAATGCTTCTTTGGGAACGGAAAAAAGCCCCCCCTTTCTCTAAGCAAACAAAAAGCCGCATGCAGAAACCCAAACCTCCTGGTTTGTTTGAATTCGGGGCAGTTTGCAGAGCAACTGTTACTTACACACTCTCCTCGGTGACGCAGAGGAAGACAGAACATGTTTTTAATTGCAAAGCCAAATGGTTATGCATGGGTCCTGTCATGCTTGTGAGAACTTGTTCTTCCCCAGCCCTCCCTCTCCTCCCCGCTGAGACAGCCTTGCCAAAACTCTGTTTGAGAGTGGTCACAGGGAAAACACGAAGCCTCGCAGGGATTTGGGGAGCAGACGTCAATCTGTCAGAGGTGTCACCAGAACTGGATATATCTGCTGATCTGTTACCACTTGCTAATTATGGATTCGGCAGCTAATTGTCATAAATCTCGGTAAGGGACGTAGAATGAGACAGGGTTTTCAAAATGGCATGGCCTGGATAGGTTTGCACTTGGTGAGTAGTGGAGCAGAAACGACCATCGCCAGTGCCAGGGCTCTGCTGCTGTGTGATGCCCCAGTGAACACCTGTGGTGTTACAAGTGCCAGTTTGCTTCGAGCAGCATTTTTGAAATTCCTTTGCAGGAATGGTGAGTGTCCAGGACTGGAATAAACTGAATTGTTCAAGGATTTTGTTTAATAAACACAGAGATGCTGGTTGTCACAGCCAGGCTGATGTTTTACAGGATGAAATCTTGCAGCCCTCATCAGGCTGACCTTCTGGTCCACCCTTCAGAAAGCAAAGCAAAACTCTGCCAAGCAGCCATGAGATCTCATGCCTTGACTGTGCAAACCCACAAATCGGGCGCTATCTCAGTGGGGATCCAGATTGCTGCTAAAGCTGGTCCTAAGGGTTAACACCCTTCCAATGTGATTCAGCCAGTCAAGAGTTTGGAGTTGGAGAGAAAGAGGTTTAGCAAATTCCATGCAGCTTTAGGTATCCTTTCCAACATTTCAGTCACGTCTAGTTACCCATACATCTCACACTAGCTGGTTTAAACCTTTCCATGCATCTTAAAAGCTACAGTTCAGGGTGGAAAGGGTAAAGCCAAGTCTTCAACATCTCAAAGGCATCTAATTTTCTTAAATGCTGAGCACCTTCTCAGGAAATCACGTCCCTTCAGGGTATCTGCAATTGAACATCCAAAAAATAACTTCTTGAGAGTTTCTGTGGCTCTAAGGATCACAGGCTCTGTATTCGTATGAGCCAGTCTTTAGGCAATCAGTAGCTCTTGTAAGAGATCAGCACTAAATTTGTGTTATTGATCGACTGACTTGTCATTTGGAGAGAGTAGAGTTAAGGTTGCACGCAGAATAATGTCTCTCTTAACAAGTAACTCCTGGTTTTCAGAAGTTTTGTTCTGCTTTTGATTTCCTAGTCCTTTTCGTGTTTTCAGCCAGTTTTTGTAATGTTTTCATTTAGTCCAAGTTTTTATCTAGACCAAGATTACCAACTACTTTTGGAAATATAAACTAATATCTGTCACATATTCCACTAAAATCTGCCAGATTTTCCAGGTAGAAAGACACAACAATCTATTTTAAGGTTGGTTTTTAATAAAGCTGGCTGAAAAATCCACAGTGGAATTTTTGTTTATTGTCTTAGTTAAAAAAGCTGATTCTTAGTAATTCAGACATTTTGCTGAGGTGAATCATTCTGATTCAGGTGTGACAAACTCCAGGCAGAGTACGATTAACCTCTAATGACTAGATTTCCACTGGAAACTAGACTTGCAAGATGCTGTGGCCTGGTGGGAATTAGCTTCTCTGAAGCACATGAGCACATCAGGATCATTGCCGGCAGAGAATCAGGAACCTGAAAATGTTAAAACATTTTGGTCAAAAGTTTTGATGTTTCCTGCTGAGTGGGAAAGGAGACAGAAAGAGGCCAGAACACCATTACTCACTTCTTCCCTGAGCGTCCATGTCTGCGCATCCCGCTGTCCAAGAAGTCAGGATCAACTGCTTTGTCAGGATAAAGTAAAAACCAGGGGTTTATTCTAAATTAAAAAGAAATTTCACATTAAATATTGAAACCTTCTCTACAGAGAATGAGTCCCCTTTACAAAGTTCTAGTGCTTATAACAATCCATGCCTATTAATGACCAAATCCATTAACTGTTTGGTTAAAAAAGTGTTACTCCCTCTACGGGAAATGTAAAAACACTTCTCAGATGAGGGGCGAGAATTTGTGCTGTGTATTACTCAGTCCACATAGGTGAAGGTCTTTCTGACTAAGTTCTGGGACCCGCATTTTTATTTCTGAAGGCAAAAGCTTTCATGTATCAAAAGCAACCATTTTTCTTGCAGAAGACAGAGACACACGTCAACAGAAACCAAACAAACAAGCAAATGAATCAACACAAAAATTATCCCTCCACAAATCCAAACTTATAAAAAGGTAATTGAAAACAAAAATTGGTTCCAAAATATCTGTTTTGAAATTTCTACCACTGTGATTTTAGGAAAAAAAAAAATCCTTGAAAATGAGCTGAAATATTCTCTTTGCTTTAGAGTGAGATAGTTTTTAGTTCTAATTTCGCCAAAAACCTCATAGGAAATGTTTTGGGGTTGACTTAAGACAAGTCAGCTATCCTCAGCTATACCTCCTCTTGTTTTTTTGTAGTGCATGCAGTCCATGCCAGCCCTGGAACATCATCAGCCTCTCCAACAGAATTGATGCAATATATCTAATGGACTGGATCACCAGTAATTTTCCACAATGGAGTGACTCTTGTGTACAAGAGTTGTAAGTAGTCTTAGAATCTGGACTAAATTATTAGGAAAATGACTTTATTGAAGCGTTAATCCTCCATTTAGTGCTCAACTGCAGCCTGAGCTAGGAAAAGACCAGGAAACACAATGTGGCCCAAAGACCTTAAATCTATAGCGTTATTCTCCTTACTGCTCTGGGGAGGCCAAGCAAATAGCACCAAACCATCACCTGATGCAGGTGGTTTCCTTCCAGCACGGTCATGTCCCTTCTCCCACTGGAGAGACGTTTCCTAGATGCGTGTGTGTGTGTTTTGTGTGAGAGCATGTGCAGGTGGCTGCACGCTCGTGTAAATCACATCACCTACTTGATGACATGTTCTGGTCTCTCTGGAGTTGGCTGAGTCCCAGCTGTACTCCAACAAACAAACACACATCCGAAAGACCAGTGCTGGGTCTTGTAGTTTCCATCTCTGGCAATCCTTTCCCTTCTTCTACCCAGATCCAAACTCAGCCTCCGTCACGATGACAAATGTAGCAGCCAGGGTGAGACTAGTATTTTACTTAATGATATTTTAACACTTAGCAGACTGTTGTCCTGGGTGATTATATAGTCTTCTGCATTTGTTTGGCTGGAAATATGGAAAATTAATTAATAGCAGAAGGGTATAACTTTGCCAGCTATTAACTGAATTATAAGCAAGTGTTTTCTTTGTCTGGCAATATCTTACCTTGTCCTTATGCCAAAAATATCTCATAACTTGGTATTATATTCTCTGAAGACAACCTTTTCAATGACTGTATGTGCGAAATAATGTAAGACTGGCAGGAGAGTTTTTTTCTTCTTTCATGTTTTTTGTGTTGGTGAAAGGGGACATAGCTACATTTCTAAAGGTCAAGTGTTTGGAACCAAAAGCTGTTTGCTTTTCTTATTTTGTTTTTTTTTGGGGGGGATTGTTAATAAAAAAGCAAAATATCACAGCTAATGATGAAAAAAAAGAGAGAAAAGGAGAACTTTTTGTAAGTTTTAATGCTGTTGCTTACTTATTTTCTGATGCAAAGCAAGATGCTGTAGATTTTTGGGGAAGAAAAAGAGAGAATCAAGCTTGACTTCTGTGTCCTGTATTTATTTTACAATGAGCAATATGACAGCCGAGCCATCTTGCATCTGCACATTTCACTCTAGTACAAAGACTGATGTAGCCCAATGTGTGTTGCAGTAAAAAAAGAAAAAATAATAAAAAGGGAAAAATAAAGAAAAAAGTGAAAGAAAAAAGAACCCATTTATTGCTTTAGGCATGTTTTTAGAAGGCAGTTATGAAACAGACAACTCCTAATTTGCCTGATGTCCATTAATCAACACAGCCGCAATCATGGGTAAGGCACATTACTTCATTGCTCAACTTGGGACTTCATGTTTTGTCAAAGCTTCTCCTTTCAGTTATTTCTGGAGGTCTGTAGCACTGGTCTGCTCTGAATGGTGGGTGGGATGTGAGGACGTGTCCTGTTGACTAGTGGCTTTCTCCAGATGAGTTACTATTTGGCTACTGGATGTTCAGCTGCTCATTCTTCTCTCCATCGGTGGATTTTTGGCCCTGTAAACATGGGCCAGGCAAATGCATTTGGTGCATAATGGATACCTTGTCCATTGGCTCGTATAACTAGGGAACGGTCTGAGAAGATGGCCTGAACATTTCCTATTCCCCTTGTGTGCGGAGGCACACCCCATTCAGAAGGCTTCCTGCTGCAAATCGCCCACGAGCACCTGCCTGTTTTCAGAATTAATCAGTGTTGACTTGGAAGCACTTTCATCTGCATAAACTCTCTTTCCCCCACCCCCTTAGTCTTCCTCATGCTGTGACAAGCTACTATGGATGCTATGAGCACAGTGGAAGTGCTGTCTAGACACCCAGAGCATCTCAGCTGTTGCTGTGTTGTGAGCACAAGGCTTGCCATGTGAAAATGGCATCCACGTATGAGGCTGTTGGCAAGCTCATTTCCTACTTTCTTAGCCAAGTCTCCAGCCACAAAAGCCACGTCTAGTCAGTCGAATGTGCTTTCAAATGTCAATGGTTGGACTGATTATCAAATACAAGAAATGATTTTGACTGTGGTAAAATGCAAAATTGTCTCAGAGAGAACACGCAAAGAGCTTAAACGAGTTGGTCTGTGTAGCGTTTGTCTGGTTTTCTTGCCTAGTAACATCAAGTGATCTGAATTCCTTACTGCTAATGGAGCTTTTTGGTTTTCTTCCAGCAATGAAAGAAGTGCTGGTTGGAGAGGACGTCCAGAGGTCCGCAGTGCAACCTTCAGCCTGAAGAAGGCCTATTTCCAACTTCAAAGTAGGTCAACCATGGATTTATCTAGATGAGTCTTGAAAACCCCCAAGGATGGAGATTTCACAGCCTCTCTGGGTGACCTTGTTTAGTGTAGAGCTGCCTTCCTAGACACAAAGCTCTTCCCAGTGACCAGCCTGGACTTTCCAAGTCACAATCTGTGGCCAGGGCTCCCTGCTTTATCACCTGCCACTAACAAGAAGAAGTTGGCTCCTTGTAACTCCACATATGTGCAGGCTGATCAACAAATAGATCATCTCTGAACTTCCTTTGTGTCAGACTAGATGAATGTATTTCCTTCCACCTCTCCTTGAAGGTTATGTGATATGGGGCTCTAAAAATCTTCCTAGCTCTCTGATGAGCCGTATTCAGATTTTCAACACCTTTCTTGACCTGTGGGACCTAAAACCGGACACAGAATTTTAAGCGCAGCCTCTGGACTGCTGCATAGAGGGGGATAGTAATTTCCATAACCCACTGGTCACACTTTCTCTAATGTAACCCAGCAAGAAGTTTGCAATATTCACTGATGTCTCACATTCAGTTTGATATCCACTTTGAAGCTGGGCTCTTATTCAGCCTGTCCCCTGCAGAAATTTATACTTTCCTTGCTCTACTTCATGAAGTCTCTGCTGTCCCAATCTTTAAGTTTCTAAAAACTTGCCTGGCTTGAAGATCTACTATGCAGGTTACCAGCTAGTTGTGATATGCTTGTTACCAGCTGCTAAATGGACATTGAGACAACTATTTGAGCCCAGTACCAGGCCCATTTTCAACTTGTCTAGCAGTTTATTCCCTTTTCAGCTTCCTAATGATAATGCTGTGGGTGATAAAATCCTTATTGTATTAAAGATATGTAATATCTGATGCTGTTCCCTTGTCATTACAGCCAGTCATTTAATTACAGAAAGCAAACAGGTTAGTTAAACGTGATTAGTCCTAGACAAATCTGAGCAGACTGATCCTGATTGCATCTTGTCTTTAAGTGGATTGGAAGTGGACACCAAGAAGATGTGCTCCCAGACCTTTCCAGGGCCTGAGATGACACTGACCAACCTCTAGTTCCCTGGTCTTCCCGCTCTTAAAGATAGGCATATTATTAACATTTTCCATCACCAAGGATTTGCTGTCCCTAATTGCCATGATAGGCAGTCACCTTGCAATCACATCAGCCATCTCTTGTAGCACCTTCAGGTGAATCCCATCTGATCCTCAGTTTATCAGAATTTTCCCTCATTTCTCACTCTCTCACTATCCCTCTCCTTCCCAAACCATGCCGTTGGGAGTCAGACATCTGGGCTCAGCCTGTCAAGACAGAGGCCAAAAAGTCATGAAGTAATTCATAGAATCATAGAATCATAGAATCATAGAATCATAGAATCATAGAATGGTTTGGGTTGGAAGGGACCTCAAAGATCATCTAGTTTCAACCCCCCTGCCATGGGCAGGGAAATCCTCCACTACACCAGGTTGCCCAAAGCCTCATTCAACATGGCCTTGAACTCCTCCAGGGATGGGGCATCCACAACTTCTCTGGGCAACCTGTTCCAGTACCTCACCACCCTTAATGTAAAAAATTTCTTTCTAATATCTAACCTAAATCTGCCCTCTTTCAGTTTAAATCCATTGCCCCTTGTCCTATCACTACACACCCTTGTAAAAAGTCCCTCTCCAGCTTTCCTGTAGGCCCCCTTTAGGTACTGGAAGGCTGCAATAAGATCTCCCCGGAGCCTTCTCTTCTCCAGGCTGAACCGCCCCAGCTCTCTCACCCTATCTTCATAGCAGAGGTGCTCCAGCCCTCTGATCATCTTCATGGCCCTCCTCTGGACTCGTTCCAGTAGCTCCATGTCCTTCTTATGTTGAGGACTCCAGAGCTGAACACAGTATTCCAGGTGGGGTCTCACGAGAGCTGAGCAGAGTGGCAGAATCACTTCCCTTGACCTGCTGGCCACGCTCCTTTTGATACAGCCCAGGACACGGTTGGCTTTCTGGGCTGCCAGCGCACATTGCCGGCTCACATTTTGCTTCTCATCCACCAGCACTCCCAAGTCCTTTTCCTCAGGGCTGCTCTTAATCCATTCTCCGCCCAGCCTATACTTGTGCATGGGATTGCCCCGACCCACATGCAGGACCTTGCACTTGGCCTTGTTGAACTTCATGAGGTTCTCACAGGCTCATCTCTCCAGCCTGTCGAGGTCCCTCTGGATGGCATCTCTTCCCTCCAGCGTGTCCACAACACCACACAACTTGGTGTCATCTGCAAACTTGCTGAGGGTGCATTCAATCCCACTGTCCATGTCTCCAACAAAGATGTTAAATAGCACTGGTCCCAGTACCAACCCCTGAGGAACACCACTCGTCACAGGCCTCCACGTGGACATTGAACCGTTGACCACACACAAAGCAGCAAATTCAGCCCTTTCCATACCATCCACACAACTAGGTCATCTCCCATATTCATCAATGAATGCAAATCTCCTTCAAATTTCCAGTTGTATGCTTGCAGAATCACTTCTTATTACCTTTTATGCCCTTAGATGGTTTTAGCTTCAGCTGAGCTTTGACCCTCCTGATATTGTCCAGGCTCTAAAGTATCAACTCCATCCTGATTCAGGAAAGAACATAGGAAGACATAGGATTTCCTGAGGCCTTTGCATATGGACCAGCGTGAGCTTTCTTACTGCTCATCCTGAAAACACAGGAAGACCCATCAGGTCCCACGCGCCTTAAAACTTTACACAGAAGTTTTTCAAGAGGTTTGATTTATGGTTGATGTGTGAAGCCATACAGTTCCTTCCCCGCTCTGTGTTCTGTGTGTTGGAAAGCCACCTCCCCTCAGTATGGGCTTGTAGAAGATGTCTGTCTGGTTGAGGGGGAAGTGGGCTTGCAAACTTTCTTTCATGCAAGGCACAAAGGAACAGGGGTGGCTTGTAGTCAGCAACAAAATGAGAGGAGGCTCTCTCCTCTCTTCAAAGGGCTTCCTCTTCCCCTTCTCTCTCTATTGTGAATTCTTTAAAAAGACCACCCTTCCCTTCTGCAGAGTGAAAACATCAAAGGGAATGGTGTGGTGGGGTATTTCCTTGTGAACACTGACTTACCTTACAAAGGTGAGGAGTTCACAGGAGGTTCTCTCTTGTGAAGCATGTTCTGGCTGCCTGGCTTTGAATGCTGAGCTCACTGGGAAAATGTTCTTACATCTTCAGGCAAGCGGCTTTGCTGCAAAGCCAAATCTCTTCCTCTCCCTCCCGCTTTCTGCTTATCCAGTCACATTTGTTTTGGTTTTGTTTATTTTATTTTATTTTATTTTATTTTATTTTATTTTATTTTATTTTATTTTATTTTATTTTATTTTATTTTATTTTTTATTTTATTTTATTTTATTTTATTTTATTTTATTTTATTTTATTTTATTTCATTTCATTTCATTTCATTTCATTTATTATTATTATTTTGCTTTCTTTATTGGGAGGCAAAGCTCCAATTTATTAGATCCTGAAGGTTTTGAGTTTGGTGGGTTTTTTATAGGGGATAATTAAAATAACTGAAGGGTCACAGAAAAATAACATTTCCTTCCAAAAGTTTATTATAAAATATTCAATCTTCTGTTTATTAAGGTACACTTAGACAGAAGAATGTGAATCCATCCCATGCCAGGGTATAGGGAGGAGTTAAGTTTGCTCGTGCTTACTGCAGTATAAGCATTTGACTGCTTTATTGGCTGATAAGCTTAGAAAGGACATTCAGCAATCAACCAGCTGTATCAAATTCTTCTTCAGTGAGATGGAGTTTAAGTTCAATGTCATTAGAATAGCTCTAAAACCCTCAATTTCCTCCTGGTTTAGAGCAAACTTGGTGGCAATTAAACCAAAACTAATCCATAGGCCAAGAGCCTTGACTTTCATTGTTTTTTTTTCTTTTCCCTCGTGAGTTTTTATCTTTAAGGGTAGAGCCATTGTCCACAAAATCAGTGGCTAAAACCCCTACCTGTAGTCAGGGGCGATGCAAAAAGACAATCTTCAGCCTATCACTCCACTACATCTTTTAAGACTTGCTCTGTGGTGTAAGACATATATATACAAACACGTAAATCAGTTTTTGATTTCCTGTAAAGACGGACAATGAGTAAAAATTAATTTTACTCATTAAACCCTTGAGGATGTGTCTCCATGGCTTACTTTGGAGCAGATACACTGGTTCTTTACCCCATTGTTTGCCCCAAGTCTTTTTTTGCAGCACCACTGTAAGGATTCGTTCAGCTCTTCATGAAGCCACTGCCCAAGTGCTGCAGCACGTTGGAAGGCAATCTCAAGCTGATTTTGACAGTAGGAAAGTTTTGAGGAAGGGAAGATGGCGATGGGAACAATTGGGATCTACTAATCAGAATTATGAGAAATTTACCAAAAACACCCAGGATATTAGCTCAAGTACATACACATTAGCCTAGAGCAGCCAAGGGGAGCTGTTAGCTTCAAAACAACACGTCCCTAAATCTCAGTCCTACAGTCACATTTGAAATTCAGGTATCTAGACCTAAAAAAAAGAGAAGGATTTCCTTTCCACCTCCCCCCTACAAATGACAATGTCTGTCTTATTCACATCTGTGATCTCCATCCAAGATGTCTCTGCTCAGAGCCCGGAGATTTGTTTCAAGCTAAATCCCAGCTGTGACTCACAACCTTATAACAGAGTGCATGTAAATGTGCTTGATCACCCTGGAAGCCAGTTGTGCAATAGCAGGGGGAAAAAGGCTACAAACAAATCCTCTCTGTTCAGGTGGCAGGGATGAGCCTTTCCAGTCCCCCAGCGAAAAGAGCAGAGGAAATCCTTAATCAGAAGTGTAGAGGACCTGATGTATGTTTTTTAAACCTCGTAGTGGAGGTTGGCCAGAGCTTGTGTGTGTTTCTGGAAGTCAGAGGTGCTGAACAGAGGAGCAGGTTTTCGCCCTTGTCAGCACTTTGGTCTGTGTGTGGTTTCCCCATTGCTGTTAGCTCCAAGCACTTTGGAAATTCTATTCCTCCTGCAAGGCAGAGTGGGAAGGGCTGACAAGCTGGGTTAAAATATTGAGTAATGAGAATAATTAATCAAGGGCCTTCTGCAGAATTTCTACTTTTTTTTTTTTTTTTTTTGTCTCAGGGCAATGAGCAGCAGCCGAGGAGCAACCTCCAGTGGGCTTCTGGGTGCATTGTGGGTGCTCACTGGTTTTCAGGTCAAAGTAGTTGATGTCAAAGACTGTTGTCTCTTCAGGCTGGATTGTTTCAAATCAAAAGGATTATTCATTGGGAGGTAATCTGAAAGTTGCCTTGTGCTGAGGGATATTGCCAATAAGGAGTGGGAGATGCTCCCTGACTCCACAGATGTGTAGCCTAAGAGGATGAGTAGTAGGAGGTGAGAAGTAAAGGTTATTTAGCCTTTTAGTCCCAAACACTTCTGAGTCCCTAACTAGAGCAAACTCAAGGCTTCTTAGTAAAAAGGGCAAAAAACATTTTTGTGACCATCCAGCCACCAACCTTCCTATTGCCATCCAGCTCAGCCCGAGCCACTAGTCTTCATCAGTGGCTTCATCCTGTACCTGCTGCAAGATGCTGAGCAGTCCTTGTACATTCGAGGGGCTGCAAATACTGTTTCACCCAGTACACAAGGACTAAGCATACAGCAACTACACAATTTCCATGTTAAAGGAGAAGGGAGAAATTACTAGAATGACAAATAAAACGCTTTGGGGAGCAGAATATGGCCTTCCTCTTCCCCTGGCGTTGTTTAGTAATTTGAGGTTACATTTTGGGCTGCTGTTCAGGAAATTCGACTAACCCCAGTAGGAAAACGGTGAAGCGGAACTGCGAGATAAATGCATTATTCAAGGACCAGCAGCTCCTTTAGGCATTTCACCCCTTGGGCCTGAAAACTCTTGAACAAGTCTCATGTCACTTGCATGTGGTATTACTGCTTTTCCCAAAACACAACTTTTTCCTTCCTCAGAGAAAACAATTTTAATTAATTCGCTGAACAACATTTCTTCCAAGTCTAACTGACCTCGTGGATTCATTAAATTACAGCAGCACTCAGCCTGTGTCTTACAGAACTTGTCATGACTGATTTTCACCGTTTTTGCGCTGGTGGTAAAGGGATGAATTCAAAGGCATTCCTTCTCATGCAGGTCCAGATTGAAGAGGATGTTTAACATAAAAACTGCAGTGCTGTATTTTGCTGAATCGGGGCCTTTTATAAGAAAGGCAAATCGAGCCCTTTTTGTCATTCTGTTTTTGAGTAAACATTTCTGCAGTGTAACATTAATTATGGATTCTCCACCTTGATTCAGTATCGCGTTTAGGCTGCTATTCCCTGTTAAATCATCTTCCTTGACATGCGAAATTCAGGCTGCCTTTGTTAGATTAAAGTCTTTTTATCTGACCTGCCTTTAAGCTTCATCTACTTAGTCATATCACTGGGTAGGTAACAGAAAATTGCCAATATGTCACCCAGTGGGTAAATCAATTCATGAAAGGAGGCCTAGTGCTTTTAGATTGACTGCAGAATGGCTCTTTTCTTTTTTTCCAAGCATATCTTCCTCAGCACACCTGGGTATTCCTCCTGAGGGCTCAGGAAAAAAGTTTGAATTGCCTTGTTCTTTATTAGCTACATCCCGTCTCCTTTCTATTACAGGTGAACGTGATTTGCTCCACAGTGTGTATTCCTAAGAGAGGTACTGAAAGTAAAAGGGCAAATTATCGTCCCAGTGATATGGAAAGCAGGAAAAGAGCCGGCAGGAATATTATCACTGGTAACAATCTGGGATGTTTTCTGCATATATTTGAGAAGCGGTGTCCTCCCGAGGGGGCTGTCGGGCACGTGTGTGACATAAGTGACACCATGTCTGAGGATAAGGCCAACGGTCTCTTGAGCAACAAGTTTTCTTGGATGCCTGACTCCAGAAGTTTTCAGGAAAAAGCCTTCATTTTAAGAAAGTCCAAAAATAAGCAGTCTGTCCAGGGATGCAAATCGGTTAGTGAAGTGTTGAAAAAAAGAGGAGGATTTCTTACCTGTCGATTGCAAAGTCTAACAAATCTCCAAGGACTCCATAGGAAGGAACTTGAGAGAAGGTAGTGGAGACGGGTGTTTTTCTTGGGCAACAAAGGGTTTTGCAAAAGAGTGTTTGGGGAAACTGAGGCAAGAAAGCAAGTCTGACGTCTTGTATTTTTCTTCCAACCTACGTACATTATTTATGCCTTACAAAGCAGACTCCCTCCCGTGAAAGGCTGTTGTTACTGATGATCTCAAGTCCCCCAAGCCAGGAGCTGTCAAAGGTTTGTGTGCTGAGAAATCTTGATTGTGTGCTGATTTTCTTGAGAGTGACACTAGTCATGGGGCAGCTGAACTGAAGCGTTTTGGTTCTCGCTAGCAGGGCTGCAAACTGCAAAACCATGGTACTTACAAGAGTACTCACATAGTACTTACAACTTATTTCTTCCAAAACTGTATAGCAGTAGCAAACTGAACTCTCAGTTACATAAGAATATTTTTTTTTTTACACAATTTTAAAAATGTTGCCTCTCTAAGTACTTGCTTTTAATTTTTATGGAAAAAAAAAGAGATCTTTCCCATCCTTTGAATTATAAAACTTTGTCAGAAAGCAGACAAAACACCTTTTGGTTAAAAACTCAAAGTTTTTGAATGATTACCTCTGACTCTGTACTAATGCTTCTGTAAATGCTCTGAAAATGCAAAATGGTATATTATTGGTGTAATGAGCTATATGTCTGTCATAGATAATATAAAATTTTTGAGATTCTTCTTCAGAAAGGTATTTGGACGTTATGACCCTTCCTGTTCTCTCAGTTAAAGTGGAAATCAGGAATAACTCATTAAAATCTATGTTTTTTTTCTTCAATGTAAGTGAAAGGATAATCAAAATGCATGTATCTGATATACATTAACTTGAAGTCTGCTATTAAACCACAGGTCATGAAAGACTACGGGAAATCTGAACCCCTGCTGATTTTTGCTAATTCTATAAAGAGTCTACTTAATTTCCTCAGGAAAACAAGGCAAACCTTCCCTTGAGGCCATATACGTTTTTGAATGGGCTACAAGTAAGTCCCTGAGGGCTCAGTTATCACTGATCACAGTTTGGTCTGTTGGATATTGCTAAGGGAAATTTAGTGTGATTGTCTGTGATCACTGGCATGTGCTCATACCCATTAGGAGACCTATTCAGCCCACTGGCATTTGGTTCCTAGGAGAATAGGGTAGCTGCTCTCAAAACATTTTCAGTTTGCAGTATTTTTTTCATTCCCACTCCTTCCCCCACCCTCTCACGTTTTTTTGGGGTTTTTTTGTGTGGTTTTTTTTTTCAGACAGAGGAGCAGATGTTCAAGATCAGAAAAGAGCTCGTACGGAGAGCTGCCATAGTGGGAAGAGGGTGCTGTATTACTGAGAAAATGCTCTTTAACAAACACACTCATCTTGCAGTTTTGTTAATTTTCTCTCTTACTCTGTTCGGGGCAATTGTAGAGATGATGTAGAAAAGCGGTGACATCATCTACAGATGCATCTATTGTGCAGAAGAAGTGATATTTATGATATTAGATATTTCCCTCTAGACCACAGGTGCTTTCAGAGGGTCACCAAACCCACCAGTGGCTTCAGGACTGAGTATGCTGCAGTGTGATTTTTGCTTGTCACTCTAGCTTGCCTTTACAGAATACAGGGCAGTTCCCAAAATTTCTAGCTCTTTCTCAGAGCTGACACGTGCAGCCTTGAGAAGTGGTCTCACTGACATAAAAAATTAGAGTCAATGTAGACAAGTGGTGCGAACTAGTAGTGGCACTTGTATAGTTGGTGCCAGGGAATAAAGAACAAGTTACAGCCATGTGAGAAGTGAAGAATATTCGGTCCATTGTATAGAGGTAGGAAGAACAAGGTGATGTTCTGCAGTTTCCTGAATGACAGCCTAGGTGTTCACAGAGATCTCCGCTGGGTGTAAACCACCAGATTGACTCTCTTTTCTGCAGAATTTGGTTATAGGTCTCACAGCAACATCCTTGTCTCTGGGGTTTAATGAAATTCAGGTACAGTTACTCTTTTGCCAAGATGAGTAGAACTGCAGGATAGGATTGGGGGAAACAACCTCTAATAAACTCAACATAAAGTTCTGAAGCTTATATAGCAAGAAAATAAAAGGGAAAAAAAAAGAAAAAAAAATTATCAATTTAAGTTTTTGTTAAACCACAAAACCCATCAAACAATCTCTATTCATTCTTCATATAACCTTCTGGTTCTTGTTTGGTGTTAGACCCAAACAGATCTACTTTTATTTCCACTCTTACCTCACGAGTTTAAAAGATTTAGCTATTTCTTTCAATAACAGAGAGCAAGTTGTGGAGGCCAAAACCAATGTGGCTAATCCCTACTTGTGTATTTTCTTCTTGTAGGCCTGCCAGATCTCAGCGCTTTGCCTAGAGACTTTCTCCGTTAGGACAGATTGCAAACCAACTTGTTTTCTTCTCTTATGTGCGTCAGCGAGATGTTTAGGGCTAGTCCCCAGAAAGGGTGGGGAAACAATCCAGGTGTGAAAATGCATGCATGTATATACTTGCAACTAAACTGTAACCATAGTTGCAGGCAGCTTTTTTAAGCTCTAGCTTTTCCATTAGCTGGTTCCAATTCTGCATTTGAGCGCTGCTGAATTTCCAGCGTTTATTTAGGGCGCCGTTTTGCCGGACGTTTTGTAAGCAAAGAAACACAACTGTTTCTCACCCATATGCAGCTGGGCATTTGCATTAGTTTCTGCTCCTCGTGGAGGCCACAGCAGCCTGGCATCACCCATCCATCCCCGGTTATTCAGCATGACTTGGTTTTGTTCCTGAAAATATTTAAGTTTTGTGTTCATTTATGCCTTCTTTTCTCTCCTTTTTTCTTAAATCCTCTGCTTTAAAAAGATTAGATAAGACAGTTGAAATGAAAAAATAGGTGAAAAAGGAAAAGGAAACTTTTAACCATTAAATGTTTTGGTGGATAAAAGAAGAATCAGCTATTACCTGAATGAGAGGGCTAAAGACATGGACCTGTCAGTAAAGTCCAACTCAGATGAATGTTTTAGACCTTTAGTAAAGGTCCCAAACCAATGAATTAAGGGAAAAAATGCAAATGGAGGGCTGCTCTGCAGTTGTTTGGTCTACTGTACCATTCTGGCAAAGTTTATCTGGACCTTTGGAGATTGCGGAAAGACAAAGATCTGTACTCTTGCAAGTGCAGTAGCTTGGCCTATCATGGTGTAATGCATACACAGAGTCAGGACAGATGGTAAAACATGACAGTGCCATTCAAGTCAAAGTGATGTGGAGGAGAACTAGGAGAAACATCTGGAGGATATCTCTGCAGTGGTTTTCTCTTTATCTCAAACTCAGCATCCTGAAACAGAAGGACACCCAGTTAGCCATCAAGAGAAAAATGTGACCAGAGTTTCTGCTTGCTTCCTTGATATATTATGAAACACCCTGAAGTTTAATTTGTGAGAGCTTACAATGTCTCTGGAGGTTGTTGGAAGAAAAGTCCTCTCTGCAAATACAAAGTATTATCCATCTGGAAGAAAACACCCCTGCAACAACAGAGAGAGTTTCCTTAAACATAATGTGGTTTTCCACTGGAATCATTTCTCATCTTCAGAGTATCACCTGTTGCATAAATACATTGCTACAAAGGTAACAACTAGGAATAATCTTAAAAAAAATAATAAATCCTTGTGTTCCCAAAGGCAAAATAGTTCTGTGGTGTGAAGATACGACTCTCACCTGACACAGTGCCATTAGTTCAGCTGAAGAGAATTGCCTATGGGCAAACATCAAACCGTGATGGATTAGGTTATTTTTTTTTTCCACACAGGTGTCTCTGAGTAACTTTTCGTAAATCTTTGGAGATGAAAAATCAGGGAATAACTTAATCATGTCGTGTTATTAAAAAGATTTACTGAGCAGCACCAAGTGGATTAATTGGGTGGTCCTTAAAGAGCTTAAAATTTGGGAGTTTGCTGTGGTTGTGAAATCTCTCTTTGCATGGAGGTGGGTTTTTTCCCCCTCTATTCCACCAGTGTTGGAGGTAATAACTCTGCAAAGAAGAACATGTGGTTGGTGACTTATCATAATTTTTTAAGTTACTGGTAACTGTCACATAGTACATGCTACAACAAATGAAACTGATCTGTGCAGTGTGTTGGATAATAGCATGGTGCTAATTGGGAGACAGCGAGAATTATATCAGCCGCATATGACTGTCACAAACAAAACCACGGGGCAGCCTAGGGAATGGTTATAAAGAGAGTATCATGGTCTCAACATTGCCTAAAGGGGAAATCTCATAAAGCTTCACTATAAAATTTATCTGACAGATTTCCAGGCGGTAATTATAACTCTGATTTATATGTGTTTAATATCACCTCTGCTAGTTTTTTTTTCCCTCAAAAGACTCTTGGAAGCTTCTTGTCATATTGTTGTTCTTTCTTTCATGAAAATGAAGCCAGGTAGCTCTGATGTCATAGCACTTTCTGAGCATTTGCAGTAGACAAGGTTTTTTTGGGGGGAGAGTGTTTGTTTTTGTTGTGTTTTTGGTTTTTTGTTTTTTTTTTTTTAATCTTGAAAGTATATTACAAACCGTCTTCAACTCATAATTCTTCACAGTTGCCCTGCTCAATGTGTAGAGTCATGCTTATGGAAAACAGTTTTACACTTTTTTTTTGCCGTAGTGAGACACACAAAGAGTCAGGAATGTAACAGCACTCCAGAAGAGTGGAAAATCACCGTGTGCGTTTAGCAGAGATCTCTTGAACTTTGAATGTCGGGTCATGCAGAACACTGAGATTGCCAGGCTGTAAAGGAGGGGAGGGATGAGCAGTTCAGCAATACAACTTCCAATGAGGCTCATACTGAGACCCCAGTCTTCTTCCAGATGTGCCTTAGCATCTTGGTGTCTCCACAAACCCTCTCAGGCATGCAGAGCTGTAGAGCAGAAGAGGAGGTGCAATCTGAGGATGCGAATGAGCAAAAGGCAAACTCTGCAGTGGTGGGAAATCGAGTGGAAACACCTCGGTGAGTCTCACCTTCAGTGGCACAGGGTTGCACATGAAACCCCTAAGGTCAAGAGGAAGGTTGAAGAGGGAAACAGGCGTTCTATAAGATTATGTTTATTTACCAGAAGGGCACCATCACATCTTTATGTGGCTTATTACGCAGCATCACAGAAATGCCTTTGGCCAGTCCACCTTGTAAGGCCACAAAGTCCTAAATACTGTGCTAGGACATCTCCAGGGCCTAAAACAAACTCTTACTGATGCAACAGATCTCAAACAAAAGTGGTATTGTGCTAGCGCGTCTTCAAAGAAAAAACCTGAATTGTTAAGCAATAAAATATACATTGAATTTTACATTACTACCAAGTGGCTAGATTTTTATTTCAATTCCCTCTTTAACAATAATTAGGTATTTTTGCAGGGGAAATACGCAATCAAAATCTTCTTTTTCTTATGTTCTGCAAAGTATTACCTGGAACATGAATGCAGTTATCGTGTCTGCTCGACACATAGCTTTTTCTGTATACAGGGAAAAATCCCAGAAACTTATAATTTCTCTTTCTCTCTCAGTGGCTCATGACCTAGTGATATACTGTCAGGCTGGTTCAGATCATGTGCTGCTAACTTGCATTTCCAGTGCATCAATGACAATGCCAGAAAAGACAAAATTTCCATCCTGTGAAAGTCATTGCATGCCCTGTTGGCACAGTGGAGCACTAAGACTAACTCATACATGCCTTCAGACCAAATCCAGGGAGAATCACACAGAAAAATATGCCATGCTTAGCTCCAAGGAGACAGTGTTTCTCTCTAAGCCACAGCCAATTAACAATCTCTACCTGGGTTTTGCTGAGAGATGGTGAGGATGAAAATGTTATTGCCTTCAGCTCTGCCTTGCTGCATTCTCTCCATCTGTGACATGACCAAGGCATACTTGAATTGAGCCACAAATTCCTCCTGGGAACACGGATAATCAGATTACACCACCAGGGCACTTAATTTACTTACTTTTATTAGAATAGATTATGGGAATAAGCCATCCCCATTTCGCTTTCCTACCTGTAGCCTACAGAGAGCCAGTGGTGCCCACTCAAGGAATGAGGAATGTGAATGGGGAACCTTATTATCTCTGTACAAGAAGCTGCTGTGTTATTTTGCCAGGAGGGTGACAAAATCCTTCAGGCCAATGTGGCCCTGCTGGTGACCTGTGTAGTGGATCTGGATGATGGGCTGTTCCTGTCAGCTGCCATCTATTGCTTGCAGACAAGAGAAAAGGCTCTTTGGGCGGCAGATGAGACCCAGACCAGGTGTCCACCCACGGCTAATTCCACAGGTAGCTGCAATCGTTTATTCAAGAGCAGAGGAGATGGCAAAGCTGGAGTTTCACCTCCAGCTGGCCACAAGCAACATGACACACAGCACAAGAACATGTCTGCACACAACATAACGTTGACCTTGTTGTTATCACCACATGAGTGCATACAGCTGGAAAGGGAGCAAGCTTGATATGGGATCTTGCAATGTTTAGAGGAAATGGGTCTGTCCTACACCGTGCTGAATAAGCCAACTCCTTATGCATGGTCCAGTATGTCTCTCCTCATGATCATGCTGACAATGACTCTTCAAAGCTGGTATGTCGGTGCCTGCTAAGAAATATATCTGGCTGATTACCAGGACTCAAAGAGCTGTAGTCACCAGATTTGACATTCAGATTTGAAGAGTTTAGATACACTACAGGAGGACAGAGAGACCTTCCATGTTGCAGCCAGCTCTGTTTGCAACATGACGTTTGGCTCCACATCTGGCCTTCTGGATTCTTTATTTTTTTTCCTGTGAGAACCAGTTTCTGACAGTAATGTGGAGTTTCCTGGCCTTTGGACTCTGAGGAAGGGTTCTCAGGTCACTTCTCTCGCTCCATGAGAATACTGGCAGATTTTTGGCAAACAGAACATAGTTGTGTGTGGACCAAAGAGCAAAGCTGTGTAAGGTTGCTATGATTTGTGAGTATGATTAACCTTGGAGGAGGTAGCCTTTATGACCAAACTCTTGACATTATTTTAAGACTTTTGAAGTAGTCTTTGAGGCAGAAGTGCTCCTTGGAGAGTATTATTGATCTCAGATTAAGATGAGACTTTATCAACTTCCTACTACGATTTTGATGTTCAAAACAGGAAAATGCAATTATCCTCATCCATAAATGGTGACACGAAAAGAGATGGAAGGAATTTTCCAGGCCAAAGGACACCAAGCTAGACCAAATTTAATCACATTGTTGTCCGTGCAATAAGAAATTTCCTGCTTAAAGTAGATGTACCTTCTAAATTAAAAATGTTCTCAGGAACTCCAGCTCATTCAAAGTAAATCGACCAGCAATTCCTGTCGCTATCAGCTTTTGAAGAAGTCAGTCTGACAAATGGAAGGATGCTCGAACATCTCTGCCGTGTTTTTCTCACTCGCACCGAGATCAGGCTCCATGGGCTGTAATGGCGATATGGCTCTCACCCACACACGGCAGCTGCTTGAAACCCTGTAGCTGAGGTCAGTGCTGTCTTCGTGCCCCCTCATTTTATTGACTTACCAGCAAGTTGACTAAATAGTTTGTGAAGCAACTCCTGAATAAGTACACCATCCTGGAAGAGTGACAGTATGGAGAGAGGGGAATTTCACAAGTTCGCCACCCAATTTTAATCTGCTGCTGCAGGAGAGGCAGAGCTCATGTATCTTTGGGGTTATGCTGTTGCAGCTGAGCTGAGCCTCTGTCTCAATGATTTTGCATTCATGTTGCCAGCAGACTTTTTTTTTTCACTGGCGAAACACCAGGTCTTTCCATAGTAAAACCACTCCGTGACATTGCTTCTGGAAGACAACCACAAAACCTAATCCCTTAATCCCACTTGAGAAAGCTGTTTTAAATGGGAAGCAGAGTCGTATTCACTTCCATACTCACATGACGGATTCTGATTTCAGTTATGCCAGTGCAAATTGAAGCCCACGCTATAATATGGCAAAATTTGTTCTTGATCTGGCCCAGATACTGTAATTCCCATCTGTGTATAAGGTGGCTCCATGCTACACTGATAGATGTATCAAAGACTCAAGAGACAATGTGCATCACATTACTGGCAGAAGCATGAACTGAATTAGGAGCTATAATTTCAAAAAGCCTTTCCCCCACCCTCACTCCCAATAGCCAGGGGTGAGGCCACTTACCTGCGGTATTACAGATTCACATGCAGGATCATCTCTGCTTGCTTTGGTACAAATTCTCAGTTTTTTAGCACATGCCCTAATTTGTAAAGCATTCTCAGATGAGTATTCCCTTACCTTATTTTTCCCTAACCTATGTTCTCTATTGTATAAACTGTACGATAATCTCCGTATTGCTCCACGGCAGCGGTGTCGAGATCCAGAATCACGACTCTTTTTCAAGTTATGTAAAGTGATGGTTGTGGACTATATACCTTGCATCTTGAATGAGGGTTTTTGCAATGGAGGGCATCATCTGTTCATGAAAAAGACTTAGAAGGTCTGGGTCACCCTCCAGCATTGTACAGGAAAAAGACTAGATAATTTTAAAAATAAAAAAGGAAAAAGAGACAAGTAAAATCTCACTGTTTTAGTCTTAGAAATGAGTAGGAGTAAGATCTTTGTCTTCCATCTCACTACTTTGGCACAGATGTCATTCATAAAGTAAATTCCCCTTCTATCCCTATGGTTTTTTGATTCTGTGTACAGAGCTCTTGTTGCTCACTGTGTGTGTCGGGTATCATGGAAAGGCAGAGAAAACCAGAAAGTCTCCAGAGAAAATAAGGAAATATCTGCTGTGGTTCATAATGACTTGACCAAAACAGCGATGACATTTAAATAGTATTTATAAAGTGTATTTAAGTCCTTGGCTGAAGTGAAAAGTCATTATCATTAATATCCTGTGGTTTCTTATGAGGCTATATTTTTAAATCTTAAATATAGGTACTTTTATAATAGTTTTTCCAGAAATAATCATTTTTTTTTTCCCTTCCTCCTGTGGAACTGGCACTTTTTGCTAAGCAGCGTCCAGCTGAGGCAGCAGGCAATACACACTGCCCTTGCTGCAATTTGATGCTGAAGCTGCCAGTGATGCAGCAGGACTCCGTGCAGGCGAGTTCTGGAGCTCAGGAAGAACTCGAGAGCTCATACCTTGCTTCCAAGAAGATTGGAAGAATGTTTGGTTTTATTATATTTATTGTTTTAACTCCATTGAGTAGATGGAGCAATTTCAGCATATTCTGTCCATCAAAATTGATGAAATACATATCCCTTAATAGTGACTCGAAATTGTTTGCACCTAATTTAAAGTCATACCTTAGACTATGAGGAATCCCTTCCTTTCAAAGTGTCTTTTTTAAGGCAGATGAATTCCAACCTAAGAGTTTTAAATGAGGTTATTATTTGGATTAGTAATGCAAGATGGTTTCACAACTAATTTCCACAAGGCAAAACACACAATGTCATGGAAAATAGCACCTATTAATACTAATGGCCAGATCTGATCAAACAGAAGGCAGAGGAATGCTGTGACTAAACTGGAAGCAATCCCAACGCTCTGTGATGCAACCTAGCACAGAATCAGATTGCTAGAAATGGGATAAAACTTACTGGTTCACTCTGTCTCCTTGCAACTGGTAGGGTTTTTCCTTGTGAAATGATATGTTTTGTCTTATTTATATGTGCTAAAACATAGGTCCTTCACTACTGCTTTTGACACGCTCTTTAGGGACAAAGTGATTTTGATGTGAGAAAGGGTTGCTTAATACAGGTCTGGTCTGGGAGAGAAAATGTGTAACTTTTCTGCCTAAGTAATCATTAATATTATCAAGAGGTGGTTGCTATGTGAAACAATATTCCACAGATTTATGTTTGCACCATTTAGTCTGATGACAGTAGTATCAGTACAGAAACATACATGGAGACTTGTAGAATCACTTACAAATTTTGCTGTCCACAGATGACCATTTTAGTTACATTAATTATCCAAAATCCAGCTTAAGACTATTATGTCCTGTCCTATCCTATCCTATCCTATCCTATCCTATCCTATCCTATCCTATCCTACACTATCCTATCCCAGTTCCCATACAAAAACGAACTGCTGAAAGTACGTTATTAGTCTGTTCCTTATCTCTAGTGGATAACTAAAACTTCTTAGTCTGATTTTTAAAAGAAATGACACAGGGAAAATTGAGAATGATCAAAATTAACCATTTGCTATAATTTTCTTTGCTATAATAATTTTTAAGTAATGTCAAAAGTGAATTTGAAAATAATGTGACCAGACAATGGCAGATTTGTGAAAATGAAAAAAACAGGAAGAAAAGAAAAGATGGATAAAAATGTTGCCATTATTTTTTTTAATTGAAAAATGATTTTATAAACCCAAGAAAGATATTAATAAAACACATCGGTACTCATACTTTTTATTTATCTATTTTTTTCATTATTTTTATCAGTGGTGGTAAACAGCTTTTGTTTTGCACTTGTTTTCCTGAAGTCTGATTTTGTATGAAATGAAAAAAGATTTTTAGTAAGTATCTTATTACTGAATGTTTTAGAATAACATCTTTTTATAAGTCCTATAAAGTATTGATTAACATATCCATGTAAATGCAATAACTGAAGTTAGATACTCTCTTAATTCTGCAAAAGGATATATATGCTATCTTCTCTAAAACTTATATTTTGCTTCCTATTTTCATGATTTTATTTTTATGGTTTATTTAAGCAGCTCTGTAAAGTACAATGAAACCAAATAAATCATCTTTCGATATAGCATAATAAGTAGAAAAACCACATATGTTTATGCTGTGTGTACAATCCTGTTATTTGTTGCCACATTAAATACAGAAAATTTTATTTTTTGTTAGAAGAATAAATACATTGAGGTATGCACCCATATGCAGCTCAGTCATTTACCAAGATTTCTAAATGTGAGAACTTCGAATGTAGATTGAAAAATGTATATTTAAATATTTAACCACAGGAGTGCTTTTCAAAAGTGCTGAGAATTTTGCATTTCCCAGGTATGACAGTGCTTGCTCCTAACTTTGGGAAACAAAATCCTTCATTAAGACGATTAAAGTATGTAAGATCAACTTTTAATCTCACTGCTTTTAAGTTCTTTGTCCATAAATCAGCGTTGCAGCTCGTTTCAACACTTTGAATGATCACCTCAAACAAAATTAAACTAATGGACTCAGAACCTGACTATTGTCACAGGAAAACAATACGAAACCCTTCTTCATGCTTTTATCGCCACTGTCATTAACTATTGGCATGCATAAGAGCCCATAATGCACGCTAAGCACTGACTTCTCTCTATTCCAGACTGGATTATAACCACCTGAAGAGGAAAACCCCAAGAGCTGCTTCTACCTCTACTTTGCTCTAAATACATGGGCTGCCTGATGGTGGTGTTCAGTAAGACAACGCATCGGTTTCCCTGCTGAAGAAAGATGCCGTTTAAAGAAATCAGCCTTATTATGTCCCAATGACAAGCATAATTAGGAATGTCTGTCTCTGAAAGGCATAAGAATAGAGGGAAAGCTTTTGTTCACCTGAGCACACTACCATCCTTGACCCATCCAAGTAATTTAAGCCCTGACTGAATTGGACAAGGACAGGTGTAATTGGGCCCCAGTCTCGGCTGCTTCCAGCCTTGCAATTACCCTAATAAGGTTGTCTGTGGAGGGGTCAGTAGCTAGCGGCCAGTTTGGCTGGAGCCTTCTCTAGCTGTCAACAGAAAGAGAACAAGGAGTCCATTGGGTCGCAGCGCGGGGCGGAATGAATGCTGGTAATTGATCTAGTGACAGCAGCGTCTGTCCTGAGACGAGAGAAATGGGCAGCTGCAATGAAAGACTTGATGCCAAAAAAACACCAAACAAAAAAATAAGTCCACAAAGAACTCGTATGTTTATGAAGACCCGGCGAGGGAGGATGTTACATGGGTTTTCAAGGGCATACAGTCATGTGTGCATTAAATGTGGACTTTTCATTCAGCTATGCACAAGGATGTTGCCCTCTCTTGTTCATTTACAGGAAATTAATAAAACAGGGTTTTCCACAAGCTTTTTAACTGCCCTCTCAACCCACTCCCTCCCAAAATACCCAAAGGCATTTGCAGCCCGTAGGTAAGGATCCCTAGGTAATGTTGACAGACAGGTAATTATGTTCTCTTGGATCTTTTGAGGAAGGTTCTGGATCAACCCTTGAAAATGCTTTCCCCATTAGTTGTGTGATTCAGCATGTGTATTCTGAGCTTCATTATTTCAGGTGGGCTGAAATGTAATTTTAACTCATCTTTCCATCGCTCTGTTCTTGTGACAGTTTTTAATTAAACATAGTCTTTAATCAATTAATTGGGAGCTGCAAGTTATGTGTTAGTGCTCTGAATGTGTCTTTAGAAATACCCAAACTTGCAGAAAATACAAGTTCAAATATCAGCAGGGAAGAGACTGTCTTTCATCCTTCCTTTGAATTCCATGAAATTTCCTGTCTGGGTCTACACATCAATATCTTGCCTAGACATAAGAGACAGACTTTCAAAAACAATTCATCACTCCTCCCTTTTCTATCTGCATGGTAATTCAGGATAGTAGAAATAATAGTAATAATAAATATTGAAGCTGGAGTTAGGATTTGCAGCTCTAAAGCTTGAAAATCCCTATTTATTGCTGACAGAACCTGCATGTTAGGAAAGGGTGTTGATGGTGTTGATAAAGACTGTTGCTTATCATCACTTTGACTTCAGGGCTAGTGTAAAACATACACGTCCCTGTGCATAATTAAGCTGATGGTTACTTGTAACAATTGTAACAATAATAATAATAGTTATTATTCTTTACAATTTCTGCCACTTTTTACAAAGATATAACAAATGATGCACACTCTAGTTAAACATCTAAGATTTTGTGTCCCTCTACAAGGTAATCAACCTAGAATCTCCTTACATTTTTTTTTTTTACAAATTGAATAAATACGACTGGGAAAACATGAGAAAACAAAACTGCCATTACACATGTGAGAAATGAGAATAGAGACACCAGTAGGTTATGGGTGGGATTGCCAAAAGTAAGACGGTGGAGATGCTTACTCCAACCGTTCTCTTTAATCACTAGAGAGACGTAGGTGACAGTGGCAGGCAAGTGATTCAGCCTTTAGGAGGCTGGTTAAGAATAAAATGCATTAAGATGAATTCTTTCTGGAGGAACCTCCTACTCTCCCTCCTTTCAAGGGTCTCTAGGGTGACTAGTTCAGTTGTAGATGATGAATCTTGAAGGGCTAAGATAGGTTGGCAGAATCCTGCCTGTGACTTGTGCATGTTCAAACTTGGAGTCTGTGGCATGGTCAGAAACAAGATAACTTTTTTAATGCTCTATTAAGAATGACACTAAAGAAGCTAAGTGTCTTTGCAAGCATACATGAGAACTTGTTAGCAAGAACAGGGAATGAGACCACACACTACTTCTTATTTCATGTCTTTTGCCATTACATTCTGCATGGAGGTCTACAAGCCTCAAAATAATTGAGATCTTATAATACTTCTCGCATATGCATTTCCAGCAGGATGGCAAATTACAATGATACGGAGTGTGAGCTTCCATTTTATAATCACGTGAGATTAATAACCACACAGAGTTGCTGTAAGCTTAGTGTCATTTTCGCTGATGTCTTGTAAGTGGCCTTGAAGGGAGGCCACCGTGTAAGACATCAACTTGAACTGGACAGGCTTGCTTTGAGAGTGCACCATTTCCCTGACAAAGGGAATGATGATAATAATAACTAAAAAAATGTTGGCTTACGGTATTTTTCTTTTTATCATCCTTATGCCACAATGCCAAGGAAGTTAGAGAGAACGCTGGCTGCCAGTGATGCATTTATGACTACAGCTGACACCTTTTTTCCTTTTGTGAATCAGAAGTTTTTACAAACAGGGGTGCCTCCTGCATGAATAGCCTGTAGTAACTGAATGCATCAAGATCGATGCACATGTCGAGGCTCATGCTGAGCTCAGTTCAGAAACCAAGTGCTTGTCCACTAGTACAAAGCCTCATGCACTAGTCAGACATAAAAATCCCTTGAGTGCATTAAACGTACCGAACACAGTCTCTTTTCCCTATCAAACACATCTAGGAGTCGGAAAAGAAAGTAATTTTGGGGACTTGATCTCTTCATACGTTGTGCTTTCATTTTTTGCACATTCTACTAAAAGAAGTTCCACTCAGATGCTCTTTCTTCACCTAAAGCATTACTTTATTTCAGGGTACAGGTCAGATTTGGAGACCACACGTATTTTGAGATGACACATTTGACTACTTCTCTCTGGTACAGTAAATTAATTGAATCAGCTTTTCTGGACATAAAGATTATATTTGCTGGTGCAGTCAGGTAGTAATTAGGCTGAGATATGTCTATGAAACTGGGCACACGTAGAAACCTCCCTCAAAGTTTTGATTTTTATTAATGTCATTCAAAAATTACATTAATAAAAATCCCTCTGTTCAGAGGGATTTAAAAAACTTAAGGCAATGTCTTGAAATCCACACTTGAGCGAGGAAAAAATTTTACAAAGGAAATCCAAGAAGGGGAAAAGCTATTTACAATGCTGAATAGCCCATTCTATCAATTAAATCCCCATATAGCTTAAAAAAAAAAAAAAAGGAGGAAAAAAAAAGAAAAGAGAAAAAAAAAGAACAACAGTGGATAATTTAATGTTTTGCCAAAAGTATCACGAAATAGGAAAACCAAAAAAGGAGTTAACAGAGACTAAAGAATGTAGAAACAAAAATAATACAGATTTAGAAAGAGTCATTGAAAGCAAGCCATATGAACATTGAAATGGATTGTCTTTCACTCCTTAGGAATATGCAGACTATATCCCAAAAGTAGCCATGATGTGTAACGAACACGGCTCCAGCAAACTGCACCTTCTGGGGAGTCAAACCACGGGCACTGTCAATTAGGCACCGGGTCCAGCTTTAACTTTTTGTTTTCTCTGCATCTCTCTTTTCCCACTGGATATCAGACTGTTTTCTTCCACTTTTTGTGAACTTTTCTCATTAGGTTAGAAGTCTACTGACAAAGAGATCATCTGTTGTGTGCTTCTGCTGTGCCTCAGGCAAAGGGACCCTCATATTTTGGTCAAAGCTTTTACAGTTGCTGTAAGAACAATATAGCTGAATCCCACATGGAATTTAGTTAGTGCACATATTGATCTTACGGATGTGATGCATTTGACTGCCAATGTATGTACAAAGATAAGAAATGGCCATAATGTCTCTCACTTTTCCCTTGATCTATGTTCAGATTTTTCCAAAACAAGTAAAGGTGGTCTATTAAATCACTAATGAATACGAAGGAATGATTTTAACAGAAAGACATCTACACTACTTTTCCTCACTGAATTTTTGTAGTGGAAGACATATGATGGAGCTATTGAATAGGCATTAAACAATGAGATTGATTATCCTTATACTTACAAAACCTTGACAATACCAATCTCAATTTCTGCCCACTACTCACTCAAATTAAATACACTTAATTTGCATAGGGAAACATTTTTTTTTCTTTTGAGAAACCTAAAAATAAAAACTCAAGCAAAGTGACTGTAATAACCAAAACTGCATGACAGAAGACTTCAGATAGGCATTTCCGTTCCTTTATACTGTCGTCAGAGAAATTACTGTAATTTGGAGCAATGAGCAGTGAAATGACATCACTTAATCAGTAAAGCTACAGTTTAACACCGATTTCATTCACTCTTCAATTATTTAAAAAGTCAGAACATTATTGAAGCCACTGGAAAATTTCTCCTTAAAATCAACAGGAGACAGGTTAAATGTAAACTGTGCTTACCATAAAAACACAACCCCAAAAACACAACCCCCTCTCAACCTTTCACATCAGATTAATTCTGCTGTCACTGGTGTCTCTTTTAACTCGCTCAATAATTGCACTGCAGGTAGAGGTAGTCCAGGTTTCAGGACTTAAAAATTCCATCTTATTTATGATTCCACCTAAAACTCCATTAAAGAACATTCTAACACTTTCAGTGGTAAGAAAGGAAACTGGTAGCACAAAGGAGATGTTACACACAAACCCAGACGTGCTCTGTCTGTACAAGCCAGCCAGAAAGAAGCCAGACCTGGCTCTGAATCTATATACACCTACACCAGCATGCTGCTGACCACAGCACAGTCATCTGACTGTGTGCACCAGTTCTGGTTATCCTGGAGGGGTACCAGTGGAGCTTTGGTCACATACATGTATCCACATAAAACTCCTCTTGGTTTTCATACCCGTTTGTACCTGTATTATAATCAAAGGGTCTTTTTCCCTTGTTCAGATTGCAGATTGGCTGGTTCTCGCTCCCTGAGCAGCTACTCGAAACTGTGTTTTATCTTCATTGTTTGGTGGGTGGTCTTCTTCACCATTATTTATTACCTGCTGATGACAGAATGATTGGTTTCCTCCTGGGCTTTTCCATGGTTCTCCTTTCTAAACGTTATTGGAAATATTCCAGCAACTGTTATTTTTTTCCTTGGATTCTGCTGATTTTTCAATGTTTATGTGATTTGGAGAGTTGAGGTAGGATTCTTCTCCCATGCTTTTGGGAGGGCAGGTCACAGATTAAGACATCTATTTTTAGGGTTTGGCATGCAGGTGTCTCCAGGCAAGTCAAGTATCTGAGCAGTGGAGAGTCAGGATGCTTAACTGGTGGATCCTACAGGACGATAGCACAAATATGTGTCTCCCCCTCGCTCTTTCTGACCTCACTGAGGACATTTCAGGGATAACAGGGAGCTGAAAAGCCCCACAATGGCAGACTGGAGCCACCTACTTCCCTGCAGTTTCATTTCAGCTCAGACTGAGCCATAGCAGTGATTCTTGCTCATTTGAGTGTACTGGATTAAAATAAACAATCTCCAGCAACCTAAAGTGTGTAACTGCTTAATAACGCCTTAGTAACTCCTCCTGGCCTTCTCAGTTGAAATTTGAAAATTACAGATAATTACAAGCAGCAGAAAAGGAGTCTTACAACAGGAAGTGCTGGACGGTGTTAATAACAGGTTTCATTAACAGATCCACCTATAATATATATGACAGCTGCATTAGGGAAAAAAAAAACCACAGAAGATTAGACACTCAGTATAACATGCATTAGGTAAATAAGTAAGCAAATTGTCTACAAACCTGTATAAGAATCGTTCAGCTTTTTAAAATCCACATTTTAAGTTGTAAATAATGGACTCCAGGAAAGTCACACACTTTCTAACAGTTACGAGAGCAGTTTGTTACAAAAATCTGCAAATAAACAAAGTAAGTTAAGATCCTGAGTTTGTGCGATCACAGAATCACAGAATGTCAGGGATTGGAAGGGACCTCAAAGGATCATCTAGTCCAATCCCCCTGCCTGAGCAGGACCACCTAGATCAGATCACACAAGAACACGTCCAGGTGGGTTTTGAACGTTTCCAGAGAAGGAGACTCCACAACCTCTCTGGGCAGCCTGTTCCAGTGCAATATGGCAGAGCTTTACCCAAGTTAAATTTTCTTGCTGTGCAATGACTGTGAACGTGCCTCATAGACTTCAGTAGAGAAGCGGTACCTAAGAAAACACCATGATGAATGGTGCCCATGCTTTAAAAAGAATAAACTGTCTGATCAGATCAAATCCATTAAAAATATAGTTTGGTCTATTCTTTGGATGTGCAAAATCTACAGAACTGGAGTTTCCCTGGTTTTCTCTGCTAGTTAAAGGTAGTGGGAGCACCTCTTTCTTTTGAACAGGCAATACACAGGGTCCATGTGTTTGTCAGTGCCTGATGTGGAGCACCAAGCAATGATTTTGTTCTCTTTATGCAAACAGTTCTCTAAGTTTCAGCATCCCACTGCCTGGAACGCTTTAGTTCCTCAGCATCTTCTGCTTCCAGTGTAGAAATCGATCATGGGAAGAAAATGCTTTGGGGCATGGGTTGTCTTGTACACACCGCTACTTTTATGCTGAAATGTTCTCCTTTGCATCTCTGTGGTTGCATGAGTCAGAGGCTAGTTGGAGGTGCCTCATGTTTCTAATTTGCTGGAAGAAACTGCAGTGAAGACGACTGTGTTGGCCAGATATGGTGGATATAGCATGAACGGAGAACACCCAGCCAGAGCACTGTGTATATGTTTGATTTTGCTGCACGTGTAGCTTATAAACTCACTCAAGACTGTATCTCATTAGTCCTGGGTGGGTCTCTCCCACCAGGATAAGCAACCTTCATTTCGTGATTTTTTGGTCTATCTGATTTAATACCAAGTGGATGCAACAAGACTAATGACACGTGAAAGTCCATAGGCAAAGCTGACAAGATTATTCAGATAGTACAAGAGGGCTGGTAGGGTACTCCCTTTCTCCTCATTAGTTTTAGAGACAAATTGGTGAAATTTGGATTTTCTTAACAATGTTTGACAGATCAGCTGTGTTCTAGGAAGCCGAGCATAATACAGGCTTGGGCCAAGACTCAAAGACTTGGACTGTTTCTGGCTGAACTGCTGCTCTATTTCAATCTTGATGAAAAGACAAATGCAGACATGGTATTTAAGAGACAATAAACAAAAAAAGCCCAGCAACACCAGCACGTAAGGAAGAGTATGGAGGAATTTTAAATGGGAGCACTGAAACAACCACCCTCTCAAATGTCTTTTGCCTTTGCCTTTCAAAACTCTGATGATACTGCCCACAGATGGCATAGCCACGAGTGGTCAGGACTTCCCACAACCTGTCCCGACCTGCAGGAATCAGCTGATGAAGCGTAGTGAAAAGCAGTTAACCACCTTGGAAAAGGAAAGATTAATCCACCTAAATCTGAAGACTGGATGTTGCTTCGATAGGAAGAAGGTGAACAACATTCACAACAAAGTATGGAGCATGTAGTATAATAAGGAGTGTTAATGGGAAACATAGTTGGGGGAGAAAGGAGCCATAACTCCTACATCGCTTTTGAGTGTCCAGGGTGCATCATGGGCTAAGAGGTTTTTAATCTATGGGTGTGTATCCTTTATGGGTATGATTTTTCCCTTCAGGCATGAGCCCTTTGTTCATACATTGGTCAGTCAGGGGAATGACGAAATATTGAAACGTGGACTTGCATTGGCACGAAAGACGCAACGAACTCAACCTGTGTTTTTATCAAAGAGAAGGCTGAGCAGTGATTTGATTTCAGCTTGTATACACCTCCATGACAAAGATACATTTGATGATAGTGTTCTTAAGCACGCAGTCTAAAAAACATCCAGTAAACAAAAATAGGAGACAGAAAAATTCAGATGGAAAAGAAGCAGGTTTTAATCATGGACCCAGCTAACAATCAGAACAGCAAACTGATGCTTGCAAAAAAGTTTTTCACCTATTGCTGGACATTTAACAATAAAGACTGAATATTTTTCCCCTGAGGAGCATGCTTACCTTCAAACTGGACTTAGGAATGCGTTATGGCCTGGACTATGTTGTAAGTCAGGCATCCTTCTTTAGCTACTCAAAAAACCTTCAGCATCTTTCTTGTCTCTTAATCTAGAGTGGTACAAGAGGTAGCACTTTCATAGTTTCCCTTTTTTGTTCTCTTTCACTGTTTCTATAAGAGGTAGAGATAATGAATAGTACCAAGTATGCTTGAATCCTGCCCTCCATCCTCCCTGATTATGTCTTTTCCCAAGGGCTGTAATGAAGTGGTGGGATCAGGGAGAAAAGTTTGAGTAAAGTTCAGGCAGTGTACCTTCACTCTCACACACTATTATTCCTGAAAACCATAATCTTGACCGGTATCTGGGTCAGCCTGTAAACCAGACTATATACATGGAGGTGAATGAAAAAAAATTGTCTACAGTTACCTTAGAGAAGATAAGCCTCTTTTTTAAAAATTTATATTCACATAAATATGTATATATAAAACCCACATTTTAATCGCCCAGTGCTTGTTGTCAGATCCAGATTGAATCTCTTTGTCCTCGTTTTCATCTTCATTGCGCATATTAGACCAACCCCTTCACCTGGATGTGGTGACACACAGGTGCGTGTTGGCACACCTGGGGGAGGGATACGAAGAGGTCTGGAGGTAGCAGAGGATACCTGCCTGCAGCCTGGCGGGGTTCAGGGTAAGTACCCGCTGAGCCGTCCTCTGCAGTCTGCTTTGGTTTGCCTTGGGTCTCTGCCATGGACCTGCTGTATGATCACGAGGGCACCAATCTCTCTGTGTCTCACTCTTCCAAGCATCCCATGGAAATGACAATATTTCCTTGCATTTCCTTAGTCCACGGATGATCTTCCGTGTCAGTGTGTACAACCCCTGGCACAAAAGATAATGGTAAAAAGGGCTAATACTCCAATTTTATGAAAAGGCACATGTGGGCGTCTCAGAAACATGATGACTTGAAGACTGCTTTCTTCTCGAAACGGTGCAGCCTGGAATCCCTTCAAGGCTCTTCATACTAACAGCATAACAGCGCAAACGGCTTAGGAGTGAGCACGCACTGAATTACAACCTCCTCCCACAGCAGCTCTGAGTTCCCTTTAAAAGAAGCTGTTCGCTTTGCTGCCGAGCTAACATGATTAAACAAGACAGGTCTGGCAGAGCTCTTCCACATTGTCAAATCTTGAACAAAAGGTGTAATTTTCCTATTTCTTACAACTCCAAGCAGCCTGCTTATAGAGATGGCAATTACTCAAAGGCAGTGTAACTCAAGATCTTTCCAGTGTTTATATCTCCACATGAAGCATACATTTACATGGCAACGGCATGGGACAAGACATGTCTTTTAATTTTCCCATCATAATTCATAACAGGGCCATGCCAAGAAAACACTGGAGCTGATTACCAAGTGTGACTATGATCGGATCATTTAGCAATTTGAGTTTCCACACCTTTTGTGTGAGGCTGGGCTTTGTTTTACTTAAAGCAATAATTGCATTCTAATTTCATAATATGGGTCGCGGTTGCTTCATCTCTCTGTGCCTTCAAGGAAAAGAAAAGGTGCACATAACACAACAAACATTTTTTTAATTAATTTTTTAAAATGAGCTAATAAATGTTTACCTCCTTCACAGGTGTGCTTGCTGCAAAGTGACTTAATTATCATTCCCACAGTCCCCATAAGAAGAATCACAAAGGGATTGCACATTGGTGTTATCCCCAGTAGTAATGAATTACACTTTCACACAGAACAGAATTAATAAATCATTTTTAGGAATAAAAAGTTGACAAAGGTTTTCAAATAAAATGTGCTAAAGAAGGAGTTAATATTTAATAGTTTTTAATTCAGGCAGAATTTAAAAATAAACAGTGCGGAAACGGATGATTACAAACAGATTTGGACTCCATCCTGCACAATGCTCAAATTTGCCTTCAAAGCTCCTCCAATGAGCAACAGAGGAGAGCACCTCCCACATCTCAGTAGGATAGATCCAGAGCTTGTTGGAAACCTTTTACCTTTCTTCTCATCCAGAGCGTGAAACTCCATGCTTTAACTGGAGTGGTAGGGTCATATCAGTTTATTAGGTCACATAACATGTGACAGGTCATGGCATGTCCCAGCTGGTCTAGGTTTCATTGGATTACTCATCCTCATCTCCAACACAGCAGCATGGGTTCCCACAAGTCTTCAGTCCCAGGTGCTTCATGACAGATCAAGTCAATCAGCTCCTGCCTTCATCCCTAAGCACAACCTGGAGGTGCTGACAAGGGGGAAAAGGGCAGTAGGGACCTACCGTGTTTCTAATATAGAATATGTGATCCTTCCATGTCCTTGGGCTTCAGACTATGTTTAGTGTTGAGTCCTTTCCTAGAGAGCTGAGGACATCAAATTGTTGGAAAATAAAGTCCAGATAACTCTTATTTAAAGCATAACGGAAATTCATTTCAAAACTTTATAATACGCCTGTTAAAAGATGTAGACACTTTTCTCTCTTTTAGGGATCTATGGTTCTGATCTCATTTTCACAATGTTTCTCACTTTAAACACTTGTCACTTCTATAGCTTCTGCAATCGCTGAAGATATCAAACAGCAGTGTTTTTTCTGTACTGGTCTCTGTAACAAACCTCATCTGAGGCAGTCTATGCGTGTTGTCCCCAGACAGACATAGTCATCCGTCTATCTGAAGTATATCCCTAACATCTGGAATGTCTGGAAGTCAGGTAAAAATGACCTCTCATGCTGGATCTATCCTTCGTGTTCCCAGCTGATCTCCCTTTTTTTTTTTCAACTGCAAATGCTTGCAGAAAGATTTAGATCCTGAAAGCTCCTATTGGTGTTCTGGAGTTGCAACCACCCTTACCTGCAGTCAGAGATAAAAGAAGTCAGATGTCTGTCGTGTCAACCGGACAGATGTGCCCTGAATTTCCTCTGACGTGGTGGGTGTACTTTTGCTCCTGCAGGACACTGTGAGCTGACGTTTCTGTACATATCAGCTTCCTGCAGTCATTTCTGTGTACACATACAAGTAGAGACCATGCATGGGGCCTTGCTTCACTCAGGGCTGCACAACTCACATAACGTGCTCTATAAAGAGTATTGGTATGACGTAAGACTTAGTAGCTCTTCTTACAACATGTTCCATGACCACTTTCATTAACAATGTGCCTTAGCCCTTTTATGACGTTTTTTTGCTTATACTTCAAAGGACTTTTATGTTACTGTATCCCTAATCCTTCCCAGAACTTGACAGGGAATGTAGCTATGCACAGTCATCTCTTCTTACAAATCGGCAAGAGATGTTTATGTGAATTTCCCACAGTACAGGAGGAGCACCATCAAATTTAGGATTAGGATTTCAAAATTTCTAGAACCTTCTTTCTTGAGTAGGTCTGTAAACATCCGTGAAGAATTCGATGCTGTAAAGAGTCAATTTTCCAGACCACAGAAGGGCCAGTATTTGCAGTCTGACCATAGCCATCTAGCCCAGAGCCTATTTGACGTAAAGAGTCTGCTTGTGCTCCTTTGCAGTCAACAAAGAGAAAGAATTCTTCAGAGCATCTTTTAGATCATGTAACAGACCTTTCCTTTGAATCATGCTCTTCTATTTCTCTTGTCTATACAGGCAGTATAGACTGTATAGTTAGGTTTTCTAGTGTAGCCATGTAAAGATAGGCAGTATAAATACCCTTCTGCAATGCTGCATGACTAAATGCAATGATTTGTCTTAACCCATTGCACAATGCTTGTGCCAGCTGCATATGTGGGCAACCTGGTGTAGTGGAGGGTTTCCCTGCCCATGGCAGGGGGGTTGGAACTAGTTGACCTTTGAGATCCCTTCCAACTCTAACCATTCTATGATTCTAATAAGTTTTAATTCCAAATAACTGCTGGCTTTTGTTTTTGATGTACTGAGTAGGTGGCCAGCAGGTCGAGAGAGGTGATTCTGCCCCTCTACTCTGCTCTCGTGAGACCCCACCTGGAATACTGTGTTCAGCTCTGGAGTCCCCAGCACCAGACGGACAGGTAGCTGGTGGCGCGGGTCTAGAGGGGTCCACGAAGATAATCCAAGGGCTGGAACACCTCTGCTATGAAGACAGGCTGAGAGAGTTGGGGCTGTTCAGCCTGGAGAAGAGAAGGCTCCGGGGTGATCTTATTGCAGCCTTCCAGTACTTAAAAGTGGCCTACAGGAAAGCTGGAGCGGGACTTTTTACAAGGGTGTGTGGTGATAGGACAAGAGGCAATGGATTTAAACTGAAAGAGGGCAGATTTAGATTAGATCTAAGGAAGAAATTTTTCACTGTGAGGGTGGTGAGGCAGCGGAACAGGTTGCCCAGAGAAGTTGTAGATGCCCCATCCCTGGAGGTGTTCAAGGCCAGGTTGGATGAGGCTTTGAGCAGCCTGGTGTAGTGGAAGATTTCCCTGCCCATGGCAGGGGGGTTGGAACTAGATGATCTTTGAGGTCCCTTCCAACCCAAACCATTCTATGATTCTATGATTCTATGATTTGGGTGTATATATGAGATATTGCACTATCATCAGCTGCTGCAACTGTCAGGTATCCCACAAATCCTGCATCATGTCATGGAGACCTCTTAACTTCTCCAGGGTACTCAAACAGCCCAGGCACCTCACCTGCATTTAGGCAACTTTGATCCATCTGTTAGTAAACAAGCTCTTTGATGTCATCAGAACGTATTAACTATTTTTCTTGGAAGTTTGATATTTCTCTTTCTTCATCAGTTTTCCACGTGCCAGTAATTTAAACAACTAAAATGAGCCTGGTTCTCATTTACCAAATCCTCCAAGCAACTTCATGTAGCTTTATGGTCTGTCAATAATTACACTGTGAAAACTTACAAAATAACAGAAATTTGTTCCTGTTTTAAATTCACCATGGAATTGAACCCAATTTTCCTTCCATTTGATAGTTCCAACAATATTTTTGTCATTGGTTATTCCTTGTTTTGGGCTTCCATCTTCTTGGGGCCTGGAAAATAACTAAAACATGAATTTGTGTGTGCATTGTAACTGTGTTGAGCATAATGTTTTATGATTTGAAGAGAGTTAGTATCAAACTAGCACTGAGCAGTACTGGAATAAAGATCTCTGTGGATATCTCAATGGCATTTTTCTTTCAAAATGCTGAAACTCCTACAGAACTACCCCTTTTTGGGTAAATATCTTGTCTGATAGCAGTAGCTCAGCATTTTCTCAGTTGTCAGCTATGCCCTGAGAAATAAGAGAAAAGAAGCCAGACTGAACAGAGCATGGCCATATTGTGTGCTTGCTATGTTGGGAATGCCCTTCAGCTCTGACTTTGCACATGGCATCTAGGTCTTTCCCTCCTGATGAGTCACAAAGACAAAGAAAGGGGAAAGAGCATATCATCACTTTATTTCCTTTAACTGTCTAAATGATCATTCAATCTCACCTTTGACTTCTAGAGATCCTTGAGAAAGCAGGACTCTTCCAGAGGCTGATTCTGCCCTCATGTCATAAGCATCTATTCAGTGACCTACGTGGTTAAGATGACTACCTATGGATGACTACAAAGTAAGGAAGAAGAATCCCACCCTTAGTGACTTGCCAAGGTCATTCAGGCAACTGACAGCAGAGCAGGAATGCAACCGTGATCTGCAGAGTCCTAATCCAGAGCCTGACCCAAAATGCACCTCTCCCATGCTCTCCAAGCAGACACAGCAAACCCTCCTTCACCAGAGTATCACAAAAGTTAAATTCCACATCCATTTTATTACCACTGTCCTCCAGATGAAGTCCGAGTTGTTAGATGAGTAAACTGAGGTAGATGGTGAATCCATGTAACCATTAGCATGCAGGGAATAAGTGATGGGCTGGCAAGAAATTTGATTTTTTTCTCCTTGTTCCATGCTTCTGTCCATTGCCACAACTTGTTTCTCCATAGCTGAGCTTAGTTTTAACTTGGAAATATAACAGGTGGTCTTCTCCCATTGTAATTGTGGAGACTCAATTTAGTTGCTTTCCAATTGAAATGCTATAGAGCATCTGAAACACCTACACAAAACTAGCAGAAATGATACAAAGTCCAGGGGACACTCACACCTTTTTGGAGAATCAGTGAAAAGGCAGGACATCTCAAGGCATTTCAGGTGGGAATAGATGTGATTAGCCAATGGAAAGGGTGGGCTACGGCTCACAGTTTCCATGCTCCCATTATAATTAATGGAGATTTAGTGCTTAATTCAGATGTCTAAGCATAGCTGTTATTCTAGTACTAATTCAATGCTACCCAGCTCAGTTTGAAAAACATTTACATTATCATGTTGCAAGAAATTAAAACCATTACGATACTACAATATCTTTTTTTATGGCATGATAGACCAGATAAACTGTTCTGACGTTGCTCTCCAGTTAAAGCAGGAATCTGTTCAGGGAAGATCCATACTTAACACGGGTTGCAAGTGTCTCTTGCAAGATGATCACAATGACCATTTCCAGCCCCTATAGGTATCTATTCCATCACTGGGCTACAGATTTTACAATGCAGAAAGACAAAGAGATGGGGTGGGGGGGGGGGGAGAAGAAAAATTTACATTGCAATTGCCTTGCATAACTAGCAATCATCGTAATAGAATTACTGACATTATGGGCTACTAAAGGAACAGTTAGTAGCTTGTCTCACTTGTCTGTAATTTACTCTGTGTCTATTTAGCCTTGATGTACAACCTAGGTCAATTGCTGTGCCACTTTCCTATCTTCCTACTTCTGAGTTATGGAGAGAAACGCGTGCCTCATGAATGACTATCTCTCCTGGTCAAGCTTGTCTCTCGTGCTGTTCGGCAGTGCCATGTGTTAATAGATTGTGCTGAACAGTTAATATCATCAGCTAATTGGCAAAGCACGTGTGAAGCAGATGTATTTAAATATAGAACATGGAGGCTGAAGGAGTAACTGAAATGCGAAAGTGATAAGGATTTATTATTAGAACAGATTAATGAGCCCACCTTTTTTTTTTTTTATCTCCTTCATCTCTCATCCTTTTCTCTGGCCAAGTATATTTTTAATTCTTCCCTTTAAGAAAGATTTTATTCCGCTGTTGAGAAAATTGTGATGGATAATTTTGTGTTGGTTGTATGGCAGGACCTAGAAAGTCAAATGACTTGTGCCATGTACTGAGCATGTGGTGTTTGTGGAGACTCAAGTGTGAGGTAAAACAGTAACAGCTGGTTTATAAAGTGTAGATGAAGAAGGGATATGTGAAGAATGGAGAGAGAGAGAGTTGTGTATTTATTCTAACGCAGATCAGTTGTCTCAAAGACCCACAATATCAAATCAGAATATCCTATTCCCTTTAAAAGACCTTTGGCTCATGTCTCATCCCTCTGCTCAGCTTTCCACTGCCTTTGCTGTCAGGCCTTTCGGTTCCACAGGTCAATCTTCCCCTTGAGTCTAGGCTGCAATGGAAACAGAGATGTTTTTGGATAGATCCTCACTCCCACATTTAGCCTCCGTGGAAACTTCCAAACCAACTAAGACAGTGGCTTCAGAATTAGGAACTGGACTTTTGTCAAGATGCATGTCCTTTAGTTCACTCTCAGACAGGAAGGTTTGGGTTTTAAATCTTTCACATGGAGATTGCCTTCCACTCTGAGATACCTAGACCACTTTGTGAGCATCTGTTAGGCTCACTGTGTGTATACAAATATTCAAATTTACACAGTGTGTACATATACAAATATACAAATATGCTCCATTTTACAGTGGGAGATACTGAGATCCAGATAGTGTATGATTAACATGTTCTTAAGATGAAAGTCTAAGTCAGAACTTACTGATCTCCAATGAAAGCAAACATAAGAATCCATAAGGAAAGACGCGTTTTCCCCATGCTGTGCTATCCAACCAACCATTGCTCTCCCCACTGTTTTACCAAGTAGCTGGTAGGTGGGCATTAGCCACGACAAGGCAATTCATTGTGAAAAATTAATCATGCACATAAATTAAACAAGCATGGCCATGCTTTTGCTTGCTCATGGCTTAATGCTTACTGTCAAGAGGTTGTGGTCCAACAGCTATTGGGTTCAATGGCGAAACATCTGTCCTGGAAGTCAACGTACAGCCAGGTAAATGAAATTTACTAACTCTTGAACTGAACAATTTAGAGTTAACTCACTTCTTGTTATCGGGCTTTCAATTCCAAACAGGTGAGTTTACTCATTAATTTACTTAGCAAACAGATTGATTTTAACCATATTTTCATGTGGTAGTATGTCTCTGCAAGACATCCAAGCTATGTCTAATCTAGAAGGCCTGAGGATGTCTTAGCTGTGACATGATGCTGTACAGATATGAGTCCCAAGTAGATACAAATCTCTTCATCCCCAGTTTCCATGTGAAGGAAATCTGTGTACATGGATTAAATAGGGGGATGTAACACATTGTTACCTATCTCTGACCAGGACAGGAGAGGACTTGGACACTGTGGTATAACATGGAGTGTCTGTATCCATATCTGTACCCATAGTCTGATCTACACATAGACTCAGTAGACTTCACTAGGCTTATGAAATAAGAGCCATATCAAAATAATTTCCAAAAAAGTCAGCAAAATTTTCTCTAAGTAAAATAAAAATTTATTATTTATTTATTATTATTTTCATCTTTAAGATAAATGGTTACATCTATGTGGGAAATCACATAAGGATACAAATCATCCTCAGCTATGCCCATGAAACCACATGAAAAAGAAAGGAGGGCAAGATTTTCCTAGCAAACAGAAGTTTCTTTGGGTTTATCCCACACTTCACAACTTCCCATGGTTCAGTGACATGACATGGAGTGTTATCCATTACAGGGTTTGCTTACCTGAGTTTGGTTTTTGGCGCACCAAAGCTCCCCTCAGCTGCAGTTTTTGTTTTTATTATTTGAGTTCTGTTGAAAAGATATTTACAATTATTCTAACATTAACCTCCATAAACAGATTATCATTGCAAATTGCACTGTGGGGAATTGGTAAAAAATTTTGGGCAGGATTAAGGTAATCCTAAAACAAGCTAATAAAATCACATATAAGTGCTCTATTTTTAAACGGAGACAAGATGAGACATATATCCTCTTTCAATATGTTTTCTAGAGCAATAAACCTTTAAATCTAATATACAATATATATGTCTGTTTATGTGTGTGCGCGCCTGCGTATATGATATTTTCTTTAACTTTCCTTTGCCAAGATGCAAAGCCCAGCTTGTCAGAGTTACATCATATTTGTAAATCTCCTCTTCAGTGAAATTTGTCTGAGAGCAACCTTCAGCTTGTGCAAGCATAAGTCTTTGGAGATGAGTGTGTGGGCTTTTCTTTTTTTTTTTTTCCAGAATCTATTTCTCGAAAGGTATTTTTTTAAAAACTATTATTATTTTATCAACTTTTTCTATAGTGGTAATAAAAGGAACAGGCCAGAGATAAGAATTTAATGTTTATACTAAGTTTAAATCTTGCCCTCTTGCTATCTGTAACCACACCATCAGTAAATAAAGGGTAGAATCTATTTCAAAGCTGATGCTATAGGCTTGATTTTTATTTCTTTTTTGAAACATATGATTTCAGTAGGTGTTTTTCTCCCATTATTTGATTAAGAGTTGAATTTCATCCTTGCTTATGTGAGTGACAGAAGCCCTACTAGCTTCAATCTAATGGAAAGAAGTGTTTAATGCATATGATTGTAAGCTCCACCTAAGAAAGCAGTTTCTAAAACAAGGGGCAGATCTTACACAGATAAAAAATGCCATTGCTGTATGGGGCAATTTATCCTACCCCTAAGGCAGAGTTGTCATAACTCCATGGTGCAAACTGTTGCAGCTTAAAAGTGGAATTGCCACAGCCCTATCTTGTAATGAGAGTAATTTATACTGGCTGAAAACCTACCCCAGTGATTTAGATCCTGATCTTGTTTACATAAAGGCTGATGGCAAAATTGGTGAATTCAAATGAAAACCAAAGTCAAATGCCACTCAAGCCTCCAGGAGTATTACAATTGACTTGAAAGGCAACCAAGAGAATGGGTGCATTAATGAGTTCACTGTCATGGAAATTACTTGAAGAAGGCAGTTCTTCCTGGACTACTATGGTATGACTTTATGTAGTCACTCAGTTGTGCCTGTAGGATCCAGCTGGATTTAAGACAAGCTCAGATTCTTTGCTGTTTTCACCTCCCTGCTCCTTTATGTCTGGACGGCACTCTAATTTGTGTCATGTTTGAGGAGTTTCACCACAAATGCTCTTAAATCTTTGGGTCTTTTTTTCTTTTTAATTATGGCTTCCTATTTTTTACTGCCATCACTTTAATCCTGAAAAGATAATACACTGATCTCAAGTCTTGCTTCAGGGTGGCAGCTAATTGCATATTTGGCCAAGCACTGGACTTCCTTCCTTATAATGTTTGTCTCAAGTGCTACACGAAAGCAATTTGTGGTGCATTTTACTAGCCAAATGTATATAATATTACATATTATTAGAATGTTATTAAAGCAAAGTCTTTTGTTGTTCTCCAGCCAAACACAAAGAACTCTTTTCCCTTGTATAAAGAAGTTCCAGAGTTAAAACTTCCTGCCTCTTCAAGCTTCCAGCGGTGTCCTGACCTTAATGAACTGGGAAAGGCTATTTTTCTCATTCCAGGAAGAAGCTGTAGATATTTTCCATTCTTGTGACTTAGGGCAGGACAAGGTGTGACTACACTGCGTGTGGATACCTCTGAGCTAATTCCAGCTAACTTGTTTGGGTAGTGCATACAGGAGAGTGCAGAGAAAAGCCCAAATTGCAAAGCCTATGAGAGGAGTAAAGTCATAATTCTGCTAAACTCCCTGCTGTCAGCAATGCCTGAGGAAGATACTTTAAAGCTAAACGTGTTGCAGTCACATCTTAACCTTGTCTGAGCTGTTCTCTTACCTTTTCACCCCCTTTCAGCTCACCTTCTAGGTGTAGTCTCCAACTCTTGCTTTCCCTGACTCAAACCATACAAGAATGCCTCAAACCTTGCCTGTTCCTGGTGTCAAAGCTGTAAAGGCAGAAGCAGGCATTCATTCAGGACCCAGAAACAGTTTAGAAAATGAGTTCACTTTCCATATCAAGAAACCGAAGCAGACAGGCATTCTTACTCAAAAGCTGGTCTCAGGGAAAGCAGAACAGGAGCTTGTAGAGAGGCTGCAGGCAGATAAAATGGCCTTCACATTCACAGGGACCTGGGAATGGGACACAGCTGTGGCTGCAAGTGCATGATTATTTGCAGCCCAACCTGTTTTATCCCCTATGTTGGGGGATTATTTACTTCTCTAGTCTGGCCTTATCCCTTCACTCTCTGTACCCGGAAGGACCAGGTCTCATTGTCTGACTCCATCCCTATTCCTGTGCCAGTCTTTCCTTCAAACTAGCCCTGTAGCAAGCACTTTCTACTATTCCTGTCTTCTGGTGGCATTATAATGAGGTCTATTTGAAAAAGGGAAGAAAGTGGGATTGCAATGGAACATCTCAGAGGAATGGAACACCTCTCCTATGAGGATAGGCTGAGAGAGTTGGGGTTTCGCCTGGAGAAGAGAAGGCTCCAGGGAGACCTTATTGTGGCCTTTCAGTACTTAAAGGGGGCCCTACAAGAAAGATGGGGATAGACTTTTTAGCAGGGCCTATTATGATATGGCAAGGTGTACTAGTTATAAACTACAAAAGGGTAGATTCAGACTAGATATAAGGAAGAATTTTTTTACAATGAGCATGATGAAACACTGGAACACATTGCTCAGAGAGGCAGTAGATGCCTCATCCGTGGAAACATTCAAGTTGAGGTTGGACAAGGCTCTGACCAACCTGATCTTGCTGAAGATGTCCCTACTTGTTGCAGGGGGGTTGGACTAGATGACCATTAAAAGTTTCTTCCAACTCAAACTATTCTATGATGCTATGTAAAGTATTCCTGCTTCAAAGTAGATAGACACACGTCAGGAATCTTGTTGCGGAAACTTCCTGTCCATGATCTACTGAGCAGATACCCATAGCCTGAAGTTTGCACCGGCGAAACACTCTGTAGAGCTCTATTATTTACCCTATGTTTAGCATAGAAATGGGATTTAGCAATTCCCACAGGAGAATCACTGGAGCCAGTAACTCAGTGTGTGGGCTGTTGAAGGCATCAGGAGAGACGGAATATGCACCAAAATAATGATCAAACTCAGTTCATCTTTGTATGTGGGAGTTTTGGCAAGCTGCTTAATCCTTTACTTGAACAGCACCCGTGTACCATATCAGCATGTATCTCCTCAAGACCACATCGTCAGAGAAAGGCAGCCTTGCATGCTGGAGCAGCAACATGGGGCTGGCACAGGAGAGACACAGCCATTGACCCTGTCACTGGCACCATCCACAATGTAAAAGTCACCCACTCCATAGAACCATTCCTGTCCCAGGATGATGATTTCAGTGAGGGTTTTGTCCACACTGCTCAAACTAGTCGTCTCCCAGGTGGACTATGCATACCCATGCTAGACAGCACATGGCCCATGTCTCCTTTGACTCCCATCAGGAACCTTGATAACCTAGAAGTACAATTATTTTTGCATGTGTGGAGACTCTGAGCTCACACCGCTCAAAATAATGTGAGGACTCTGCCTACCAAAGAGGTGAATCGAGTGTCACAGCCACCTAAGAATATTGCCATGGCGTTGGGGCATGAGAACATGTGGTGATGTCAGCGGGTCAAAGACCTGGAAAGGAGGCATCTAAAGCTGGTGTGATCTTACCCATGCTGTTTATAGAGAACAATCCTTGGAGCGAGCTACTATCCCAGAGCTTTGCTCAGGGGAGCTGCAAATTTGATGATGCAGACATATCCCCCGTGTCCATGGTATGCTTTTCAACAGCACTAATGGGTCTGTGTTGCTTCCAGCCTCAGGCTGGCTCCTCTCCAAGTCGGGAAATGCCTGGACAGAGTGAGCTTGGGTTCAGAGAAAAACACAGTCTCTGTTTGCTCACCTCCCACAACAGGGCTCCCTCAAACACCAGGAGATATGTGTTGCTGAGTCCTGTTTTGTTTTGGATTTTGTTTTAGATAAGTAACATGAGAAAGGCTCACAAACCCATCTTTCTGTTCAGACAACACAAGACTTGAGTGGAAATATGATGTATTTCGCTCATCACTCAGGCTTTTAAACTAGTGTAAAATGACGATTTTGAAACATTAGCTTTTTTTCCTCCCACTTTGTCTTGACCTGAATTTAGGGAACCGACAGGTTCTTTCCACCCTCCCTGTCCCCTGTAAGAAAAAATAAAGTTTTGGATTTCAGCAATTTTGCTGTTCTTGTACTTAAAACATCCAGTTGGAAATGCAATGAATATCTTGTTGATGACATCCCAGTGACAACTGAAGTTAATAAGGGTTGTAAAAAGTCGTTTACTTCAATTGACTTATTGAAAATGCACAAGGGCTGTCAGTTTCATTAATGCAAAAAATGTAGGAAAAACCCTGCTCTCTTTCCTTTCTTCCTTTCTTTTTGAAGTTGCAAATATGTTACGAATAAACTGCTAAATAGATTTAATATTTGACATAAAGAACCTCTATCCCAGATGTCTGACATAATTTATAAATTACTATGCTTACAGAAAGTGTGTTATTGCTATGTGACTTTACCTTATTTTGTTGTAATGACTGGATATTACTCCTTGAGCAACAAAGAATAAAATAAATCACCAATAACTAGGTAATGTCCTGTAAAACACAGATATCAGCACAAATTCCATTCGTGTTGAGCAGTGCAGGTCGAGATTCAGTTATATAGTGAAAAATTTAACATGCCCATTTTAAGGGTCTGTCTTGGAATATTTTTAAGCCATTCCTTAACTTTGTTAGTGTTTTGGAATTGTGTTTTCTAGGGAAGACAACTTGTCAGAAGCCACCCTGTTCCCTCTTCTGTAAAGTGGTCAAACCTCATTGATGCACTAAATCACTCGCAAGGATGAGAAACAATGTCTTTAATGCTGAAGATTTCATCCATGACAATTAGGATCCCTTTTTCCAGTGACTGCATTTTCACCTTCAAATCCCAAAGGTCACAGAGAGGTAATGTTTTCATTAAAACATACCTGCTAAGGTGACCTAAGCCTTAACATAAACAAAGTCTTTTAAATGCAGACACCTGAAATACCTTGGTTTTCAAGGCTGGCTCCAGTGTTTGAATCTCAAAGGTGAAGAAGGCACATCAAATTCCTTTGAATTCCAGTTTTCTAACCCTAAAGTGCTTGCTAGAGGTAGATTTCTGCCTGAAAACAATTAATCATGCATGTAGAAATTACATTTTTAACAGATTTTAAATATGCAGTATTTCCAATTTGTAAAGATAGGCATTTTCTAAGGAAAAATTCCCAGCTTCTATTTTAAAATACAGCTTATGTTTTTATATGGACAAGTAACATAAACTTTCAGTTAAGATGAGAGAGGGTAAGCCCAAGAGGAGACCTTCAATATAGCATAAACTCCTAGTCTACTACCGGTCATCAATTGACGAAGACAAAATTGCGTCAGATTTTTAAGGGTGCAAATCATCATTAAACTATGCACACATTTTACGTAGATCAAGAACCTGAACCCCAGGTCTCACGAGTCTCTGTAAAGGTGAAGCAGTAGCTTTTGCAGGACCTCTGCATTTTAATATCAAAACCTATACAGCTCAGCAGAGGTATCATCCATGCTCCTGGCTGACCCACAGTCCGTATCGTCCTTCCTTCAGGTTCCTCTGGGAGGCAGCTGCCAGATTTATGTTCCTTCTGTTTGTACAAGGAAGCAGGATAAGTCTAACCCTAAGGATTTTCTGTCCCCACATCCTCACTGACATTTTCTCCAGCAACTTCTATTTTTCCTTTCATTATTCTGGTCTTGTGCTGTAAAATATAAATTCTATGTGTGCATGTTCCTGTCTTCTTGTCAGTGGATGGGAAGTGCAGAGCATTCAAAATCTGTGGTTGTGCAGTTGAGGGATGTTGAATACAGGCAGCAGGAGAGACTAGTGTTCAATATGTCTTCTGAGGCATGTCACTTACAAAATATCTTAAAAATATTTAAAAATCATGGTTTACAAGAGGAATATTTACAGCTGCAACAGGACTTGTTCACACTTTGCTAATACATGAAGAATTATTTAGAATTTTTTTCTGCAGCTCAGATCTAATCTGCTGGATGTTTTCACCTTTTTATTAGTAGAGATCTATTTGGTGACCTATCTGAAATGAGCTTGGCGCTTGTAATTTCTGTAAATTTCCACATTAAACAAATAAACATCAACAAAACATGCAGCACACCTGAAAAGTTTGCTGTTTGAAGGAAAAAGGCACCATGATTTAGTACATAGGGGTGATTTTGATGTGAGGAAGCTCCTTTCATACACAATATACAGGATCTCATCTAACTGCTACTATTGACTTGTGTCTGTGCATTGTGTGCAGCAAATCAGACTTCTTCAGATAATGCCCAAGATGACTATGCAGTGGAGAAAAGCACCTTTGGAGGAAACCAGAGGGAAGTGCTCCCTAACTTGATATTAGCACCTTAGTTTAGGGTCTCAGGTGGATAAACCATTCCTCTGCTGGCCTCAAACCTACTTCTCTCCACTGCCTGTACATTTAAGGGAAGTTCAAATAATATAATTTTAGATGTCTAAAGTTCTTCCTTTTTTTTTTTTTTTTTTTTTTTTTTTGCAAGTGAAGTGGAAAAATATAGCAGCCCACTGAGATCTGAAAGGATAAGAACAACAGGAAACTGAGGTGGTGGTCTTCAAACTCAGGAAAAACTTGCTCATTAAATGCACAGCGTACTCCTGTTAATTGTATCAACTGTACAGATCGGAGTGTAGTTGACTTTTCCACTTCAAGCTCTAACGCCACTCCTTCTTGGAAAAGCTAATTCTGCTGCTTTGTAATAGGATGGACTTCACAGTATGGCAAATTTCACTTTTGTTCAGTCAGGCCTGAATCTTCAAGAGCAGTAAAACTGCTCATTAATAATAATTAGATAATTACAAATTAAATCTTAAAACTAAAACTGGCCATATCACTGAATTTGTGTGCCATGTAAAATATAGAAGCTGATATAATATTTATTACACAGTTAAACAGTGTAATGATTTAAGGAAATAATAGGGCTGCAAGATAAAACTGAATTGTGGCCCTGTCTTGAAAACATATACCACTCTCCTTACCTGTATACTTGTTCTGTAGGATAAAAAGGGATGATCTATGCGTTTAATATCTGCAAAGTCACATGTTAGTAAATGCACACATGAGTTGGGTCTACTCAAGGTAGGAAAATCAAGCAAAAACTCAATTCCAAGGAAAGGAATTTAACAATTCAAGTCTGTATATATTAAAACAGTAACTTCGGAAAAAAACTGAGTAAATACATGTGTGACAAGAATAGCAATAACTTTGGATCAACAATTCTTGATCCAAAGTCAGTGGAGGCCTATGGGCTCCAGCATTTTCTTGCATCAGGTCCTCAAAGATCCCTCAGAGTAACGTCAACACTCATGAACACTTCCCAAAGAACATAAATGGGTAGCATGACCATGACTGGCTTTCCTTTCAACAGATAACAGGTTTCTACAATCATCAGTGGAACTACATCAATCACACCTGCTGAAAATCCATCTGTGGCCCAGATATGAATTTCTAATGGATCTATTTCACTGGATGAGGTTGGGGACAATAGGAGTCTGCACTGCGATGCTCAGCCCTGGCTTTTCATTTCTACTTCCTCAGAGTGTGAGAGAACTAGAGGGCAAATAAGGTGAGCAATCTTAATCACTCCACTTAATCCCCCACTACACGATGCTTAGATAGGTCAGTGACGTAGGAACATGATTACACCAGAGCAGACTTAAATATCTACTTTGTGCAGCTATACAAGAAGATGCTGAACTTGGAGTCCCTTGAGAAGGTTTTTGTGAACCACTATGAGTGAGCTCAAGTTTGAAAACTGAGGGTCACATATATTCCACAAAAAATATTTGCTTTAAAGAGGAACCTTGGTTCATAAAATGGTTTCTTAAATTTATTTTGATTTGATTTTCTTATAGCTTCTCATGTTCTGAGGGGGGAACGGGACTCTTTGCTAGGGTCTTTTCTTATATGTTTCCTACATTTCACGCTTGCAGTCTCAAAGGCTCTGAAAACAGATGTCTGTTTTTCAAAGTAGGTTTTATTTTTTTGGCAATGCCAGACATTTTACAGCAGAAAATACAAAACAAAAACAAAGCCAGTGACTTCTGATGTCTTCTGTTTCCTTATCACCTTTTGTTATGCTTGTTAATCAGGGCGACTGGGAGTATTTTAAACATTTATAATGTATACATTTCTCCCCCTACCAAACATCTGTTTATTTTACAACAACATGAACCTTGGGAAAAAAGAAAAAAAGTAGCTGCTATTATATATTTTTTTCAAAGTGAAGAAGTAAACATGCAGCTTTCACATTTGCTACATCAAACGGATGCTATTTATTTAGTCGCTTGAGGCAGGAGGCCTGATCAGAAGAGAATTTCTTTTATGGCCTAAGGTGGTGAACTATTTTTAATAAGAACAATGCTTAAGGAAAAGAAAATTCCAAAAAAACCTCTTCAATCAGTTGGAGGGGAGAGAAGGGAAATCCCCTCTTGTGGTAAGGAAAGGTAATGAGCTACCACTCCATAACAAATCCAGCCTTAACCTTCCTGCGTTGGAGGAGAGAGATGTGTCACCAGGCATCATCTCATCTGAAAGTAAACACGAACACACATCACAAGAATCACATGCTGAAAAATTCCTATTTTTCCCATGCATATGAGCAGAGGTGAGGGCAACTAGACCACCTCTTCATGCCTGTGCTGGGGACATCGCCAAGAAGGTGATGTCCCACCGCTCATTCTCTTCTACAGCTTTGTGCTTGTTTTGCTCAATAGTGTGTGCCCAAGCATTCAAACACTCAAGAGAAAATAAGAAATGCAAAAAATAATAAAGGGGGAATTTTATTTATTGGCATCCCACAAGCAAGTGAAATGGCCCAAGGCAAAGTTAGTTGTCTGGGTGAAAATCATCCAGGAACCAGCTCAAGCCTTGTTCCCTAGTCCTATTCAGCTTACGAGTATAGACATAGCCCAAGGTCTTCTTTTTTTAAACTACTTGCCAACAACACGCAAGATAGGAATTAGAATCAGCTGAATGAAAGCTGATGTAAACAGTTTCAGAAAGCAAGACAACTGAACCCATCATCGAGAATCATAAGACTCACAATAAAAACAAGACATAAAGGTTTCTTTTTTATATTTTCAGAGTTAAGCCTTAACTTGAGACAATAATATATCTGTCACTTGGTTTCTATCTTCAATGTGAGCAATTAATTAGAAGTGTAAAACCAGGAGACATGACTGATCGCGAAGAGCCAAACTGAAATATAGAGTTTGAATGTGCAACAATGCAAATATTGTAAGAATATGATAGAATTGAAACTTCAATTTTTTTTTAAAACTGTCATTATTATATTTGAGTAGTAGAAAAGATTCAGGAAACTATAAACTGAATTTTTAAGTCACAAAAATATTGGAGTTTTACTCTTTAGGCCTCGGATTTCGGAGTATTTCAAAAGGGTCTTTCAACCGCAACAAAAACTTTGTCTTACAACCACGTTTCATGGAAAATGTTTTAGTTTTCTTCTGTGTACAAAATTCCCCAAATAAACAGATACATACTGCTTTGCAAACCATCTATTTGGTGAGAAAATACACTCTTCTGTTTTGATTAACAAGTAATCACCAACATGTTAATGTGAAAAGATAAAATAAGACTCTGAAACGCTCATTTGGGTCAAAATGAATTTATTTCCCAGGGCATAGGGAATCCCAGCTGAATTGGTTGCTGCAGTGACACAAGAAACATGCAAACTGTACCCTCGATTAGAATCTGGGAGAGAGAGATAAAAGGTTTATCTGTGTGACAAGAGCTGGTTGATGGACTATTAGATGACACTTTTTAATGTTTGCTTAAATCCCACAGCCTCTGTTACTGCTTTGTCACTGAAAACCCCTCCTCCACAAATAATTAATATTGCCTTTCAAGGAAGGCTTTCTGGCAAACAAAAGTGAAGAGAGCAAATATGTAAAAATCATTAATATTTTGCTTCAAAAACACATGCAAAGACATGCATGTGTGTGTGCATATGTTTAAGCACATCATACACCATAACATGTAAATCTCTCCATGTGTGTTTATGTGCTTTTGTGTTTCACACACCCTTTAGCAGGTCAACATTTCCAAGCACTCGTGTGTTTGTGAGTTGGCATAACCATAAACAGACACTACTGCATGAACCTATGATCAGAATTTGAGATACAGGTACATATGTGTTGTGCCTGTATGTGCCCAAACATAAATATGTGTATGTGTATACTCACACATATATTTATGTATATATACACATATAACCAGACTGTCATGTGGTAATGTACTCATGAATATTTGTGTTTTTATATATATAATTCTCAATACACATGTATTGTCATTTACATGATATATGCATGTGCATTATATGTGCGTATGTATTAGATAATACATAATAATTGTGTGCATATGCGAAAAAAAAAAACCCAGGAAAACCTAAATTTAAATAAGGTTTGGTGTATTTTGATTTCCTTTTAATGCTTTGTCTTGGACAAGAGGCTCCGGTGAGACACTGTGATGACCTGATGTAATTCAGCTGTGTTCTTGGTATGACTTGATTGTGGTCACAGTCACAAAGTGTTGGACTGAATGAATCAGGTTGATGGCTATAAATGAGAGATGAGACGACAGAGGTATAGACCTTGCAAAGTGTGATGGGGATAAGGAGTACAGTTAGCTCCTTAATCAGATTTCACATTGTATTGATGGGTTTAGCGCAGATAAAAGTTGCTACCACTTTTCCTGAAGTTCCTTCAACTACTTCCTATGGCACACGGCTATAATTCACTCCTACTCACTCCATAGTTAGATGTAGAAAGGCCTACAGGGAAAGTCCTCTGCTTCAGAGGGCTTAATAAATTCTGTCAAAGGACAATAATCCTCCCAGAGACTAATTTAGCCTTTGTTTTTCTTTAAAAACACAAAACCAGGGGAATTTCCCACACAAAGAAATGTTGTCAGAGTTGAAGTTGCATATGGTCATACCCTGTGTACTGCATAACTAAGCACTTATCAAAGCAGACTTAACACTGCCAGCAGCTTTGAGGTACGACGTGCCTTTTGCAAAATATAAGCAAATATAACAAACAGGCTTCTTCCCTCCCCCCATTCTTCCCTAAGCTGGAGTTCACATCCTGCTCTTCAAGATGATGTTCAAGTACACAATTCGTAATTGCACTAAGCACTTCACTGCTGATTTTCTTGAGTTTTAGTTGTTGAATCACACTGGGCCCAGAACATGACAACTGATCAGATAGATGGTCTAAGGTGACTTTCCACCTCTCTGATTCTTCAGCTAGCTGGAAATGATAGTGGCTTCCCAGTATAGTTTGCAGCAAACCAAAAACTACTCTAGATCACATCAAGAACAGTTTTACTTTCTAAATGGGGTTATGACTCACAGTCTTTTTGGATTTTGATAAGACTGATGACATTGCCTTTGTCATTGTTCCCTCTCCTCTGCCTCACCTGTCTGCCAGATGTTGTCTTTAAGAGAGACAACTAGTTGCCTGTTGTGATAGTTTGATGGGGGGGGGTGTTCTGGTGGCAGGGGAGGGGATTTGCTCCCTGTGCCACCAGATCTGAGTCCCATCCCCCCCGGGGGAGGTTGAGCCAAATTGGCGCCTCTGCGAATTGCCCTATTTAAGTTGGGACAAAGGGGCGGGAAAGGGGCTTTTGCCCAGGAGCGAGGAGAGGGCAGGAGGGCGCTGCCCTCGCTCCCGGCTCCCGGCCGGGCGGCCGCTCGGGCCCGGGCCGGCGCCATGTGCTCAAGATGGCGCCAGGGGAGCCGCATGGGGGACTCGGGAAGGGCCTCGCTCCCGGGGTGCCCGCCGGGCCGAGCTCCTCCAGAGAGGATTAAGATCTAAGAGAAAACAACCACAGCGACCGGGTCAGTCAGGATGGAGCAGGAGGAGGGGTACTGGAGCTGAGGCTTCCCTTGCAATCGGTGTGAAGATGGCAGGTGGCCCCCTGCAGCCAGGGTGTACTCGGCGGCGCAGAGACCCACTCATGGCCCGTGGAGAAACCCACGTTGGGAAAGAGATGCCTGAGCCCAGGAGAGGTCGTGGAGCAGGGGATGTGCGACCACGTACTGTTAATAATGGGGCATGGGATGCACGACGAGGTCGTGGAGGCATCTGGAGTCCGTGGGACGGCCCACGCCGACGCCAGTGGCAGCAGCTCCCTAAGAGGCCGAGACTGGTAAAGCCCGAACTGGTGCGATCCATGGGGAAGGATTGCAATCCTGCGGGCAGGACTCACGCTGGAAAAGTTGGGAGATTTTTTCCTCGTGAGTAGGGGATCCGCCGAAGCAAGGGAAAAATGGTGTAAAGACTCCTCCTCCTTTAAGAAAGGAGCGGCAGTAACAACATGGATGAACTGACCTGCACTCCCCCATTCCCTGTCCCCCGGAGGTAGAGCCAGGAACGAAAGGAAATAGGGGTGGGGATGTGTTGTTTTAAGATCTGGCCTTGTTTTTCTCTTTCTCCTCTCAAGTAACCGGTTTCGTTCCCTGTGTCTCTTGTTTAGTAACTGTTAATAAATTGTTTTGTTTTAAGAAGAAAGCCTGAGTCATGTTTTGCCCGGGACCATGGTTGGTGGGTGCTCCCTCTCGGTTCTTGTCTCGACCCTCAGTCCAAAAACCACGACACCTGTTCATTCTGCCATTTCATAGCTTCAAGTCAGTGTGGTTTAACTTCCCGGATAGGGCTACCAGGATGTGGCATTCAAAGATCTGATCCTTATTTGTTTCTGCTATCTCAGAGACCTAATCATTAGCTAAGGGGCCTGAGGGACAACTGGTCATGGTGCAGCTTCAGCTGTTGCAGCTGAACAGGAACCAGAGGGGAGGTACTGAGAACGTATCTATGTTCTGCATACCCATCAGTAGCTATAATCTGCACTCGAGTGACATTTCCTTGGTGGGTGGTGGAGTAAAGTTCACCTTATCATAAAATAAATACATAGATTAGGCTGTATTAATCATGTATCTTGACTAACAGGGGATCTCAGGAACACTAGGTGGGATGCCAGCATCTAAAAATAAGTGAAGTGAATTCACTCTCCATTAAGTTGGAATCTTAGGACTTCTACTTGTTCATAGCAATAGAGAGCTGATGGCCAGAAATGTGTTAATTTACAATAACTCACCAGGGTTGGACTGTAAATTTGTGTCCCAGGCGCTCCGAAATTCTTCAAGCAACTTTTTGTACTAATTAATTTCTAGAAGTATCAAGGAAAAATATCTATATAATCTGTGTGTGGATATGTATATGTATATGTGTGTATATGTATATGCATAAGTGTATATATATGTGGGAGAGTCAAAAAGTAAGCTAAAATGAAAATACATCAGAAATGAACTAACAGAAGTTACTCTACACAGAGCAAATCTGTTCTCCATGTCTACCTTAATCCATGCAATTAAATCCACTTCTCTGCACCTGAGTCTATTCACTACATCAAAGCCAACTCACTAAAAGTACTTATTTCACAGTAATTCAGCTACTAATTGGCGTTTTCCTCCCCTGCTCCCCCCATCCCAGCCCTCTCACTGTCTCCCTGGAATGATTTATCACGTACAGTGAAAATTCCCATGTCACCTTTTAGTATAGAGTAACTGGAAAGTGTGAATGGTGTTTGGAGGGGCTCATTGTCTGATTTATGTTATGCCAAAAATAAGCACTTCTGCTCAGGCTCAGCCTTGCTAACAAATTTCTTCATCTGTGGGCAAAGCAGTCGCTGCTGCCAAATTATGCAGTAATGCAGACTCAGCAGGACTAGTTCTTCTTCAAATCATAATGCCACTGATTTTATATACTTTTTTCACTTACTCTTGATTTACATCTGTTTAAGGGTGGGTGAATGTCCGCCAGGAATGTTGCTTTTGATTTGTACTGCTGAGTGAGCATCAAGCTTACTATTCCAGGGAAAATCTACCTGAGCCATACTAGATCTTAAAATATACTTAATATTAAAATGACAAACTTTGATTTCCTTTTTCTTTCAACTGGAGCAGAAGCAGATATAAAAAGGGTTTTATTTTTTTTTTAAATATTAAAAAGTGTTCTCATAGGAAGAAAATAACTGCAATATGAAAGAAAGGTTTCATATAGTCAAGAATAAAAAAATGCCTGTGGCTTTTTTTTTTTTTAAAGCCATCTATCCCTGCCCACCAAAATATGAAGTGTCACTGTTACGGTGTAGAGAGACTACAAACTCACTGTGGCTGCTCAGAGCATCTGGATATTGCAGACTATGGAGACACATGGCAATGAAAATGGGAAGCACCTTGACATGAGAGCTTCGAAAATGCAGAGATCACCATGAAAAAGGAATCTGTGTGTAACAGAGTGAGACTGGCTCTGCATCGAATTGCCATGTAGTTTCTACCACTTCCACTGCCGTACAACTGCAGAGGCAGTGAGTGGGAAAGCTGTGATTACAGCTGGCCTGCTCTTGCAGTTCCCACTTTCAAGGGAATTCCGGCATTTGAAAATTAGTCCTTGTTCTGAATCACAACAAAGAGTTTTTTCTTAGAATTTTCCAGGAACTGAATTGAAATAATGTCAATTAAAGTATTTAATGTCAGGTTTAGATTTTTTTTTTCCCCAAAACAATTATTATGTCAAATAAATGCATTTTATAGTTATTTTGAAACAAAAATAAAAACATTACAGTACAATACAATTTAATGTTATTTGTATTTTCTTCTGATAGAAATATTTACAACTTCATATACTTGCATTCAAAGCTTCTATTTTGATGAAAACATTTTGTGATAGGGGAAGAAAATGGAAGAGTGGAAGGATTTTAAGCAAACTTCAGCTTTGCTGAGGGAAAGCAGAGACTCATGGGTCTCTGCAGGAGAGTGGGTGCTAAGGTATGTGTTTAACCTGGACGTTTAACCCAACCTCTTAAAAAGGCACAATGGATTTCCCTTTTTAAAAATGCTCCGAAGAAATCACTGCTTCTGAGCAGTCACTGCATCACTTCGGTCAAAGATCCACTTTCTAGTCATGTATCTCTGTTTTTCTTCTGTAGCACATTAACAGTTTTAGAGCTTTTATTTATTAACTGGAAAAAAGAGTTTGGTTTTGGTTTCACCTACAAAAGCCAAAAGAGAGAGCTGATTCCTGCACAGAATTGTGCTATCAGTTCCAACCAGGTAAATGCAGAGAAACTGTCCTGTAAGAGTAGAGTTGTCTCAGTGTAAAGGAAAGACAGCATCTTCTGAAGGGTGGTATTGCAACACTGTCTCAAACCCACCTGCCCTCACCACGTGAGTAAACAGCAAAGCGATGCCAACCGACCCAAATACCTCTCAGTGAGACACCAGGGCTCATAAATATTTGAGGGATGTCTTGATTTGTGTCGCTTTGAAGAAAAGGAGGCAGGTACATTTGGAAATTGTTTCTAAGATAAAACTGATGCTGGTTGTTTAGCCATTGATTGGGATTTTAATTAATGCTTTTTTTTTTTTTTTTGGCTGGATTTCACTGTAAAGAGGTTGTAATATGTGCTGCTTGTATGGATTAAAAATGGACCTCTGTCCAAAAGTTCATGATCAAAAGTTTTCAGGTCTGGGCTGGAAAGTGAAAACGTTCAGATTCCAAGGGGGCTGATTTTGTGAAATTCAGATATTCTGAAGAAATAAAAAAAATACCAAATTTCAACCAAAATTTATTTGGAAACCTTCTGCCTGACCACTGACATTGACAACAGAGGCAGAAGTAGGTCTCATTTAAGGTAAGCATTATTCAAGTGCCTGAGAAAGAATCATTCCCATTCCTGAAGCTCTCACAGCCTAAGCAGGGGGTTTGTAAAGGTAGCATTACTGTCCACCACTGGCTGAAAAAGAGAAATGCACACAGGAAATCTGCAGCAGAGGCACAGCTACAATTAAATCTCCTGAATTCCGTGCTGTATTGAAATGGGAAGGCCTCTTTGCCTTCTGTTTAAGCTTAGTAGAAGATTTGCTGAGTCGGGATCCAGGATTTCTCATCCAGAGACATTGACTTGCCCCGCACCTCAGTTTCCCTATCTGCAGGAAGGGTAATAATGTTATTTACATCAGTTTATCATTTACATCAGGTTAGTCATTAAAATGCCATAGAATTCTGTAGCATTCATTAAAATGACATAAGAGAACAAGATTCATCCGCTGTTCATTTCTCATTGTGTAGGATTACTCACAAGGGAAGGTTTTTTCCTGATCAGATGCCCACCATCCTTTTAACGAAAAGCATAAAGTGACTATAGAATCATAGAATGGTTAGAGTTGGAAGGGACCTCAAAGACCATCTAGTTCCAACCCCCTGCCATGGGCAGGGACACCCTCCACTACACCAGGTTGCCCAAAGCCTCGTCATCTTGGCCTTGAACACTCCCAGGGTTGAGGCATCCACAACTACTCTGGGCAATCAATCAGAAATTGCTGTAACACTGACAGTGAATGACAAATACTTTTATTCTGCAAATTCTTCTTCACATGTTTAAAGAAATGACCGAGTGAAAAGCAGCCTTTCTGCAAACATTCCTATGAACTAAAGCCACTTATTGCAATAGACACAAGCTACGAACTGAAAACACACACCAGATTTTGATCTCAGTTCAACAAGTTTTGCTTGGGCACAAGTCCATTGTCTTCTTCACCCAACCAAGCAGGACACAAATCAGGCTGACATATGTACGCATGTCAGATAAAAGTGCTCAGGGTTATGTCCATAATAGTCATGTGATAACAGGAAAGATACATGTTAGGGTAGAACAAGTTATCTCACAAAAGGCCATTTGTCTTCCTTGGGATGTGTGCCACCGTTTTAACAAGTCTGAATAAATCTACATTCCTGACTTCCCGTCATGGAGACTTAATCCAGCTCAGTCAGCGAAGGGATGCAGGCTACAATAAATTTGTCTGAGAAGTAAAAATCTTTCAGAAGGTCTTGATTTGCCCTTCTGTGAGTCCATGTTTCTGCACTCAGACTCATCAAGGTGCCCAGCAGCGCAGCTGGGAGAGGGTGAAAGAAGAGACTTGTCAGAGACACTCGCTATGTCAGAGACACAGCTATGATGTGACATAGCTTGTCAGAGACACAGCTATGATGTGGCTGGCTGGATTCCCTTCATAATCACTGGACAGATGTTGAAACATTAGTGATGTGTTTCATCTTATCAAGAAGTAAAGGCTCCAAAGAGATCTCCTGTTTCTGTACTAACTATGAAGGGAGCTGAGGGCAACTAGCTTGGCTACGGTGTATTTGTCTTGTTGGATGCAGATAAATTTGACTCGAATCGTGAGTCAGAGCTCCCCACTTCTTAGTCATCAGCAATGACAAAGTGTAAAGCCCCTCGTTTTATCTGTTCCTGTATTAAATGGCAGCGTCATGATGACATGCCTGAGCCCTCTGCACCACAGGTCCCCTCTCTGTGACGTTAAGAGCATCATCACAGCAGAAATAGCTGGAATTTAAGTTCCCAGTTGTCTTTGCTTAAACCACCACTAATTTGCCCTGAAGTCCACTGAAAGCACTCACGTATTCTCTTTCAGCAGCAGTCACAGCAGCCTGTAGCTGAAAGCTGTAGCAAACAGTAGCTCTTTAAACATCTGCAGCTAAATGTACAAAGCTGGCCTGCCTACACCTTAAATTAATCAAGCACAGATTCACAGGGAGGGCTGAGCAGAGAAAGAGAGAGCATTACACCTATTTTCCTCTCCCTGAAACTCAGCAGAGTAGAACGGATGACCTGGATCCCACCTGCCCGTGCTCACCACCCCTGCCTGCCTCCTGCCTTTATTGAGCTCTTTTGTAACCAGCCTCTGACATACAGGTATTTACAAAACAGATTTCTCATCACGGGATATTGCTGTCAGCTACCAAATATCATTTGCTATACTGACTCTAGGACAACCATGGACGGAGGAAAATAGCTCCGGTAACTTCTAACCCTGCTTACTGGAGCAGGACCTAAATCGTGAAGTTTACATATTGTTTAATACCGTGACCTCTGCACACTTGCTAATCCCTCATCCACCGCTCTGCAGCTTCTTTCTTGTCCGCAGACTCCAGACTAATACCCAGAAAGATGCTCGGATTTCCGAAACTGCAAACCACACAGCTGTCAAATTCGCAGGGGAGGTTTTGTTGAGTCAGCACACCACCCCAGCACGGCCACAGCTATAGGATCTCTCCTTCCTATGGATAATCACATCTTCACATGCATCAAGCACCTTCCCGCTGCAGCAGGATTTTGATACTTAGCAGCAAGATTGCTTCTCGCTCTCAGGGCAAACTGAAATACAACCAGAGAAAAGACTTTGGAGTCTATTACCCAGGTAAATAATGTTTCAAAAATCAAGGTTTATATCCTTTGAATCATTGCATTTTCCCGGTTGTGATGATTTAAAAAACACAATCAGATTTTATGTTTGGTGGTTTTGTATTCGGGAATATTTAATTTGTATTGTGCACTCAGGTATATTCTCTTCTAACCAGGAATACCCAGTGCTTCTTTGGTGCACTCAGAATATGGGCTCACAGAGAAGTAGTGAGGACATAAATCCACGGTGTATCACTCCTCTACAGTATTTACACACTGACATGTACTTATCTTACTGCACACACAAGGTATCATCCCTCTTTATTGAGAGTTTAGTTGCTTCACGTCTTTTCTGCAGGCATCACAGGCAATGCTCAGGATGCAGCTGATGTGTTGAAAGTCCTACCTAGATCTTAGTCATTACTTGTATAACTGTACACTAAAAATCACTACGATGAAGATGATGGAGCTGCACCAGTGCATAAGTCATAGGGGAGCAGAATAAGATGGTGACACTTTCCTTCCCCGTAAAGCATCTGTTTCAGCTGGAAAAAAATGGGAGGACGCTTGGATCAACACTTCACCAAACCTGGATGAAATTTCATATGGCTCAAGGTGAGTCGAAGAGGGAAATTTTTCCTGGAGGATATTCACTGAGAGAGAAAATAAAGCAGGTAGACACATAGATCTCATGTCAAAATGGTGGTATACAGAGCCCATATATATAAATATATATATATATATATATATATATGCCCAAAATAGAAAAGCTGGCAGTGCCTGTCATGCAGTTTCACCGGGAAACACTGACTCAGCAGTTCTGTATCATGTGTAAGAAAAAACCCCTGTGTCACTCCTACAACTAAGCTTATTGGGATAGCTGATTATTAAGAAATATTGAAAAAAGATTACCTTGTAGTCCCACTAGAAAAGAATAAGTTCCATCCAGGAAAGTGCCTTTTTGCCCTTCCATCTTAAAAAATCTTTCCTCTGTTCTAGGAAACAGCAACTCTCCTCCAGGAAATTCTGCTATTTAAATATCAGTTTTCCTGAAATGTGGCAAAACAAAAACAACACTAATTGGAAAGCTTTGAAATAGCAGTTCAAAGGGAAATGTTTCATTTGGAAGTATCTTATTAAAAATCAGGCAGTTCTCAACATGAATATTTTTCAGGGAAAAAAAAAAATATGACTCAGCCTCATACCTTTTCTGAAAAAGAAAATTTTCTCATTTAGGTAAATAACTGCCCAGTGAAGGTCTTTTTTTTTTTTTTTTTTCAATAATGGATGCAGTGCTAAATAGGTGTTCAGGCCATGAATAAGTTTGATATAAAATAACTGAGAGAAAATAACACAGAAAAGGAGGGGGAGGCTTTGAATTTAGATTGTGTAAGATGTTATTAGGAAATATTAAACAGAGGTCTTCCCTGAAACACGATCATGTTAATATTGAAATTAAATACTTTTTAAATATAAGATGCACACTTCACAATATAGATTCTCCCAGGGCTTTGATTATGAGGTGGCAGCAACAAGCCTATAATTAATATTGTATGGTGATTTCTGTTTAAAGCAGATTGTTCCGAGAGCTGTAATCACCACTACTTAAGCCAGTTGTCCCTCAAAAGCTAAGAAGGAATTAGGACCCAGAGCAAAGGTAAACATACAAGCCTATTTAATCGTTGGAGATTTTTTTTTTTTTTAAATAGTCTAATTGAACCTGGAATTTGGATATTTCTGGGTCATTTTAGCAGTTGCAGGTTAGATCCTGTCTTGAATCTAGATCCTTTTCACGTATCAGGTCAACATTTATTCTGTATAAATGGATAGAATTGTCTTGAGGGAAATGATGCCTTCAAAAATGTTCGCTCTGTACCTTTGGCTTGAGGCATCATCCCTGGAGACCAAGCCATTTGAAGCAAAGATATAGCCTCTAAATGGAGCTGTGAAAATTGCAATAGCATTTGGCATGGTGAAACAGAAATTAGTAATTATCATCTCCCAGCAGAGCAATGGGAACCAGCTATTCTCTGTCCATCAAGAAGAAAACAATTAATGTTTAAAAAAAAAGAGACATCTTAAAGAGCCAAATTAAGTTTACCTAATCAAATACTCTAATACAGGGAAATTTGTCTGGATCACCATTTAACTAAGTGGTTATTCAAACGGATGTGTAGTATTTAACATGAATCTGAGATATTTATTCCCTTTACATCCCATGGCAACACATTCCATAAGTTAATTATATGCTGTCTTAAAAAAAAAAAAAAGGCATTTAATCCATTTCACGGTGGCTATATTGCTCATCAAATGCCTAGAACAGTTAGCATCTTGGTAAGGGTATCAGCTCAGCAATTTTTAAAACAAAAAAGAGCTTATTTTGTCATCTTGTTTAACCTATTAAATGATAAAGACCAAGAGACTTCTCTGAAGTTGTTTGTGATTTAACTACACTAGATGCTGACTTTACAGCAAAAATCACTCTAGATCTGAAAGTGGTTGGTGCTGGAAAGACTCGTTCCAATATTTAATTACTCTCGTTTGTTCCAGTCTGTGTTTGTTTAGCCTCCGCTTCCACCTTTTAGACCTTGTTATACTCTCATTTGATAGAATAACTGTCCCCCTTCTTGTTCATCATGGATTTTTGGTTGAAGTGTAAAACATCCTGTTTGCTTGGGTCCATGTTAGACAAATCGGATCACAACTGCCCTTTTCTCATGATTCACCTTTCCTGTGTTCTTTGTATCATTAATACATTTTTATCAGCACTGACTTAAAGGTTTCTTGCAGGCGTGATGTCAAATGACGATTTCAGGCACACAGTGCTTAAAAGTGATGCGTTTTAGTCAATGACCTGCTCCAGCCATCCCTTCATATCAGGCCAAGAGCTTCTGCCCTGTCCCTCATTAAACCTCTGCTCTCCTAAGCTAAGACATGGGCTGATCCAGATATCACTTCTCCTTTCCCAAACAAATTAGTCCTGAACAAATAACGCTGGTCTAACCCAGATTTCTAAAATGCATAATCTCTTCCTAACAGTGTTCTGTTAACCTCTGATGAACCTTGCCCTCGTTTGGACTGTTGAATCTCCCTTGAAAGAGAAAGGCTACTGCTGTCCGGAGACAGTGAGTCTGTTAGCACTAGCAGAGGTATTTCCTGAAGATCAGCTGTCTGATCCTAGTGGAATATTGCATGACTGAGTTCATCTCAAGCAAGCCAGAAGAATTCTTTTTGTCTGGAAACTTTGACCTCCTGTGTGAATTGCATCCTGAATGTCTTCCCGTTCAAGCTAGAGAACGTCCATTCCATCAGAAAAGGGACCTAAGGAGGTACTGGTTAATTCAAGAAAGGGGTCGTTTATCTGAGTTGCAATACTCTGAGGACATAATTTGGTATTCAGGTGGCCCAGAGCTTTTGTAACAAAACCTGTCAATATATTCCTCAGTACGTCAGGAGCTGTATCTCCAGGATGCTACATGACCCAAGATGTGGGACACCACTGGCAGAGAGGTCCTGACAGAAGTTCCAGGCTGCTCTCTGAAGAGCTTGCAGGGAGTGGATGGGACCAGTTTCAGGTCACCTGAGATTATAAAAAACACAGATAGGTGTGGGCCTGAACTCCAAAACCTGATGACCTCCAATCATATAAAACTTCGCATCTGAACATTAGGGCTTTTTTCAAGTGGAATAGACCATAGAATTATAGCAAACAGCAGTTATGAAAAGATAAAACACTTTTCACATTTGTGCCCATGTTTTCTTTTTTAAATTCTTTTTGCTAGCTTTTTTTTCATTCTAACCCCTTTATAATATAAGGAAATTCAAAACAACTTTAAACTATGCTTTTAAAAGTACTGATAAAGTATGAATTGATCCTTTAGAAGAAGGCATGCCACACCAGAAACATCTGTGCATCATTGATATGGTAACTTAGATTATTTTAGAATATCCTAAGGCAAAAAACCCACTGTGGTTTCTCTGAGCTGGCAGTGCAGACAGAAAGATAACAGTTGTGACCAGACATTTTGGGTATGAAAACATGAGAGAGCTGTTTTCATTCCTCCGCCATGTGACAGAGAAGCGGTCAAGTAAACTGTAGCAGTTCAATCCACCTACAGTTTTAAAAAATCACTTGTGATCTGCAACGTAGCTGAAATGAAACAGCACTAAACCTTCAGCGCCCACTAGCCAACTCAACATAGTTGCCTTGCCGGCTTGGTAGCAACAATGCTCCTTATTTCTAGTTTCTTCTCAATACTAGAAGATACTAAAAACTCAACCAGCATTTTCCTACCTTTGTGTGCTTGTGTCAGAGATCACACATTAGGCCCACAGATGTCAAAAGGAGCTTGCTCCATGGGTTGGACATTGGATGCTGCAGATCACTTTTCTCTTCCATGAAAGGGATATGGAGATGGTTAGACTAGATGGTCCAACCAGACGTAGAGGCCTGACAAGACTAGGTGTTCACAGAGTGTTCATCCTGCTCCAAGTGGGATAAGAGACATCCTGAACCTTCCTCCTCCTGCTCTGGCCAGTGGACATCTCTGTGCTGGTGTGTGTGTGCTAGATGGAGTGTGCTCCACACCGTCCTGCTGCAGCCTTGGTCTAGGGAAAACCCACCCATCTCTCCTGGACTCTCTTTTCTCTCTGCCTCCTGAGATGCGGACGCGTGGGGCAGAAGGCTTGACATGAATAAGAGTTTTTTCCCACTGAAATTATACAAGTCGTTTGACTGGAATGTTTTGTGAATTCATGCTGATCAAAGATATTCGTTTCAATTGAGGAAAAAAAAAAGAAAGTAATAAGAAAATGGGAAAGGGGTTTTGGAAAAAATGTAAATTTTTTTATTTGGATGCTTTCGAAGTAATTCGAGGTGGTGTTTCATTTTAAAATATACTTCAGTTTTATTTAGAGTAGAATAAACATCCTTTCCAAGGGCTTAGAACTGCAACATTTCATTTCAGCCTGGAAAAAATAGACTTAAAATAAAACTTCTTTAGCTGCTGTTCTTCTTGCTTTCACTTCTCATTTTTATGTCACTTTAAAAAAATATTAATTCTGAAACAATATGAAAAATGTAGCTGCGAAACCCAGAAATGGTGGGACCATTTCAAAGCCTTTCTGGCTTTGATATCTCTTTCCACATCTCTTGTATTTATGTAAAAAACTGCTGAGCTTCTTTGCATTTTTTGTTTGTCTAACTGTATGCCTGTCTATAGCAATGGTGCATAATCTTATGGGAACTATCTGCTGCTAAAATGAGAATGATATCTCCAGCTAAGTGGAAGACAATTTGCAATTTCTGCTACTGATGGTACCACGTGATCAGCAGAAATCTGAAAAACAGCTCAGGCTTCTCTGCGAAGGTATGGATATGACTTTTTTTTTTTTACAGAGACCCATGAAACTCATTTTCAGTAGCTTTCCTCTTTTCTTTTCCCTGCCTGACTTCCGAACAACAGGTCAGGTCAAACTTCTGGCTGGTATAATAGCTAATTACACCCCCTGTTTGGCCTAGGATACGGGGTGAGGCATAAATTAGGACTCGATAGCTTAGTTGGTGCCACGGCGGGTTATTAGATGTGTGTCAGCGAGCAAAGTTCTGATCAAAGCTCGCAGCGAGGCAGCCAGAGGTCGTGAAGCATGGCTGGGGACTAATTGCTGGGCTGTGTGCTAAAAGGAAGTTTGCAATGAAAGGCCATTAAGCCGCAGCCTTTCCAGCAAAGCTATGGAGAAATGCTGGTTGCTGAGCGGGCAGGGAAACCGGGGGGGTCTGGTGCAGATCCTGCTCTGGGTGATGGTGATGAAACTTCTTTAGAAACTTCGTTTCTAAAGAGCTTTCCTGAAGAAGGGCAGAATCTGCTCCTAAACATCAGTCCTGGAAAGAGCTTGTTAACTTGTTTGCTTAATTTATATGGGTTGGTGAAACGAAGTTAACTTTTTCAAGAGCTGGCACTTACAGAGAATTTTGGCTGGTCGTAAAATGAGCTGGCAGCAACAAAACTTTGCTTGTAGGGCAGAGAATGGTGAGGGCAGAGGGTTTAGTGAGACTTGAAAAATGTACCAAGATCTTTGAATGAGAGAAAAATCAGAGAAAAAGTAATAACTGCTTTTTATTCTCAGAAGTTTTCGACACACTCTGTGCAGCACACCAGCCGTATTTTGCCCATTTTACAAGCAGGGAAACTGAGGCAAAATAAAATAAGCTTCCTTTTTTTTTTTTTTTTTTTAACACTCAGATTCCCACACGTCAGACTTCCTGGAGTCCAAGTGACATTGTTAAGCTGATTTGAAGAAGAATGAACAACCCTTTCCCTATTTTTTTCACCTGCTGTTGCAGAAGTTAATCAGTTGTGATGTACCGGTCACATCTTCAGTCTTGTTTCCTTTCAGGTCATTTTGAGAGCTCTGAGAAATTTCCCCAGTTAAACCTTTCTTGAGTATGGCAGTATCCATCTCAATTTCTTCTCTTCCTCAGAAAATTTTGAATAAAATAAATCATGGCTTTCTATATGTTCAGTGAAGATAAGGACAAACCCTTCTATTTTCTAGACATCGATATAATTTTTATGTATGTGAACAGTTTAAATGAACTAAGTATTTAAGTTATAACATGACACAAGACCTAAATAGCAGAGACCAAATATTTTCATGTCTGTTTGGAAAGGGCACCTTGAATATAAACAGTGATAAATAGCTAAGAAACTTCTGGTGGTTCTGGCCAAATATGGATTATCAGAACCAAGGTTGGAATTTCCACACAGAGATATTTCCACTCGGTCAACATTTATTTTCAGTCTGGTTTGGGACAAAATGTCACATTTTTAGGGAAAGGAAAAGAATCTCATGAATACTTCAGTCAGAAATGTATTTGAAATGTGTTTGTTACTTTGGCTTCTAGTTGCTCCCAGCTATGCTCTGCAAAGTCAGAGAAATATAGCTTGGGTGAGTCATGTCCAGCATTTCTTCATGAGTTCTTTGCCATAATTACATTTCTCATGAACTCACGTGTCCTGACTCAAGGAATGGTTTCTTGATTCATTGGGCCATGTCACTTGACTTAATCTAAAACGAGAACTGCAGGAGGGACAAACAGTATTGCAGTTCTAGCTTAGAAAAAGCTCTTTTTCTGAGCTAACCAACTCCCAGCTGACTGGGAATCACTTTTCACCCCTCTCTCTTCCTTTCCCCTGCACCTGGCCCACATTTTCCTTTTTCTCTCCCCTACCTGTCCTTGCGGCAGGACGTGAAGGTGTCATTGGCAAAGGTAATTATTGACTGGTATAATGCAATTACCAAGGCATATCACCAGCCTGTCAACGAAGTCATACCTTTTAAATGTACAGTTTATTATTTAAAGGCATATAATGAACCTTAAAAAAAGTAAGTTGTGCCTGTAGTTCTCTTTCTTTGGATCAAAGGAATCGCAATTCCATTTAAATGGATGAATTTAGGGGAAAAAACACTGAAACAAAGATTAAAATCTCTGTGTGGTGTTTCACAGGTGACACAGAAAACAAAAGCAACATTTAATACATTTCCTAGCTGCTTGCAAACTGTTTTCTTTTAAAGAAAATAGCTCACTGTGTTAAAGTAAGAAGGGAAAGAAAAATTTTGTTGGTTTTGGATTTGTCTTTTCTTTCCCTTGGTATTGAAGAAAATGAGAAGGGAAATCTGTTTCATGTCTCTTTCTGTGCTTTTCATACAACTTAACTAGATTATTAGAAATGTTCAGTAATAATCTGTAGATGAAAGGAATGTTAACTCTTGAGTCTTTATTATGATTAAGGCTTGAAGTCATTTGAAAATTGCATGTGGAACATGATCTATTACATCTTATGGCAAATAGGAGCTCATATATTTAGGCTACAGCTAAAGAGTAACATCTGCCTATCTATTGAAGGACTAATTGTTAGCAAAAGAGAAACGAACATGTTTGTGACTTTGTATGGTAAACTCGGCAGTAAAGAGAATAAGGTCCTGATGTGGCAAATTGGAAAGTCAATTGTTCTGCAGAAACAAACCATTCTTCTGTGAGGAGTAATGGAAGAGATCTTTTTCTTTTTATATCCTGAGGCAGAAGGCAAACCCAAGACTATGCAGTTTTAAGTTGAACTTCCAAACCCGTAACTGATAAGTTGGTTTCATAGATGTTGTCAGTAATACTGCCAACAGCAAAGGTGTTCTGGCAACAAACCTGCTCCTGTTGAAGTCAAAGGCAAAATTCTTTAACCTGTAGTATCCATCTTGGTATTCATGTATTCTAGAAATGAGCCAAACCCTCAGATTTAAAAGTGGTATTTGAACTTCCCTAAATTCAGGCTTAACCTGTTACTGGGCTTTAGATTCTGCGTACTGGGAAGCCAGACTGATGCCATTTGAAAATTTCAGATCGGGATCCAGTTTTTAATTTAATGTACTCTCAACACTTCAAGTTGTTCAGTTCCAAGATTTTAGTTCAGGTCTTTCTATTCTGAGTTTCATAACTCTGTACATGCAATTGTTTGAAGTCTCTAAAATGATTAATGTGCATGCAACCCTGTGAAAACATTCTTTGGTGTTCCTCCAATTTGTGGTTTCATGCAGGAGAATAAGAAGCAAAGAAGAAATATTATCCTTTACTTGCACTGCAGCAAGTACCACTAGTCATGTAAATATAGCCCCAAACCCAGCAGAAATTACTCAACTGTGTTTGAAACATTGTTTGTGGACCTCAGCTTTGTTTTACTAAAGCAGCTGTTGGAATCCAATGTCTTTAAATAAATAATTCACTTATATGAGGAAAGAAACCTGAGTGAATTCTTCAAGTGATGTAAGCTGCTATCGGGAGACTTACAGGAAGAGTACAAGTATATTATCCAGAGCCTTTGCACAAGGCTTTGGTAACACAATTAATTAGTCATGTTTATACATCTCAGAAAACGGTCTTTAGGTGTAAGAAGAAATCACAGTTAACAGAATGGTACATAAAGTGACTGTATCTGGAACCGAGGGACCATAGATATGAGGTTCAGCAGATGTATAAGTACATATTACATTCACAAATATGCACAAACACAATCCATAGACATTCTAAAAAACAGTGGATTGAAAAAGACTGCCAAACATCATGAGGATTATTTTATGCATATGACCATTTTCTGTGTAAGTTGTTAAAGTGCAGGATACAATCTCAGTGTGTAGAATCTGTGGGTTACTAAGTTTGAGTAGAAGGTGAAGCTACTCAGATACATGACATCACTAAGATTGATACTGAAATAATATGTGTGATTCTGATATTCATACCTAAACTAGCATGTAGACAAACTGGAAAGTGATGATGACTACAGAATAATTTAAATTCAGGATCCAAACCAAAAATGTCCACTCCTTAGTTAAGTTCTTTAACCTCTGTTGCAGACACTCGTGCAAGATGATTGTAGCCACCTCTCCAGTGCTTAAAATTTTTCAAATATGACCGGTTTTGATCATTGTGGTCTGCCCTTTGCTCTTCTAGGGTATCTAGGATATGCTTTTGTCGTGGGTTAGGCTGAGTCCGGCAACCAAACCCACGCAGCTCTCCCAGTCCACTAAAATGGAGAGGAGAGAAAAATGTAATAAAAGAGCTGAGGATCGAGACAGGAACAGAGGGGCACCCACCAACCACGGTCCCGGGCAAAAGAGGCTTTTTCTTAATGCAAAACTATTTATTAACAGCTACCTACAAAAGAGAAAAGCACACAAAAACGGTTACTTGAGAGAATAACAAGAAAACAAGGCCAGGTCTTAAAAACAACACCACTCCCCCCCCCCTTTGCTTCTTCTTCCCGGCTCTACCTCCTCCCCCCAGCGGCGCAGGGGGCAGGGAATGGGGGAGCGCAGGTCAGTTCATTCCAGGTTGTTACTGCCGCTTCTCATAAAGGAGAAGGAGTCCTTACACCATTGTCCCTTGCTCCAGTGGATCCCCTACTCACGGCGAAAGCGTGAATCCTACCCGCTGGGGGGCAAATCCTTACCCCATCGGATTTTGCCCCAAGTGCGGGCTTTACCAGTCCTGGGCTTTTAAGGAGCTGTAGCCACTCGCTCTGGCGTGGGTCATCAACAAACTTTAAATGTGCTCCGGCGTGGGGCGTCATACTGACCTTAAATGCGTCTCCGTACAGACTTTAAATGCGTAAAATGCGTAAATGTGTCTCTACCTGTGCCCATGATTCACAATAGTCTCAGGCTCAGGCATCTCTTCCCAACGTGGGTCATCCACTGGTTGCGAGTGGGTCTCTGCTTGCTCCACCGAGGACTGTTACAAGGGGCCGCTCACAAGGGGGACTCAGCCGCGGCACACGTTGTTCCGTTCCATCTTCCCTGACCTCTTATCTGTGTGGCCGTTTCTCTTAGATTTCAGTCCTGTCTGGGTGAACTCGGCCCGGTGGGCGCCCCGGCAGCGGGGCTCTCCCCGAGTTCCCCAAGCGGCTCCGCCGCCGCCATCCTCGACGGAGCGGGCCCGGCCCGGCCCAGGCCGCCGGCCCGGCCGGGAGCTGGGAGCGGGGGCCGTGCCCCCCTCTCCGTCTCCTTGCCCGTGGGCAAAGGCACACACCTTTCGGGTTCCTTTGTCCGACGTAAATAGGGCAATTCGCAGAGGCGCCGATTGGCTCAAGCCCCGAGGGGGACGGGAGTCTGGTGTGATGGGCAGCTTCTGCCACCCGGACCTCCCCCCCCACTTCAAACCATAACAGCTTTCCAGTTCTGCCTCCTACAATCCGCAACAATTTTTCCTGCCCTTCCTGTTCTGAACCTCAGTGCAAAAAGTCTTCATGTAATCCCTGATCTCAGTTAGATGGAGGCAAAAAAGTTGTTTGACTCGACCATCAACTCACTGACAGCTCCCAAGTCTATGGCTTTTCCCTAACTCTGCCAGTAACCAATCCCTAACCTTGCAGATGATGACTGTGTACAGGCAGAACAGGGTCCACTGGCAGTGGAGAAGTGTCATGATAACCATGGTTTCCAGACTGAAGCTGGATCTTGCATGTCTAACTGGATCTTGCATGTCTAACCAGGAATAAAAAAATTTACTGGGCTCTATTATATCAGCATATGCTGAGCAGGAGGTGAACTGTGTGGACGGATAAATAATTTCCCAGTCTGCACAAAAAGTGGCTCAGTACCCACATAGAGAACATGGAGAAGTTGCAAACTTATAAGGAGATCCTCCTAGTCAAATGGTACTCAAAATTATAGATGAGTCTGCAAAAAAGATCAGCATGGACTAACATCTTCGTCCACAGCCAATGAAAAACCTGGACCATACCCAGGTATAAGGTAAGACTGGCTGGAGCCAAAGATATCTCAAAATTCCCTATACAGTCGGTGTTTCCTGACCCCACTCTGCTCAAACTCCTTTCCCACAAAAGAAAGAGGAAATCAATACCTAGTTAGTTTGTTCATTTATGCAGGACTCTCTAATGTCAGACTACAGATACATTTGTGGCAATGCATTAGTATTGACATGGACTCCACTAAAATATTAGTGAAGTACTAGAGGTATCGAGGACATGGAAATTGCACAAATGTGACTATGTGAAAGATAAATAATTTCAAGCTCATTTAGCGCACTCCAAATATTAACACAATATAGCAAGTCATGTAGCCTTCATATCCATCTGCTCCTGTACACCAGTGAGGGATAGCTGTTTGTTCTGTGTTACGGGTGTGCTCTGGGTTTAACTCACCATTGACAGGCTATTAGTTCGAGCTACTTAGTTGGAAAGGGCCATTTTATGTTCCTGTTCAATGTGTGTCATGTTTCTTAAGAGGAGTTATAAACCTTGATCAAAATCCTGTTGAACGCGGTGTTCGGGTGCCATTCTGGATTTACATTCTGGAAATGAGAACAATATTTGATGCTAAGATACTTGGACGAGGACAGATCTTTATTTTATATGAGCACAGCTGTGGCAAAATATGTGAGAAATATCCCACTTTGTGGACCCCCTCTACATTTCATTCCTCCTCTTTTACCCATAAAGTCAGCTTCCTTGTTGGCAATTTCCGTTCTCCCACAGCGTCTCCCCTGCAGGTTTGCACTGGTTTGAAGCACATCTAACATAGCAATTGAGAGGTTTGTTGGGTTCACGTGCAGCGCAGAAAGCAATTTTACTTTCATACTTGATGTTCTTGTGCACATCTGACCAGAGTAACCGAGTGCACAGGTTGTAATCTTTCCAAAAGCAGTAGGTTGATATCAAAGACTTTGCATTGAAGCAAGGAATTGTGGCAGTACTTCAAGGAACAGGTTTGCAATTAACTGTTAAATACAGATTGAAGAAATGCCCCGCTTGGTTGCTACAGGCTTTCCTTGCACGTCAGCGATGACTGAATCTAAAGCACAGAGCACAGCAAGACGATAACCTGTTAACGGGGAAAAAAACAGGGGAGAATTATTGAGTAGTTGATAATATGCAGGCTGCTTCGTGGTTTCAGAATGTGGCACAAAATAACAAATCACACCCTCTGAATTCTGTTGACAAAAATGAAAAAGGAAGGAAAATAACCAACTCATATTGTGTACATGTGAGATTTCTTCTGAAATCAGAGCAAGCTAGAAATTGCTCAGCCTACAAACTCATTCAGCCATAGAAGGATATTACAGATGACATTGCACATAACTTGGAAAACAAACCAAACCAAACCAAAACACAACACTTTGCTGCCAGAAAAATGCCCCCAAGTCCAAAACATCTGAGATTGTTTTTATATTTAGCGATGTAGTCTGGGGTCTAGTGCACTCAGTGATTCTAGTTTTAGGACAAGACGTATGGAACACAATATTTTGATTCTGTTTTCTGTCCCATTCTTTAATTATTGCCTGTTTGCACTGTAAGCTCCTGTTTGGATGACAAGCTCTGTTGTGCAAGGGATGTCTTTGGTGTATAGCACCTTGCAGCATGACCAGACACTGATTTCAGCTTGATGTAGCTACTGTATGGGAGGCCATGATTTAAGATATGGACCAGGTGAAATTGGGCTTCCAAAGCTTCACTAAGAGAGAGGAAGCCTCAAGTGAGTTTCTATCTTCATGCTCATGATGAGAGTTTTGCTATATCAAAGCCTCTGTCCTTATTACTTATCCTTAGTACTTGTTACAGTGTGTCTTACGCTACAGTGAACTCTTTCAGTAAATAAAATTATCCATCTCTTTTGGCTAGTATGTACCAATGGATGAACATGTCTTTAATGAGAATGACCATCAGCAATCCTGAAAGGCTTCGAGGTTTTTGTAATGCCACCCTTCTATGTATCGTCGATCCAGGGTAAACCTAGGATCTGAAGATGTAAAACAAGAGCTTTGATACCTAAAGATTTTTTAGATTTTAGACATGTTCAAACTCTTCTATTTCTGTGACTAGCCACCTCTGAGGGTCATAAAGCCTCACTGTGTTAGCAGCTATTACATTTGAGTGGAAAGGGAATCTTTGGATGCATTAAGAATAACAGAGAAATTGGGCCTGAAATAAGAGTTTGTTCTTGCAGGTGTTGCTTTCCAGACTATACCAACTTTTTAGAGGGCTGAGAATTTGTGAAGAATCATCAAAACCAATTGACATCAGCAGAATTTGAAAGAGTTGCCTTACGTGTCAGATTTTGGCACTAAGTTGTTAAAGTCATTTGCTTAAGAAAATACTGTTTCTGTGCAGTTCATGATTTGGCATGAACCCAATCAGCACTGAAAAAATATAAAAGTTTATAGTGAAAAGGTGTGGTGATTTCTTTAGTTTCAGAACTTGGAAATCGCAGAGATAAAGTCAGGTCATAGCTAGCCCTGCTTCAACCAGGATGTTGGACTAGACAATTGCCAGTTGAATTATCCTATGACCGTACAAAAGGTTGCATATAGGACTGCCTTGTTGTGCCCCAGGCTGAGCTAACGGTCAGCCTCACCTGAAAAATGAAGTCAAATTTGAACCCCATCCTTCAAAGAGCAAACCTCACTGCGTTGGCGTTCACATCCCCAGAAGTGAACAGATTTTCTGCACTTTGTTCAGGAAAGTCTCCTTTTAGACAGGAGCCTCCCAAAGTTATATCTGAAAGACAGGTTTCATTTCATTGTTACTACAGGCAATTTGCCAGTGCAGTGTTCTGCAAAGATCGGGGTTTGATCTCTTCCTCTCATTCCATTTTATGTGTCCATTCTATCCTCAAGATCTTAACCCAAGCAGTGTGTGCCAATACCAACACGTAGCACCCACAGTCAACATCTCTATTCAAATCCAGGCATTTGCTGCACAACTAAATGTCAATAGTTGCTGATATTTGGAATAAGAGCCTTTGCAAAGAAAATTATTAAGTGAATGACTCAGTTTGGATTGTACCTTGCACTCTTGCTTTCTGTGGAAATACTAAGTCATAACAATGTCGAAAACATGAGTTTTTAATAAGTTTTGCTTGGAATTTTTGACTTTTAAGTGTTTTTGTTGTTGTCAGAATCAGTGTTGTTGGGTAAATTTACCATTTAGCTCAATATAAAATGTTCTTCTAACTATAGAGGGCTTTATTTTGTTTGATTAGAGAAGTCAGCCAACTCAAGCCAGAGAATTAACTGGAAATTACTAACACCTAAATTCAGGTTGAATGTGAGGGTTCTTGATCTCCAGCTCTTGTCTATCAAGTCAGATGCTCAACTGCTCTTGTAGATCAAAACTTCAAAACTACTTTACATCCTTGAGTGGAAAATACAAATATCCCCAGTGAATCTAAGGTCTGGTCAGGAAGGAAACGATTACCACAAAGCTTTAATTTAAAATTTGTATGAAGAAGCTTTACAGGATTGAATCCTCTCCTGTGAAAATAGGAATAGCAACCTGGTACTGGTTAGAACAGTCCTTGGGCTATTCTACCAAAACGTGGGAAACTGGAAGAAGGAAGAAGATGGAGAAAGAAAACACAGGGATGGTATGGAGAGAGATTCTATAGGTCAAAAAAAGTGAAGAGAGTAGTTTATTGTATGATTATTGTTCTTCTCTGTTTGATTGAAATGACTATGTCTCAGGATGTGTGACAAAATAATTTTGCTAGATGTGCTGTATGCAAATGTACATGTGGAAGAAGCTTTATGACCTGGAATTAGTTTTATTTCCTGACTTTTTTTTCTTTGTCTTTTTTTTTTTTTTCTTACTTGCTGGTATTACCATCAAAAAAAAGTCTCCACAGATTTCTGAGAATGAAAGATATGATGGTAAATGAACTTAGGTTTTCTAGTTAGAAAGTACTGGTCTGTTGCATTTTTCCTTTCAAAATTAGATCTTTCCCTCCATATTTAACCTGAAGGCAGGGATTCTTCACTGTCTTTTGCATGGGAGTAAAATAAGGCACAGACCAACTTTTTTAAATGCTGAGTGAACTACAGGAATGACGCACTCTTGAAAACATAGCCCCAGCTTCAAGCCCAAAAAATCTGACCTTGAGCACTGCTGAAAATGCAGCTTGTCAAGTAGCGACTTGCCAAAATGCCAGCAAACTAGAAGATGAACAGGCAGTCTGGCTGCAAGATCCCATGGTCTAACCTCCTGCTCAGCTGCAGCTTCAGCATGGGTGTGCCAGGAGGCAGCACCGTGCATGACCTACAGTCAGCCCTTCATCAGGGATGCTGTGAGGCACTTGACCTTCTTCCTCAGGCCAGCAGTTTCACTTTTGCTTATCACATCACAAATACCGTAAGATGCTTTAGCAAAGTAGTGTTAGCTTTTCCAGAGAACCTTTCACAACCCATCATGGCCATGCAACCAGTGCTGTCAGCAGGGTAGACTCGGGTGAAAGGCAATGTCACCAGAAACTACAAACTGTAGTGTAAGTAGCTAAATTAACGTAAGGCTATCAGACTAAAAAATAAAAAAAATATATGTTTTTCTCTATACACACACACATATAACTGGCTAAACATAATGAACGTTATTCATTATGACCAGCTTTCTTTAACTATTTAACTACAAGGTTATCCAGGGGCTAAAGCCAAGAAATTCTTGCCTAAATGCCCATGCAACGTTGCCTGTATTTCATAAAGTCTGAAACCTGTTTTGTCAACAGTTAGCCTGAGATAAATGGGAGACCAGAGTTTTAGATCATGTTCCCAATCACTTGCTAACTGTAGCCAGTCACTGAATTGTCATGTTCCGGAGATTGCTTTCACATTCTTGTGAATTAGTGTAGCGTGCGTCAGCATTCCGTAAGAGGTATCATTCAGCTCAGAAGCTTTCAGCCTGTTGCGAGCTCCATCCTCCTCTGAGCAGGAGTTCAGTAGATGAAATACCACTTGTTTGGGGAAGACAGTCACCAATCATAATGGCGCCTTAGTCTCTCACTGGCAGAAACAGCACGAGTGGTATCTATTGACTAGACTTTCTAGAAGAAAATGAGAAAATATGTCTAAAGACTAGAAATTACAGCAGGCTACAGAGTTCGATCTCGTCTCGAATCCATTTTTTTTCTCAATGCGGTGGTACTGGGATTGATTGTGTTGGCTCATCTCAAATAGTGCTATGACATAAGGTCCCACAGGGGGTGAAGGGTGAGATGAACAGCACCTAGATTTAGGTATCGGTAGTGCGCATATCTACAGCTGAGCTAGTCTTCCTCAGCTGCCTTTATTGTCAAGATGAGAAAATAAAGGCAGTATTTGGGCGTGATTTTTGACGTTCTAAAGTAGCTGCAAAAATCAGCCTACATTGCTCATCAGTGGAGTCTCAGGAAACTAGCTCAGAGGCAGAAGTCTACATTAAAGATGCCCAAGCTAGGTATACTTATCATCTTATACAAGGGAAAGGGTCCCCTCCCTTACTGAAGTCATTCAAATTATCGTGTGTATCACTCCTTGAGAAGAGTCCTAACTACAGGCAATAGTGGGAAAGTAACCTTCTATCCTCTGGAAGCAGTGTGGTTAGACAATTCAGAAAGATGGAAAGGAAAAAAACTGAAAAGTGTTGAAGAGAGGAACAAAAATGGTGGGGAGGTGGGGGAGGGGCTCTTTACATTAGTGATGGGTGATAGGACGAGAGGAAATGGGTATAAGCTTAGTCAGGGGAGATTCAGGTTGGATGTTAGAAAGTATTTCTTCTCTGAAAGGGTTGTCAGCCACTGGAATAGGCTGCCCAGGGAGGTGGTTGAGTCCCCATCCCCGGATGTGTTTAAGAAAAGGGTGGATGAACTACTTAAGTATATGGTTTAATGGGAGATTAGGGACGGTTGGACTGGATGATCTCTAAGGTCTTTTCCAACCTAGAAATCTATGAAATCTATGAAAAATGAAGAACAAACTAGCCAGAACCTAATTCTGCAGCATCATAATTACAGCACTCTGAAAAAAAGATGAGACTCCTAATAGCTGCTTCATGCACGCTAGAACGTTTCTGTCTTCAAGCAAATGATCATCAGTGCAAAATGCCATAGCTGACATTGGAAAGAGACATTGGAACAAGACCTAGGACGTCTCTCCCAAGTGAATGCACTAAGATCATGATTTTTTTTGCACTTGACCTAGCTTTTGCAGACATTGCCCAACATCAGGAGGAAGGGTATAGTATTCCTGTACCAAATATCTTCTGGACTGGAGACTACAGACAAATTTCCCTGGAGATGGAAGTAGTGGCAAGCTAAATAAGGAAATAAAAACAGTGCTTAGACAAGTAATTGAGCCTAAAAGTTATGATATACATGCCAGGGTAACTCTACCAGTCATAAAGTGGTATTCATCAGTGCTTCTTCCAGGGCTTTTGAGCCTGTAGATTCATGTCAGGAATGCTCTGATGATGCCTGACAGTCTAGCCTCTTCATGAGACCTAGGCAGAGGAGCAACTCATTGTAGACTCTGAAGCTGTCTAGACACAAGCCAGTGTGGTTCTACTCTGTCTTGCCAGGAGAAAAGCAATTCTGGGCATGTGTAGTCTTAAGTGCCTGTACAACTTAAACCAAAATAAGCGAGGTGAGGCTGAGTGACCCCTAGTGCTAGGAAGAAGATTTTAGGATGACAGTGGGATGTGGGGACACAAATTCATTTCATTCTCTCTGCCCGATTGACTGCGTGGAGATGGACATCAGTCTCCACACTGCCGTATGCAATTAGACTGTCTCTGACATCAATGGAAACATGCTTATCTCAACATTGAGTGATCTTGAAAAACCCAAACCCTTGTGATTAGGCAAAGCAGATATAAGGATGGTTTTGCCCACTCGTGCAGCAGAACCCAAGATAAATGAGATAATCTAGAAGGAAACAGTGATGCCCCATGTTTGTTTTGAAACTGGCTGACAGCCAAGAGTTGCACAGGAGGGACCACAATGGACTTTCCAAAGAGTAGACAGATACATGACCACCATACATGTATGTGAAGTCTTGGTGTCCTCTCCAACCACACATGGGCAAGGTCTGGAGGTTTTCATATGGTGAAACATCAACTTAAGTATGCAACAACCTTTGGAGTGGTAATAACCCTTTCTACACCATTTTGTAGGGATTGAGCCCTGCTGCTGTTTGAAGTGCATGTGGATTTTTTGGGAGATAGGAAGGGACAAAAGTGTGCAGAGGAGTTTTGCAGGGGTTAGAGTGGGTGCTGGCTGTCAAAAGTCATTGAAGGGCATATTGGTCTCTTAAAGAAGACATTTTTCACCTTCATCTTAGAACAATCTCAACCCACCTTCTCAATGAAGAGGAGAAATCCTTAGCCCAACATCACAGTGCCATAAAGAAATAAATGCAGGGTAAGTGGAATTTGTCAACCTCTAGGTTGAAAGTTCACTTTTATTTCTTGCACAGGCTAAGTTGCCTGAGTTTTTTATTTCCCACATGTTTCTAGTTGTAGTGGAAGGGACTGTGACTGAGATCCAGACCTGATGGACTGTGAATGAGCACATGAGTGTGTGGAGAGAAAAGAAAATCTCACAGCAGCTGCAAGCAAAGAGCTGGGATCTGAGACCTGTCGGAATAAGATAGAAAGGTTATAGGCATGGTTTCTGTGCTGAATCAATTTATTCCAATAGAGAGAAAAAGTTCAGCTCTAAAGAAATGAGACTGACCTTTTTATGCTTTGGAAAGGGCTTTTTAATGCACTGCTGGGCAAGCTGAGCCTTTTGATATACCTGATTGGCAACTGGGAAGACATGGCTGTACCTAGACACAGGGGACATCAGAGTTTGTTCCTCTCTACACACCAGGGCTTCAGCATCTTTCACAGAAGGGAAAAAGAGCTTTTAAAGGGTGGTAGGTAGAAGCAAGAAGCAAGGAGGGGAACAAAAAAAGAGCTAAGATCACCTCATAAGAAATGACTGCTGTTCCAGTCACTTTGACGAAACTTTATGAAGCTGAAAGTGCCCGTTCCCTCAAACCGATGTTCTTTAAAAATGCCCTGGGGTGGGAAAGAGGCAGGGGAACAATTGTGATCTTAGTGCTGCAATAAATCGTGTAACAAACCTTTTCAACCTGGCTCTTCAATATTTGCACATTAGACTTAAAAGAAAAAGACTCCAAATTATGTAAAAAATTTGAAATATCTTTCTTATATTACACCTACCAGAACATAAAATTGTTGATTTCTCTGAAATACCATGAAAAGGGCATATTTTTGACACAATGTTTTATATCCAATATGCCGTATAAGGAAGCTTGATATTTTCTAATGGAGGTTTGACATTCAGCATGCTATAATTTTCAAGCTTTTTTTGTAGTTTAAGGAGTTGAAAGATGAAGAAGAAAAAAGAAAGAAAAAAAAAGAAAGACAGGAAAGAAACCTGAGATTATGATGAAACTGCATGGTTCAGGTAACAGTTATATTTTGAAAATGCCAAAAATTGAAAATCTCAGAAGCTGGAAGTTCTTACCATAAAATTTATGTTCTTTTTTTTGACCAAACTGGGTGCTCTCATAAATAAAGATGAAGTTTCAATAAAGCAAAATAAGATTATAAACAAATGTAACATTCAATACACAGTAAAAGTTCCCATTTCAAACACAGGGTAATGAAGCACTGTTAATATAAAAAATATTTTTTTTAGAGCAAGAGTTTTGCTCAGTTATATTTAATTTTTTTCCTAACAAAATAAAGTCCAAACTTCCACCATAAGGTGTTCTAATGCCTGTAAGGAATTTGAGAGGCAGTTTCCCTCCTCCATTTCAAATGTTAATGCACAAGGTCGGTGACGTGGACAGTGGCATGGAGTGCACCCTCAGCAAGTTCGCCGATGACACCAAGCTGTGTGGTGCCGTCGACACGCTGGAAGGGAGAGATGCCATCCAGAGGGACCTCGACAGGCTGGAGAGGTGGGCCCGTACCAACCTCATGAAGTTTAACCAGGCCAAGTGCAAGGTCCTACATCTGGGTCATGGCAATCCCAGGCACAAATACAGACTGGGTGGTGAATGGATCGTGAGCAGCCCTGAGGAGAAGGACTTGGGAGTACTGGTGGACGAGAAGCTCAATATGAGCTGGCAATGTGCTCTTGCGGCCCAGAAGGCCAACCGCATCCTGGGCTGCATCAAGAGGAGCGTGGCCAGCAGGTCAAGGGAGGTGATTCTCCCCCTCTACTCTGCCCTCGTGAGACCTCACTTGGAGTATTGCGTCCAGTTCTGGAGTCCCCAACATAAGAAGGACATGGACCAGTTGGAGAGGGTCCAGAGGAGGGCCACGAAGATGATAAGAGGGCTGGAGCACCTTTCCTATGAGGACAGGCTGAAAGAGTTGGGGCTGTTCAGCCTGGAGAAGAGGAGGCTCCGGGGTGACCTTATAGCGGTCTTCCAGTACCTCAAGGGGGCCTACAGGAAAGATGGGGAGAGGCTGTTCAGGAGGGCCTGTTGTGATAGGACAAGGGGTAATGGTTTTAAAATAGAGGGAGGTAGATTCAGGTTGGATATTAGGAAAAAATTTTTTACCATGAGAGTTGTAGAACACTGGAACAGGTTGCCCAGAGAGGTGGTGGATGCTCCATCCCTGGAGACGTTCAAGGCCCGGTTGGATGAGGCCCTGAGCAACCTGATCTAGTTGGAGATATCCCTGTTCCTTGCAGGGGGGTTGGACTAGATGACCTTTGAAGGTCCCTTCCAGCCCTAACGATTCTATGATTCTATGATTCTAAGGTGGTAAGGGGGGAAAACCTGATCTCACGTTTGACGAGTCCGAGTATGTTCATCATTGTCAAGATGAATCTTAGTTCTGCGGCAGAGAGATTTCCACCACCTACTTTAAGTCGCTAGGCACGGAGTAACCCAATTAAACACAAGGAGACAGCCTTCTGCCAGATCAGTTCCTGAATTTGGCTTGCTGGATGGTCACACAGTGTTAAAAGAATGAGTAACTGGAAAGGGAAGGGAGAAGGGACAGTTACAAAGAGATTACCTTTTCTGCATCAGCGTGGATTGTGATGGTTTGACCTGATATTGTAACTACTTCATCTACCTAGATACTTTCAATTGGCAGGACAATGGCACGTCTAGAAATGTTTGAATTAGATATTAAAGAGATATGCTTGCAGCCAGGCACCCAGTAGTACGTCCCTGTACCCACAATGTGGCATGGGGCCACATTGCATCCTAACTCAGCAGTAAACAACCCTCCCCTCCTCATACTTGATTTCCAAGAGAACTCTTCTGTGCAGTGCACAACTGGCAGCTGTGATCAGGATCCTGACTTGAGCCATCAGGAGCTGGTATCCCAAGGCATACCGTGACAACATCCCTGCTGCCAACTTCAGAGACATGGTTTGAAGCATCTCCAGGAGGAGCCCACCCTCTGGGGCCAGGCATCCCTGTTAGCAATCTTACTACAGTACCACATCGACTGTTTAAGGTCTGTTGCAATGTAGTCAAAAAGCAGTTTATTTTGATGTAAGAGATCAGATGTAGTTCTGGTTGTCCACCTCCCCACCAAGGATTTATCTCATTCACTCTTTTCAGCCCAAACAGATAAACCACCTCATCCCCTTCTCAGCAGGATTGCCTAAACCTCAAGAGAACAGTAGGACTATCAGGCTGATACTTTTACTACTCAAGAGAGATGGTGCTGTTCCACTTCTCTGTCAGCACTGAACCATACTCGAAGTCCCAGATTGTCATTTCCCTAAAGGCCACAATGCATGTGTGGAATTAACTATATAATTAGATTATCCACCATCATGGCCCTGGCAGGATGAAATATTTTGAGCATAAGTAAAACAGCTGTATTATGAGTTAGGAGTAAGGCAACGTTTCACAGACTTTTACGCTACAACAAAGAAAGATAACTGTGACATGAAAGTAAAAGTCTTTTATCTGTGTATGTCTTTGAAAAGTCAGTCTACACAGACTCAAAGTATCTGTTAATCAGATTATGGGCCATATCCTGCTCCCAAAGCAGTTAACAGTAGAGCTCTCATTGATTTCCTCAGGACAGAAACATGCCCTGAAGGAGTGCTCTACTTCTTCGTAGACCTGCTTGTTGGAGAAACATTTGTACTATTCACAAAGGCAAAGCAATTTCCTGGAAGCAGAAACTCCTACCTGCCTTCCTAACAACTCAGGCTATTTTCAGAACGGAAAAATTCCATCCAGCATTAGGATTACACTTTCAAAAATGTTTCGTTCATGTTTCTCATGCTGCTTTTATGCCACCCATGAAGGAAGGGGAGCTACCTTTTGATTCACAGGAGTCACACTTTCTGTGGATATTTTTTGCCTGTCAGATCTCTCTTTCTCGCCCTCTCATATTAATTGCTGGTTCTGAGCCCCTGGTAAGATGCATATGGAGAGCTGAAACATTTGTACCAGTCTCCATAGAGGTGATGAGCACCGGGAATGCCTGTCCACATCACACTGCAGGATCATAGCCGATGTTCACGTTGTTATATCATTTTGACAGTTACATGCTCTTTATTGTTTTTGTTCTTGCTACTAGTTCTTCAAGATCATCCTTTATTTTTGCACTTCTGGTTTAATCCTGTTTACATGCCCTTGTGTTGTATTTAAGTCTTGCCCTTTCTTATAACACAGCAATCAAAAAGAAGCAATTGCTGCCTATATGTAAGTTACACAGTTTAAGTCACTTGTAGGATTTTGGTCATAAAATAATAGTAACATAACCTGCAGCACCTTAGTGAAGAAAACCCTCAAAATAGAGATTTGGATATTTCCTTGCAGAATATATGATTTTGGGCTCCTGCAACTTAATGTGACTGCTGAGCCATTGTAAAAGCAGAATGATTTATATGTGTTTTAGTCCTCGGAGTCTGATAATTGGGTACTTTTTAGACACCTCACTGTGGACACTGAAAATCAAGAGGGATGTTGGAAAATCTTGGTCACAGTGACTTGTACTGTGTGGCCTATCCATTTAGGGGGTAAGGATATGATGGTACAAAGAGCACTTTGCCGTTGTGGAACACAGATCACCTTCCAGCCTATGCAAAATGCGGTTTTGCTAGCTATTGCTTGCAATGTTGCCCGTTCTTCTGTCCACCGTGACACAGAGGGACACTTTTCCGTTCCACTTGCACCAAGATCTTTGCTGTTACACTTTGGGCGGCCTCAAAAATATGCCAGTAGTTAATTTTAAATCTATTAATTCCCACAGCTCGACAGAGGCAAACAAGTTTTCAAGGGTTTCCTGAGTACAAAATCTGGACCGAAATCTCTAGCTATATAATTTCATCAGCAGGAAGTACCTTTTGCAGACCTCACTGCTAGTCAGATAGAAACCACAGATTCTGCTTCTGTTGATAAACCCCCCTACATTAAAGACTTCAACCTTCAACAATTTTCAATTCCAAGCAAAAAGCCTGACCATTTTATTTCCCATGTGCTTCTCATTTTCCAAGAGAAATGCAATGTCCTCTCCCACCGCATATCAGTTTAACTCAGCCCACAACAGCAACGAAAACTTTTGGAAGCTCATTTTCCAGAAAGCTTGTTACTTTACATTAGCTAGAAACAACTTTTTCCCCTGCATCTGCCCTGAAACTGCATGTACGCTCAGTCCTCTACAGCGTTAATTCACAATCACGCAGAAGCTTTAAACAAATTGCCTTGAGGCTGCTCTGTTTCCACACCAGCAGCCTCTTTTTATTTCCACTTGTTTTATAGAGTCTCTGCATTAACATAAACGGGAACAAGGACAGGCTTTATTGGAACTGAACTAATTTCTGTTACTGTCTTATACAGATCCCAGCCTTGATCCCGTTTATTATATGTATATAGTGCCTGTATTCTCCTAGTACTTTTATCTGAGGACTTTTTGGGACTATATTAAGCCACGTGACTAATTTATGTCATGTAAAAATCCGATATGAATGTGCTGTGTAGTATGAAGGGCTGCATAGAATGTGCAGCACTTCTGGTAAGCACAAAGGACTGGGCAGTTGCTGGTGAGGAAACGTTACGAAAAACTGAATTTTTGCCTTGAATCTCACCATTTCTAAACCTGAAGATGATTGACTTAGTACTGTACGGAGATGTCTCCATCCAGTTAGGATCCCATATCAGCCCCTGCCTGACAAATGAGGGGGAGCATCCCCAGTGGTGATGTCGTGGGAGATGAATAAGGTTAAACAGAGTTTACCTAGGATTTAAGCAATACAGAGTTTATTCCCTTCTCACTGCTTGGCCTACAATCCCAGTTGGATAAGTATGTTCCCTTTCATTAACTAAGAAGACAAGTCTACCTTCACTGTAGTGCAGTGGTTAGAGCGCTTCTGAAGAGCGTAGTAAATGTGTGTTCAGTTCCTCCTGAAGTACAATCTAAACTTCCATTTCTCTGAGAAAAGTATTGACCTTTATCTCTTTAGAAAGTCTGTACTCCCCACGTAAAGATATCTAAAAAATGATTCACCATTCTCTTGACAAGAAAGCCTAAACGAAAACATTGCTTTTTAGTGATTAAGAGCTCATTTGAATGGGAAGAGTCCTACATGTCAGCCCCTGTGTTGGAGATTGGTTTTTGCAGATCATCTGATGACTATTACATATAAAATGACCAGGAATCACCCTTGGAATATACACTAGCATCTAGGCTGCTTTCTGATCAAAGGCGAGCTCTGTAATTACTAAGCTCTTAAATCATGTCCTTGTGTTGCTGCTCAATGAATCTTGTGGGGTTTTCTGTTTTGTTTTTTTCTTTCTTTTCTCTTTTTTTTTCTTTTTTTTCTTTTTTTTTTTTTCAGAGACAAAGTTTTTAAAGAAGGATACATCAACCTACCCTCAATCCCTCAGTCGACCATCAGTCAGCCCATAGGTTTCCAAGAGAGTCCTTTCTTAAATGATATGTGTATAAGTACAGATGGGAACAGTGAATCTGGTCTCCCATGTCCTGGACAAGTGGTCTGACATAAGCATACTCTACTGTGGAGGGCACATGATGGGTGTTCTTCCTTTCCTGTTTTAAATACTCTTTCTTGCTTTCAATTTATAGTATCCAAGTTGAGAATCTTGAAAGCATAGAGTATCTCTTCACAAACATAAAACCTTTTGTGTCCCATTCTGGCAGTAATGGTCTGAGATGCTCTACAGTCACTGTCTTGGTACTTTTATGCATCTATATCTTGCAAAACATTTTGAAAAATGATTTGGCTTGTGGAAATGGTGTGAAGCTGTCTTCTTTAAACATTAGCTGGCTTTTGGAACCTGAAAGTTCTTTTTTCACACATTTTTGGGATGCTTCATCTTAGCTTCCATCGTGGCAAATTTGATTTGTTTTTCTATAGCTCATTTATTAAACTTTACAAAAGGAATGGACTTTCTGTGTTTGTCTTGTGTGTACTGAAAGGTTTAAATTCCTTTCATGTATGCATGAATGTGCCCACAAACAGTCAGAAACGTTCAAGGAGGGGACAAGAGAAGGTGATTTATTGGAGGGAAGAGGATTATTTATTTGCCTATCTTTTTTATTATTGATGTATTTTAGGAAAATTATCCTTCTTAGACTCCTTCCATTGTTGATCAAGCAAGACTTTTCTTCAGGGTGTTTCTGAGAGGCCATTTGCTTTGACTGTTTTGAGTCACGTTTTGGCAGTGGCAGTGTGCGTCTCCCATGCACAATCCCCAGTACCTTTGAGCTGGGCTGTAGGGAGAGCTAAAGGGGCTACATTGCCATCTGTAGGCATCCGACACCCTGAGGAAGGTGACTTTTAGTATTTTCTCATGTGACTCACTGAGAAGAGAGGATGGCAATGTGGGTTTTCTTTTCATCTTTCTGCTGTTTGCTCAAACATACATGTTTTTTCCCTATTTCTGCAAATAAAGTGATTAAGTTAAAGAACAGCCTCAGAGAAGAGGCAAGGATGTAGTTTTGATGACTTTTGTGGTCAGCTGTGCACTGGCATTGAAAGGGAGTTGGCTGTGGAGTTGAATTTTTTTGAGTGTTCTGACATTTGAGTTGTGATATGAGTTGAGGTAGATGCGGATGTTAATGTAACTATATCTGGTGATAATCTTGGTTTTGAGTGATTTTGTTGATAAGAGATGGGTGCCTTTGAGTAACCTTAGAACAAGCTTCAGGTTAGGTTCACGTAGTATTATATATGCTGGTATCTCTGATATAGTTTTGTGAGAGAAAACCAAAATTGTGTGTTCTGAACAGTAAATTCATAAGTAATGATTATAAGATGGGATTTGCACTGATTGGTCTCTGGCTTGTCTGGATGCTGGTTGGCAAATACAGTCCAAAACTTTCTTTTCTGGTAGAAAAATGTTAATATTGACAGAAGCTGGAAGGATGTATTTGGCCCAAAAGGTTTAATAGCTTCCAGCCTATTTTGAGCTGTGCTGGTGAGTTTATATTGCTTTCATTATTTGCATGGCTGTGAAAGCAAAAAAAAAGTCCACTCTGGGGTCACAGACTTCTTACTTTATGTATTGTGGGTGGGATTTATCTTCTCTCACTTTAGCCATCTAAAGGTTAGGCATCAAAGCTCGCTCTCTAGTCTGTGAAGAGAGGTACGCAGCTTCAGAAGACAATTCATGCTGTCTATTTTAGGACAAGATAAATGGTCCTGCTGATGTCCCACACCTTTTTTCTATTTACAGTGGTGACAGACCAGGTGATTCATGTAAACTGAAATTCAAATCATCTACAGTGAGATGGCTGCAGCTGAACTAACTCCTCTCAATTCCTTTTGCAGTCCATGGAGAGCACGAGTATTTCAGATGTGACTTATCCCACTTATTTGAGACGTCTATTTCAGAATAAGATGTCTGAATGAGATCCAGTCATGAGGACTATCTCAGCTGGAGGCACTGACCTTGGACTTCAACATTTACTCAGAAGAATCTTTTCCTAAATAACTAAACTTGTTTCTAATTAAAGAGAGTACAACTCGACTTGATCTTCCATGTAAATATAAACAAAGACCACAAAGATACAACTAATCTAAGATGAGGACTAAGACAATGTAATGTCAGCTCAAGTCTGGATTATATGACAGAACATCTTGAGCAGATGCCAAAAAAAAAAAGTATTTTAGACTTTTGGTAAACTGTTAAGAATCAGCTGGGCTTTTACATTTTTATCATGTCAAAACCTTTCTAGAAAAAAAACCCTGCATTTTTGCAAATAAATACTGAAGTAGCAATAGAATTAGTGTCTTATTACCATATAGAAATGAATTTTATGTCAAGTACAGGAAATTATAATATCTTCAGTGCCAGATCACCCTTTAATCATAAGCCCAGCTTCCTTCTAAACTACCTGTTAATACCAGGAAGATATTCTTTTCTGATGATCTCCATGCTAAGACATGGAATCAATATTAGTGGTCAAAATTAAATATTTCTCTTTATCTTGGTTGAAAAAGGTGCATTTTAACTTTTTTTTTTTCTGTATTATCAATTAAAACCCAATGTGTAACCAACTTTTTCCATCTACTGTTTTGGTTTTATTATTGATTTCTTTCTGGTGTGAACAATTTGTAATGGCAAAAATAAAATTCCTCCAAGCTAATCTTTTCATATATAGAAAACACTGTACAAGCTCTTTTGCTTCTCACTACCCAGGATATACCAGTTCCTGACTGTACAAGACACTCTTTGAATCAATAGGTAATATTTCAAGAACCTCGATAGACTTTTGCAGCACCAGACCCTTTTTCTGACTAAGGGATTCATTTTGACAGTTTTAAGGAGGCGTATCAGCCCCAGCAATGGTGCTGTATTTTTGGAACAAATCCAATATTTTTCTCAGAGTACTTGAACATGCATTAGCTTTTCTTTTTGTTTCCTGTAAGTCTGCTTGCAGATGAGGCCTCTTCCCTCCCTTTTGAATGTAGGAATGAAAGGACTTCTCCCGTATGCAAATGAACAGGAAAACTTTCTTCACAGTAATATTTGTAAATATTACTGCTCCGTTTGTATCTATATAGCCATAGTACTAATCACCACCAATTTTTTTTTTTTTAACCATAATGTGATGATTAATATAAATAGCTTTCTATTTGATTTTCCAAGTATTTGTAATTTACCTCCTTCAGCTGCGTTGACTATTTCTGGTGTAGTTTGGGATTGTCATGGTTTAGGCTGGCTGACAACTTAACGCCACAGCTGCTTGATCCCCCTGCCCCAGGACAGGGATTTTAGGGGGAATAGTATGGGGTAGAGTCTGTAGCTTTATTTTGTTCTTGTTTCTTTATTTTAAAGGGGAAGGTTTGTTTTCTTGGGGTAGTTTGTTTTGGTTTTTTTTTTTTTTTTTATTCTTATAAATAGAAGTCTTACTGTTTGCCTACACACTCCTGGTACCTTTAAAGCAAACATCATCCTTTAAATTTTGAATAGAAAAGGGAGTTGCTTTGATTATGTACATGTACAACTACAGAACTCTTGCCTTAAAAATGCATACAGAAGCAAAAACTCTAATCTTCCTTCCCACACTCTCATCCTTTGACCTGGATCAGTAAACACAAATTAAGGATTTAATCTCACAACAAGGAAATCGTATATTTACAATGTTCAATTGAGGTTAGACCCTGTATAGTCTTCTCTTATTTTCATGTCTCCATGTGCTGGTTTTGGCTGGGATAGAGTTAATTTTCTTCGCAGTAGCTAGTATAGAGCTATGTTTTGGATTTGTGCTGAAAATAGTGTTGATAACACAGGGATGTTTTCGTTCTTGCTGAGCAGTGCTTACACAGCGCCAGGGCCTTTGCTGTTCCTCACCCCACCCGACCAAAGAGTAGGCTGGGGTGCACAAGAAGTTGGGAGGGGACACAGCTGGGACAGCTGACCCCAACTACCAGAGGGATATCCCATGCCATATGATGTCATACTCAGTATATAAAGCTGGGGGAAGAAGGAAAAAGGGAGGCACATTTAGAGTGATGGCATTTGTCTTCCCAAGTAACTGTTACACATGATGGAGCTCTGTTTTCCTGGAGATGGCTGAACTCCTGGGAACTGGTGGATGAATTCATAGTTTGCTTTGTTTGTGTGCAAAGCTTTTATTTTACCTATTAAACTCTGTTTATAGAACAAGGGGCAATGCCTTTAAACTGAAAGAGGGCAGATTTAGATTAGATATAAGGAAGAAATTCTTCACTCTGAGGGTGTTGAGGCACTGGAACAGGTTGCCCAGAGAAGTTGTAGATGCCCCATCCCTGGAAGTGTTCAAGGCCAGATTGGATGAGGCTTTGGGCAACCTGGTGTAGTGGAGGATTTCCCTGCCCATGGCAGGGGGATTGGAACTAGATGATCGTTGAGGTCCCTTCCAACTCTAACCATTCTGTGATTCTGTGATTCTATCTCAATTCATGAGTTTTCTCACTTTTACTCTTGCGGTTCTCTCCCCAGTCCTACCAGGGGGGACTGAGCGAGCGGCTGAGTGGTGCTTAGTTGCCATCTAGGGTTAAACCACGACATTCTGCATTGTTTTTCCTCTAGACATATATCCATTGGAACACTTTAGCAAAGCTCTGCATTGGCAGAAGTCCCCAGAATATTCTGTCAATGAAGGAATTAGTCTCATTTTGCCCTCAAGAAGATAAGAGTGTTACCTCACTGCTGAATTGGAGATATCAAAGTACAGAAAAGTCAAGTGACTTATCAGATCACCTAATAGGTGTTTTGCAGATTTACGGAAGATTTTGAAAGACTAGACTTTCATGTCAGCTCTTTGGCCTGGGAGATTCGAGCTGATTTTTTAGGTTACTAGAACTGTTATTTAAATGGCATGGTTCTCTATATTGATTTAAAATCTGTAAAACACAAAGCCGGTACTTAAAGCATTGCCTTGGCTGAACTTACAATCTGAGAAGATGAACAGAACACAACAAAGCAGAGTGACATGTAAGAATTAATATCCAATGTCGTGTACAATATTATGCAATATCACTGTAGCTGTAACTGTGATGTGGATGAGACAGTGACATCTAACCAATAATATTGTTTGATTTTGGATGGGGACCTGTGGCATCCTGACCACAGGAAATCCATGACTGTTAACGTTGGCGAAATTTTCAGAGCAGAGAGCTTCACAGAATGTTTTAACTGTAGTAAGAAATTACAAAATAGGAAGTGAAGCCAATTGTCACTGACACAAACTTGGCCCTTTTGAATTCAATAGGCATTTCACTGTAGGGAAGAAGTTCACCTCCAGAATGTCATGGAAAACATGGGCACTAAGGGTTGGAGGAAAGAAGTCAAAAAAAGAATATGGAAATGGGAGGCAGACAAGTTAAACAGAAACATAAGTGGAGATCTGGAGGGAAGTGAATACTCCATCCTTGCTTGAAACAATAAAGTCGTTTCTCACACTCATAGTTGGAAAGAGGAACTTTTAGAGTGCCAGTGGTACTCTAATTCCTTAAACCATGAGGCAAATTAAAAATAGACTTCAAATTTTTTATTTATTATATTTTCATTATTTGTAGGGGGAGTGAAAAGGGGATTTATTTATTACTATAATGCTTGGTTCTGGCAATAATGCTACAGGGCTTGGGTACAGAATTTGCATTGCCAATGCCTGTTCCCATGGGAAACCTGCTGAGTACTGAACTAATTTCAGAGTTTCTCTTAGCTTTCAATAATTCATCCAGCTAGGCCAGAAACACTACTCAACATGGTGGGTTCTTTATAAACCTTCCCTAAGTTTGTGTGTCCTTCAGGATTCTTAACTCATATCCTTTTTTGACCTCTATTTTTGATTGGACGACTTTAGCACTTGGTATCACAGGTCTGGCCAGAACATATAAAATCTAAGGTCATCTCATGTAATACTTTATCTGGTTCACTGGTCAAATATTAATGCAGAGAAAGGTACATGAATTCTACAGTATCAGACATGAAAGGCAAATTGTCCTCTTTATATCTCCTTCTGATTTCCAACATCTGAAGTGGTCACCCTCTGAAGCATAAAGTTCCCTGTCTGTCTCTATCACAACTCTGGATCTGACCCTTTATCATGGTGTTCTTTTGTCTGTATTATTATTATTATTATTATTATTATTATTATTACTTTATTTTGACGTTCCCATTTTTATTTTCACTGCATGTCCCTTTTCTTTGTTGCAGAAATAAACAGTTTACCTGTTCATTTCAGCCTGTAGGGTCTACTCCAAAGACCATTTAAGTCAATAGTTTCTTTCCTCTGACATCAATGAGCTCTGGATGAGACCCAAAATTAACATGAGTTAACTTGGTTTGATAGGATGAGTATTAACTATACTGATTGCAACTGGAAACAAATTTATGAGCCACTCACTCTAGGAGCCAACCACAGTAATTTTAATTATACAAAAGGAAGTATTTCTTGTGTAAAAACATTCCAACTACTTCCATTTCTTTTAAGCTACTTCAAAAGTGGGCAGAACTACAAAGTAGTATTGAAAACGCAGGATGGGGTGGAGGGGTATTTCCCTTCCTCTGAAATTCCTCCCCCATATATGCATACTGCTAAACCATCCCTAGCAGGGATTACTTTTATCTCCAGCTCATGAAGAAACTTCTGAAGAGCTTTTTGCTTTTGTCCTTGGAATACACCACGTTTGCAAAATGGCATGTGAAACTCTCTCTTGAAGAAGGAGCTCGAATGGCTCCCTCCATGTGCTTTCTCTCTCTCCTTCCTTTGCCAGTATCATAGTTCCTGTTGTGCAGAATATAATATAGGATACCTGTGTCTCTGATCAAGCGTTTCAAAGTGAGCACCCCGCTGAAGATCATCAAGCTACTGAAGATGTACGCAAACCTGCTAAATTGCACATCCTGCATATCAGGTGAGTAGATACGGCGAATTTATCCTTCATCTGTATGTAGCTATGCCAGTACTTTTTATTGAAAGTTTGTATCTTCTGGGAATCTGAATCGCTTAGTGTCAATAATCATACTGGTTTGATCTGAAGAACTGTATTTCAACACTTAAGGGAAGTGAAGAGTAATAATTTTCCTCTTCTGCCAAACTGTAAGTCTTTCTGTCAGTACTAATAGCAGCTATGGTCCCATGTTTGAACAAAGGTTCACGTTACTCAAATTCAGTTTTGGTTACGACTGACATATACTCTCCAGCAGATCATGCAGCGTGTAATACTGCAAATCTCTGCCTCGGTTCCCTTCCTGCACGATGGTGCTCCAGTTTTAGGCTATAAGCTAGGTTAGGGATTGCTTTACCATTCAGGAACTGCTTCTATTTATTATGGTGGGACTTCAGTCTCAGTTGGACCTCTGAAAGTTTCTCTTTCTTTTTCTCTCATTTGGTAATTTTATGGCAACGTATATGAAGAGGAAAGCAGGAAGGAGTAGGTTTTTTTCTCCTCCTCCATCTACCTGCCTGTGTTCATGTGCATTTAGAGATATAGCATAAAGAGTAATGGTATTGAGTAGTATTCTTCTGAGATGTTTGGCTCAACAACTCTCAGTAGACTATCAAAACGGTTTCTACTCTGTGGAGTGCAGAAAATCCCATTAAATGGGGAAAAAAAAATTCAACAAATCTATCAAGCTTCTGTGAAGAGAATCCTACTTCTTTGTACTCATGAAAACCCAGAACAGTGCTATAACCTTATCTTTCATCTGACGATCTCAAAGGATTTGAATGAATTTAAGCGATGAAGCATTACTGTGTCCTGGGAGGCAGACAAATCTGGGGATGGGGAATTATCCCAGTTTCTCACCTTTAACTTTGTACCATGGGCTTGCCTCGTCTCTTCTTGCTGGCAGAAGGAACGACCCTTTTACAAGGTAAGCATGGCACCTTCCCTGTTCTCCTTTTCTTCTGAATGAAGCCCAGATCTGGAGGCAGCAAGAGAAGGGACAGAGCCAGTCACACAATGTTAAAAGGAGCTGTAAGAGGATAAAGTGTTGGTAAGAAGGCTGGAAGAAGGAGCTAAGAGCTTGAGATAAAATGACTGCACCATGAGGCTGGTAAATACGCCCTATGTCTTTTCTCTTGTGAAACTAGAGGAGAGGCATCAAAACGGGCTTGTATGGAGTGAGTGCTGCTAGGAATGAGTGCAGGAATATCCTGCTACAGCTCTGGAGGTAGATATTTAACATACATAAGCACAGGAGAGCCCTGTGACTTCCTAAGGTAACGCAACCCGAGCGTCTTGACTCTTATGCTACTGCTAGATGTGGCTAGTCATCCTGAATCCTCCTCCTTGCCAAAACAAATGGAGTACTCTGACCTCTTAAATATATTCTGCTATAAAGATAATATTTTCCACAGATAAGAGTGCCATATGCATTATAGATGAAGCTAGAACAGTCAATAGTCTATTCATGCTTTCCTTCCTCTTCGCTATGTGAGACAACTCTAAAAAAACAATCTTGATGTAAATGAAAATTAAAAGAGATATAAGGAGAAGAACCACATAATTCAAGCACAGAGGTACTGGTTCATGGAAAGGTTTCACCCTCGACAAGCAACTGGTGCCTCACTTTCCATCAGAAAAACACTCCCACTTACAGGCTTTCCAGTTTTATTCTTTGGGTTGTAACAAAACTCCGGGCTGTTATCTTGCTTTGCCAAATACCTGCACTGTAATAGAAGGAAAGATCCACACCGACGGGGATGGAATGCAAGTATGGACTGAGTGGGGATGTTTTGTATAAGGAAAATGAATATAAACATTCTCAGAAGGGAAATATAGATAAGGGAATACATATTTTATGGAGGCCAAGCAGGTGAGCTTAGCTAGACTCAGGAGAGGGACTTTGCTCTTTCCTGTCTCACGCTCAGCACTTGCATGTGGGATGCCAAGAGGAGGAGGATACAGCCATAACTTTCCCTGGAAATTCACTTGGAGCTGGAATAACCACCTCTGCAAGCTCAGGAGGGATTTTCATTTCCGACCAGATGTTTGGGTCTCAGACCCATATATAAACCTACATATAAACAATATTGTAGCTGACCTAAGAAAATCTGCCGGCTCAGGTGGGCTCTGGGGTCTTTACTGCCCCCAGCACTCTTATTAATGGGGACTCCAGGTAGCAGAAATTCATAGAAATTTTAAATGACATAATAAAATATTGAGATGATGTTCTCTAAAATAAATTAGGCAAATATTTTCTGTTAGACATTTAATTTTATTTTCAAAATATCAAAACCTGATTTATTTTCCAGCTCTAGTTAGAGATTAGGGGTTGAAAATAAATAAAGTGGAATTTTGGAACCTAAATCTAAAATTGTAATCCCAGTAAATCCCACTTTTATCTTGTCTTCAACCATACGATGCACAGGTAAGAGCTGTAGGACCGTGTGTTACAGGATCTTTCTTTGGCACAGAGACTAATGAACATGGCATGGCTCGTATCCATGTTACATGAATCTCACCCTTCTAAACAGGCCTGTTGCATCTAAATTGCTTATTGGGACAGGTTCCCTGCCTGTGCTAAGTCCCAGACTGTGCTTAGTAATTGTTGAGGAAAATGCTAGATGGCCACAGGCCTAAGCAGTGACCTCCTAGCAGCGCAGTGGTGTGCACTGCACTCTTGATACAGGCTTGTAGGACTCAACTCAGAACTAAGCTCAACCGAAAAATAACGTTGGGATTTAGGCTAGGATGGAGATGCTTACGTTCTGTGTTTTGATGTTGTCGTGGTTTAGTCCAGCCAGCAGCTCAGCTACCATGAAGTCCTTGCTCACTCCTCCCCTTGGTGAGGTGGAGAGGAGAAAAATGTAACAAAAGGACTGAGGGTCGAGATACGAACAGAGGGAGCACCCACTGACCACGGCCCCGGGCAAAACAGACTCAGTCTGAGGACAAATCAATTTAATTTGTTAATGGATCTTTCAGAGAGGATAACAAGAAACAAAACCAGATCTCAAACAAAACCCACCTCCCGCCCACCCATCCCTTCTTCCCGGCTCTACCTCCTCCGCATCTGCGCAGGGGGACAGGGAATGAGGGGCTGCAGGTCAGTTCCTCACACGTTGTTTCAGCCACTCCCTTCTTAAAGGAGGAGGACTCCTGGCACTCTTTTCCCTGCTCCAGTGGATCTCTTCCTCATGGGACAGTCCACAGACTTCTCCAACATGAGTCTTTCCCACAGGATGTGATCCTTATCCATCAGATTGCTCCAGCACTGGGCTTCTTCCTCACAGAGTCACAGCTTCTTAGGGTGCTGCCACCCGCTCTGGCGTGGGGTTCTCCGCAGGCTTCAGATACCTCTCTGTCTTGTCGTCAGTCTCCAGCAGCATATGAAGACCATTCTCTACAACCTCCTTCAGGCACAGACGTCTCTGCTCCAGTGTGGGGTACCCCATGGGCTGCGAGTGGATCTCTACTCCGCCATTAATCTCCATGGGCTGCAGGGAGGCCACTGCCATCTCACCACAGGGAATCTCACCTCTGGCACACCTCCTCCTGCTCCATCTTCACTGACCTTGGCATCTGCGCCACCATTTCTTGCAGGTCTCAGTCCTCTTGACAAACCTCAGCAGTCCCTGGCAGGACAAACACTGCCCAGCAGGTGCCCCAGGAGCACAGCGCTTCGGAGCTCTCCAAGTTGCACCACTGCGGCCATCTCGAGCCAGGTAGTGGGGAGCCAGCGTGGGCAGCCATCCACCTTGGAGGCCGGGGTCTATCCCCCTCCTCCCTGCTCTCCTCAGTGCAGGTCCAGTCTCGTTTCAGGCTTGTTTGTCCCTCTCTTAAATAGGAGATTTGTGGAGGCACTGACTGGCTCAGCCCTGTCCGGAGGGGATGGGAGTTCTGACCTGGCCAGAGGTGGTCTGACCAGTTTTGGAGCTGGGGAAGTTTTTCACAGCTACTTACAGGGGCCATTTCCACAGCCCTTCCTGTAAACCCAGCACAGATGTAGATAAATGGATATTGAGGATGTAGATGTTGATAATTGGGTAACTGAATTGAGTCTGGAGAGCAATTCAATTAACCAGACCTTGGTGTCTATTTTAAGGGGAAGTAGCTAACTACCCCTCTAGGCTCCACTGACCACACTAAGGGCCTTATTCCGTTGCCCACAGAGGTGTTTAGTACCACTTGGAGTTGCTTGAAGGTATCCCACCTCGTCTTCAATTGTTACTACAGAAAGGCACTTGCCTTCCATGTCTTTCTCACATGTGCCAAGTCAGTGCCGTAACGAATAAGCCATGATCAGCAGGACATAAGGCACACTCAGGACCTTCAGTTTATGTCTCAGTACCCCAAGACTTCTCAAACGTAGTAAAAACATAGTAAAGGTCAATGTGGGAGCAGCTGAGCCCTACGTATGTCTTGACTATAATGACAGACTAGATTCCAGGCACAGGTAGACACCTCATATGGAAACTTACTCGTATATGTCTTATGCTTGAACTGAAACCTACCCTATAGGCTGCTCTTCTTTGAAATCCTCAATCCTGAGAGTTTTTCCAGATCATGCATAAAACTCTGGCTTAATTCTAAATAGAGGGACATCTGCTTTCTGTTTATGGTGATGGTAATACAGTAACTCTGTAAAGTTAGTGTCATTCAGGTTTTGGAAGATCCCCTTTCAGTCTCCACCCATTCCTATTTCCATTCCCTCTGTGGCACTCTCCTACCCAAAAGGGAAAGCAGAGGACCTGCTGCACAAACTGCACAATCCTGGATGAGAAAGAAGGAGCAGGGTCTTCACAATTTCTTGCAAAGGTCTTCTACTCAACTGGGAAAAAAATCTTGACCACAAAACTGAAAAACCAAGATGTCTTGAATCAAGACAAAGTACCTACTAGTTAGAGACAGATGTGTAGAAAATGTCATTCCCTGCAGCCCTAAGTGAGCCTGCACATTTGCCCTGGCTTGTGGTGAGTATGGTGTGATGGCAGCAAGGAGAGGGAAGATGAGGAGTAGAGGAATTGTAGGGGTATAAAATGCAGGGAGACAGCTCTGGGGTGGCTTGGTTTGCTGCCTGCTCATTTTGTTTAGCATGGCATGTCATGGGATTCCTACCCTTAAAGTGGCACCAGGATTGGACAATTTTTGTGGCATCCTCAGTCGGGCTCTGATGGAGCACTCAGAGCTGGAAGGGAGGAGGACAGTTTCATCAGCTCCTTATTGCTGTGGGTATGTTTTAACCCGATGACTGTTTGGATAAAATAAGCTCATTTCATCAATGTTTTGACAATATCAGTTTTTAATGTGTGCCAGTCCTTGCTTCTGGAGACTTTCTTCCCTACTGCTCCCCAGCATCTCCTTACAGCCTGAGTTGAAGTCCGTATCTGAATTTCTCAGGTCAGGAGGTAAATAGAAGTGGTAGTGATGTTAAACAACTTAATACCTTAGCTTCCTTTGGCTCAGAGGAAGCAAGGGGCCAGCAACTACAGTAGAGCAAACAAAAACTGGCTCAATCCGACAACTTCGCCCTTCCCACTGGAGCTGCAGTGCTGCACTGCCAGCAGCAGATAGTGTTCGGTGAGGCTACAAACAGCGGGACATCCTCTGGAGATCTGAAACACACTGCACCACCAGCATGACATGAGGTTGTCCAGAGAAAAATAAGAGATTCTCTGCTGGTTGGTGTAGTGTCAGTATAGCCAGTAAAATAACAGGATTTGCATGGAATTTTCACAATGTATTTGCTTGTTTTGTAGTAAAACAGGCGTTATTTGACACGGCTGGTGGAGTTTTTAAGTTCATGCATATGAAGAACCAATTTTTGCTGTTTATCTATAATGCCTCGTATGGATTTCAGTGAAAGGATTTCCCAGGCTCTGTCTGTTTAAGGGTTTTGGAAAACGTGTCTTGACATTAACCCTGACATAGATGCTCACTGTTGTTTTCTTCTGTAGTTTGGGGTATGTTCCACCACACAGGATTGAATTCCTTTGTTAGAGAAGCACATAGGTTCATATTTATACTCAGAGCTGATAGAAAAAAATAATAGGAGGCATATTTTCTTTTTTATTTTTAATTTTTGTTTGTGTATGTACGCACGTGTGTGTTTGTGTGTGTGTGTGCGTAGGAAGTGAGGAAAAGGGTCAATTCAGCATTGCACATATCCCACGGACTGGAAATTTTATTTATGACTCAGAATTTAGATAATTTTTCTGAAGGGGCGAAAAAGTAATAGAATTTATGTCAAAATTCTTTATTTGAAATGTTTCAGTCCAGTTCACGTGTGACTGGATAGTGACTGTCTCTTCTCTCATTGCTAGTACAGTCAGAACACAAGTTAACGGGGGCACATCCAACGAGTGGTAGTACCAGGGATGAGCAACAGCATCGTTAGGAGAGAAAACCTCCGAACAAATCTCCCCATACCCCACATAACAGATTTTTCCCAGCTCCCTTCCCCTTTCAAACATAAACCATATACTCATGCTTACTGCAAGTAATAGTGAGGCTTCAGTTTGCCCCGAAGGTCAACAAACCTGGGCTAGCTCAGGGAAAGAGATCAGACAACATTAAAAGCAAAAAAATTGGCTTTACTTGCAACAATGCTTTACTACTTAACAAACATAGCACTGATCTTGCAGGGAGACCCTTGCAGGCAGATTGCAGAACTCAAGGCCTAAATTAATATTTCAAATGAGTCAGACCCTTTCATTTTAATCAGAACCTCATTTTAATGAACTTATTTTGCCAAGAATAAACAATTCCTGAATAGTATTGTAACTTTCCCCTTCCACACGTACTTCAAAACTGTCAAGGTACACAGGGAAAATATTCATTAGACATTTCAGGAAGTTACCATATAGCTTTTACGCCATGGCTTTGTTCCAATTTCTTCCTTCTTTTTCCTTTGGTGTTTGAAAATTTTAAATCCAAGTGACAGTCAATTCCAGGTGTTCATTTCTGATGGGAGTAACAGCTTTGAACTCTGTGGAGGAAACTAAACCAGAGAGGGAAAGATGAAAAAAAAAAAAAAAAAGAAAAAAAAAGAGAAAAAAAGAAAATGAAAAGAAAGAAAACATTTTGCTTAGATTAGGTCGGGAACCTCTTGGCACTGTCCACATTTTTCTCCTGCACCTTGGCTTCTTGCTTCATGTCTGAAAGGGAACAGAAAGAGCAGATAATCAACCAACTCCAGTGCACTTTCACAATTTCTGTATAAAATTTCACTTAATGCAATTGTGGCGCCAGGGCTGGGTGGATGATGGTACCATTCAGAATATGTTTATATAACATGACTGCATGCCACTGCGATCCTTTAAATTCTTTTCTAAGAGCTTTACTCACTCCAGGTTCACTCATCCAAAACCCTTTGTAATCTCAAATATCTCTGTTACTTTCTCCTTTGAGCAGCAGGGCTGGAGACGGGGGGAAGGGGTAGGGTGGAAAGAAGAGGGGAAATATGTAACTGATGTGGACATTGGGGAAAGTGTTTTATTTTTCCCCCTGTTCCTGGGGCATAAAGAACTTTTCTGCTTTAATGTAAATTTGGTAGGATACAACTGCCTTTGTGGTGGTTCTAAAAGAACGTTAAGGGAGGATTTGAGCTTCCCCCAGAAATCCTTAACAGCAGTTGCTGTGTTTGTATCATTAGTGCTTGGTGTGGTACATGTGTGAACGCACAGACGTGTCCTGACTCCGCAGGGTTTGGGACCTCTGCATACAAGTGTGGGGCAGCCAAGGGGGGCACAGAGAGCCCAACGGGGTGGTGGCTTCTCATGACACCACACAACCCGAGTCAAATGGTGTCTGCTTATCGCTTTCCATTGACTGCTAATACATCTCCTCCAGCCTCTCCTTGTTTCTTCTGTAGCTGCTCAAGCACACCTTTGTGCCTGTACTTGGAGGAAACATCCTGGAATTATATTGTCGCATAGTTTTCTTTCAAACTCTTCCTAATAATGTCCTTTTTCATGATGTGATGGGAATAACAAACATTCCTCATAGCAGGGAGGCTGCTGGTCTGCAGAATTCCCAGCGTGTCAGACAGAGTGACATGACATTGTAGCTTCTTTATTTTAATTTTCTTTCTCCATTCTTACTCTGTTCTTTGTCCATCTGGCATCCTGCAATGCATTTATTGGTGATATCAGAAGGGCTATAACAGTGTATAACAGTTTGGACAGTAAATAAAGACATGTCAAGTAGATTTTACTTAGGGAAAAGAGTTTTTTATAAAGCAAATTTTTTTTTTAATATGCATGCTCTTCCAAGCCTATTAATAGGATGTTTAAATGCATATTCCAGCTTTTGACTCAGCTTGCATAATTTCTTCACAGTTTGCTTTAAAACAATATTATTGCCAGACGTGAAAATAAGTATGTCTGTTTCCAGCAAGAACAATGACAGTCTTTCATTTGGATGGTACATTGCTCAGTCATTTTAACCTAGGCTTGGGGATTAAGGCTTGCAGTTTCTCATCATATGTCAAAAAGTACATTAGGCAAGTGAAAGATGTGGGGTATGTTACTTATTTGTATAAACAGTTCTTATAGCAACAGCAGTGCTGTATAAATAGGAGTTTTGTAGGGCATGTTGCTGTTGTACATTATCCAAAAAGTCATTTCTGAATGAGAAAATACTTCCAACAGGCAGGTAGGAATGTGCTGTTGTGTAATCATGGCAAAGAAAAACAGTAACCTCCATCAGGATGTAAAGTATTGTTCTTTTAGAGTGGTACTGGTCATTTCCATTGAGTCACAGGTCAAGGGAAAAGGCAAGGAGACCAATCCAGTTATGCACTTAGCAAATGTCTCCCTGTGTTAATTCAGCCTGTTGGGACTCAGTTTACCCCTCGAAACAATCTATCTTCTCTTGAGGACTGCAAAACATAAGTATCAAGAGTAATCTTTGCCAAAGGGAAGGGGTGCCTGAGCGCTGGTTATTACAGGGCCGAGATTTTGTCCCTTGTGCAACACAGAGATCCCATAGGATGACCCACAGCATACAGCAGCTAGCTGTGCTTGTGAGCACACAGAGCTTTGCACACCACAATTTTCAGGGCAAAAAACTGCACAAGCTACAAGTATCAGGAAGACACCAATATTCGAACATCATTTCTCTTTTCCTGTTGGCAGGCAAAAAGCTCCAGGCATTAACATTTGCACAGTCTGTCCCAAGGGAGGCGTTAACTGCGTCACAGTGCCTTTCCCCACTCCCTTCCCAGCTCTGCAGACACAGGGCACCATGTCCTGGTCCAGCACACGCTTCACGTTAGAGAGAATTTTGGGTGAATTTATGGAACAATAGCTCTTTTCTTTCTGCTGGTCTAGTAGACACTAATTTCACACTGAGGCAGAGAAGCCTCCCATGGAGGCAACACACAGAGGTATTTCCGTTAGGAGGACAGTTGCTATCCATCGCCTACAGAAAAATGTAGCAAATTCAGCCCCCTTAAGACCTGCAATATCTCTAGACTAAAAGCGTGGCATGGAGATATGTAACTGCTATGACATATTACAGGAGACTTCCAGCTTTCTGTTTGTCACTAATGTTGATCAGGACTTTGTGAAGAAAATAAAACTTGGACTCAGGGAGAATAAACTTCTATATATTTTCAACTAATAATTTGATTTTTTCCACCTCAAACTGTCAAAATGCACTCTGAAAAGTTGAAAAGCAAAAAAAATCCTCTGCTTTTCTGGCTCAATCTGACTGTTCTGTTTTAAATTTTTGCTAATAAAAATAGAAAAAAAAATACAGACAAATTTTACTTGAAAAGCATTAAATTAACCAAAATATATTTGTTGGATATTTGTTGTTAGTTTTGTTTGCTGTTTTGAAGTGGAGCAGGTTTTCTGGTATCTCAAAAGCCATCGTGGGGTATGGAACTATCATTTATGCCACTCAATTTATCATGAGTCGTGGCTGATTGGAATTGACTGAGAATCCTCCTTTGAATATCTGATTATCTGGATGTGCTGTGAACATACTGAAAATAATATGAACTTTAAATGCATACCTTAATTCTTATCATAGTAGTGCAGGAAAAGAAAATTTATTTTCATGCTGTTTTCTTCATGGGTTTTTTACTAGCAAGTAGACACATCCAGTGATCATTCTGTGGATGTGTATGTTTTAATAGGCATTTTAATAAAGTAAGGTAGAATATGTTTACTGCCATTCATTAAGAGTTTGATATCAAAATGTCTTACAACCTGTCTAAATTCATAATAACCACATGCTTGTGAATATTTTAGCTTTGCCTACAACCACCTTGGAGGTTTATCACATTATGCATAGCAAAATATTGTGGGAAAGCACAATAAATATAATCTCAGCAGCTATTCCCTTCAAAGACTTTCAGTTTTATGCATCTTGAATTCTAAATAGGTTTATTGCCAATTATACATGATGATGAAACAGTAACACCGAGTATGTACCGTATTTAAGAGACTCACATCAGCAGATGCCCTTGTAAATATATTTTGCTTCAAACCAAGAAATCAGTGTTGTGAAATCTCCCCAGCAGATTGCCGCTGCACTTTCTTAACTCAAAACTTGCAAGTATTCTTGCTGTCTGATGGATGGCTTCTCACAGACTCTGGCCAAAACCAACTGCTACACAAACGTGCTTGCTTATGCACGGTTTTTCCATATCGTGGTAGCGCTGGAGGTGAGTACGAAGAAGCTCAGGACCCACTCTGATAACATCCTCTATCCAAACAAAATTTGCAGTCTTAGAAATCACAGACAATAGGGCTGGAGGGCATGTTGGGAGAGTCATCTTGTGTAACCCATCCCTGTCCTGTCAACAAGTGCATGGAGGAACAGATTACCTTTTTCAGCTACCTTTTTTTCTACATAGCAGATGACTGATACCATATTTCTTCCCTTCTCATCCTTAAGTACCCTCAGTTTTGCTATCTTTTCTGAAGCGATATGATATGGTTTTGTTCCTCTGCATGCTTGTCTATCTCACCTTTTTTTAAAAACATTTTCCTCAGTAAAAGACATGTAGATGTGGTGCTTAGGGACATGATTTACCGGGGACTTGGCAGTTAAGTTAATGGTTGGACTTGATGATCTTCAAGGTCCCTTTCAACCAAAATGATTCTATGATTCTGTGATTCTATGGTAGTGAACACTGCATTTCAAATGAAGCTGAGAAGAACTAAGGGGCTGTTTCATAGGTTTTATTTAAATATACAAAGGAAATAGAGGCAGAAAAAGAAGGAAGTATTTTATACTTAAATTTACACATTTGGAAGAGAGAGAGATAAAAAATAAGGTCTTGATCCTGCAGATGCAGATACTGTCAATTAATCTCACTAACTAGGATGACCTACAGGATCTTTGGTTTGGTTAGCTCCAGGTGTGCACCTAAGTATTGCTGCAGGTTTGAAAAGTAAAAGACTTTCCCAGCCTCATGCGAAAGCAAAGCTGGAACAGAATCCAGTGCTGCCTAGTCTTAATTCGGTGTCTTAACCACAAAACCACGGTTTTGTTTTGTTTTGTTTTTTTTTCATGCGAAAGAAAAGTTTTCAGGACTTTCAGAAACAGAAAATAATACCCACCTGTCCGTTATAGAAAGTTCAGTTTATTTTATCATAGTGATTCATAGTTTGATTTCACCGTTGTTCTCAAAGCTGGCAAAATAGAAACTAGCTCTCCAAGGTGTGTCATCATTTCAAATGTGTTATTCCATTAATGTCTCCCTTTATGACTTGGCCCAGGGATCTCAATGTCCATATTTACAAGCACTCCAAAGTGTTCAATGATTTTGAGGATATTGGCTATTGGTAAAATTTTTACTTCACTCCTCACTACCCATGGTTGAGTAGTCAACTCACACAGTGCAAGCCCTACACCACTGCCTGAGTCTCTTAATTCATCCTAATTTCCTTTAAGAGAATCTCACTTCCTTTCATAAGGCTTGGAAAATATTAGTATAGACCTGTGAAAGCTTTCTATGCCACCAACTGAATCTTAAGAAAATTTGGATTCTGAGAAACATACATGGCCCTACCTAAACATCTATTTTGCAATGTATAGACAAGAATGAAACAAAATATGCCAGAATCCAAAGTAACAACAATGTGCTGTTCACATTTGAAATGTGTTCAAAATTTTATAAGGAAATTTCAGCCCAAAGGTGTAATTTTTTATTCGCCCATTATTCAACTCCTTTTGCCCCTACATTGCACCCTATGAACTTTACTTAACAGGGTCTATCTCTATCAGTGCATATTAGCACATCTAATGTTACTGTTCTTAATATCAAAAAAAACAATAATGAAAATTCGTTGCACATCTGAGAATGTGTTTCCCATTCAGGAAAAGGCATGGAAATGCCTTTAAGCCTATCCATATTAAGGACAGTATGTAAGCAAATAACTTTAATCTTGTGCTAAGTATGTGCTTAAATAAACGAAGATGCCTTTCCAGCCTATATTTTCACATTGCTTATAAGCGCATCAGAACTTCTCTAAGCTTCACTTATTGGCATAGGAAGGATTTTATTGTTACAAGCCCGAAGTAGGAGGTCTAATAAAATTTCCTAATCTGATGAACTACATAAAAAGAACCAGAACAAATATAATTTTATATCTCTACTGGGGGGGAAAACCAGATGATGTGGCTTGAAGTTTGCTCCCCTATCTTTTATTAGGCTGTAACTTACACAAATTATATCAAGCACTGCAAGAAAATGAAGCTGGATTTATTTGTAGGCACAGATCTTGTTAAAAAGATGTAATTTTCAAAATCCTGTAGGAAATATAAGCTGTACATAAAGTTACACTAGATTTAGAAGAAAAGCAAATAAAATACAGATGATGATATTATCATGTTTTAAAATATGTATTTATCACATATTCTTATTTCCCTTTCTGAAAGCACATTGTTTCAGGTATTTCAATAAAAACAGCAGTGTGTGTACAGTTTAATAGCGTCAAACTGCACAAGTGAAGCTGCTACTGGAATAGCCTTATAATGAGGCAATATGAGATAAGGCAGTACACAGAAGAATAAACAATCCTAAACAAGAAGGAAAACGAACATTTTGGAAATGATCCAAGCTTTATGTTTCAGGCATCAGACATTCTCTCGCTGATGAATGGGTAGGAGGAAGTTTACCTAGCCGTAATCACTCGGCTCTGATTCATCTTGCTGAAGTTTAGGTGTCTAGGTATCTAAAAATTAGGTGTCTAGTCATGGCTAATTATCTATGTTCCTTCTGTAGTCAATGAAGAGAGATAGGCACCTCTGGAAGGTGATTCAGTCTACCTATCTCAGGACATTTATCTTGGGGAAGGAGAAGTCTCTCTCTCCTGGTGCCTATTTCTGTCTGTTCATCGCAGAAGGAGCCTAGGTGGTTAGCTTAGATTAGATGCCTGACTTGTAGATAACTAAATTTCGGTGAGATGATTCTCTCCATAAGTAATTACTCTTATTGTTGATACTGGGAAAAATTTCCTCTAATATCAGGATGTGATGTTTATCTGTACACCCTGTGGGATTTAATCAACAAAGGTTTCCAAATGTTATTAATGCTTTCCAGAAATGGAAATTTGTGCCTGAATTTGTACTTGCCCAGGTCATCCCTTCTAGTGGTTGTGAACAGTAAAGTAGTCTGTGCCTCCCATCTTAACCTGTTGTATACCATTGGAATGAGCAACCTCCACAATCCACCCCAGACATAGATGCATTTCAGTGAGAAGGGAAATAACTGTTTTATACGTCTGCAAAACCAGCAGCACTTAAGTTCTGCCATTGTTCAAGGTGGAGGTAATAGTGTTCTGCGCTGTTACAAAACCCAATTTTCTGCTAAACTTCTCGATAGCCTTAGATGAAAAGTGCAACAACACTCTGAGTGTAACACAGACCCGGGATAGGTTCTGCAGATGGATTACTCCCTGGGCTGCTTCTTGTATGCTGTGTACTGTATAGTGGAAGACAAGGAGGCCACGAAAAGAGACCTCTCTCCACTTTCCCAGTTCTTTAACAGAGAAGACCCTGTGCTCTGAAGCACTACTAACAATCCCTATGACACACTCAAAGGCACCCAACGTATACCTTGAATGTCATGATGATAAAAAAAAGCCCTCTTTGGAAAATAATAAATAAAGTAAACCAACTGTGACATAATTTTCTCATTATTTCAGACATTATGAATTAAAAAATTGCTGATAGAAGTAGAAGTACTACAGGAAGCAGGAGGACACACAAGCTGAATGCTGACGCAGATGTGGATGGTCCAATGTAGAGACAAGTAATGCTGACTGTGGTAGGTGTGAGCCAAGCAGCAAAAGTTGGCCAGAAATAATTGATTTTGGGAACACGAACAGAGTTTTTGATACTAAGCTTTCTTTTAAGTCATTAAAGGAATTCAACAAAATGTTCTTTTTTCACTCAATGGAACATTTTAGCAAAACTGGGACTGGCACTGGGACATGGTTGATTAATACGCGTCACAACTCAAACTGTGAAGAAAAAAAGATTCAAAAATTTTAATATCCTCTGTGACATTTTTAAAAAAAAAGTTCCTTTGGCCGCCTCAACCATTCTAGCACGCAGAACCTAAACCTTAGGGCTAGTTATCTAGTGTATTTAACTGGCAGGTAAATGGCAAGTCAAGAGTAGGGCAAACTTCCAAGAAATTTCAAAACTCACCTCTGGTCTCCAGAGTCCAGCGACTAACTCCTGACTCCAAGGAGGTGCCTCTGTTCAAAGGGATGGTTCAATCTTGACTCGTATCCTGAGGATGGGCATCTTATAGTCCATATACTGACTTATATTGTCTATGGATGTAAGGCAAGTTCTAATGAAAGAGGTAATGAAATTAACTGAGGAAAAAAGGAAGAAATACATCCTCTATCTTTCTGATGCACATCCCTTTCACTGGATGAAGCTCTATTGCACCTCAGAGCTTGAGTTTTTGTTGTTCTTTTCCTCCCAGCCGTACTGGTTAGCCTAACAAAAGCTGTATCCTCTCTCTGCAGAGCTTATCTTTTTTGTATAAAACTGTAGATACTCTAGAAACATCTGTCTGAAAACAATTTGCTTTAGTTTAGGCTTAAAAGAAACGAATTGAAAAGTTCTCAGCCCACTTCTTCCTGAGTAATCTTCAGGTATTGATTCTGTAATAGATATTACTTTGATTTCTACAGAATGATGAAGAACTTAGCAGCTCATGGACGTTTCTAATCTTGGACCTAATTCTTAAAGAGCATAGTTAAATATTCTGTTGAAGAGAGTTTGGGTGTGTGAGCAAATGTCTTTCACTTATAAGAAGATTAAGTTATACAGAGTTAAACAACCTATTACTGCAAAGTCTTTGGGGCAGGGATTGTCTTTCTGCTTGAGTTTAATGGCTTAGAGCAATAAGCTTGTGGCTCTTAGCAACTGCTGGAACACAAAAGGTAAACAAGGGTGTTTAGAGCTCGATCATGGGTCTTTGCTCTACTTGGTAATTGTTTATTTGGATGACTCCCATGTACTTCGATATTACTGCAGGCCACGTTGTCACCTAGGTACATACTGCAGAACTGGCCCAGGAAAAACAGACAGTGCTACTTCTCATTGCTTTCTCTGGACCAAAAGAAAAAAGAAAAATCAACCTACAGGGCTATTATTCTGGCCTTTCTTTGATCACTGACTTCACTTAATTTAAAATTAAAGAAAGATCAGAAAGAATAAATGCATATTAAATTAATAGCACCTATTCAAAAGGCTTGCATATTGCAGATAACAAAGTAATGTTCACAGAAAAGATAGAGATACAGAATAGGATGGATTTCCCCTACTTGCTATCATTTTCAGATGTCCGCATTCATGCTCATTTAATCATTACCATAATCTGTATAGAAAAATGGCCATGACAATTTGTATCTCGCTACACACACATACACATGTATATTAGTTGGAAAGGAAATGCAAGACCTGGTTCTTTTCTCCCTTATCTAGGCATTATGCATACAGGATCCGTTGTCCAGGACATGGATGACCCAAATGTCATTCTTTCTTTATGCATAGGGTATTCAAACTTACATCATCTTTTGTCCACAGGCACTGCTTAATCACCAGCTAACAGGTTATTTCAGAACTGAAACAAAGCAAAGTGAGTTTTTTTTGTGTAGAGGCCGGAGTTGAAGGTTCATGCCATGGGGACCCTACGATTGTGTGTGTATGTGGTCTGACTGTCATGATGTTCAAATAAAAGGAAACAGTCTTGAGTTTTGGTCCCCACATCAGTCTTATTTATTGTTTCACAGTTTATGGGGTAAGCTATGGGATGAGTAAACGCTGCTGCTAGAACCAGAATCTAGTTTCCTTTCTTTTTTTTGAGTGCTGTAACTACTGGGTCCCAGAGTTTCACTGAAACCTTTGTTACAATCCTTGAATAGACCTATGTAAATAGTACACAGTCAGACTGATACTGTTCTTATGTTGTCTTTCCATGCATTGTTTTTGTATGTGCTCCTCCTTTATCAGGAAACAAAGGTGAATGACAAAAGAAGAAAAACAAATTCTACCTGTGTCTGCTTTATTGTACTGTTCCTCACTGGACATTTTACCTGTTTCATGAAGAGATGTAACACCTTGATGCCCTTGATAAATAGTCACCTTTCTCAGACCTATCCAAGTTTCTCATCCATCTGGATATGAGCTCCAGCATCAGCTTTCATAGTGACAGATTAAGCTCAGTCAATTGAGGAAAGTTACAGATTGGCTGCATGAGGGAAACAATCCTTCTATCTCATCTCCTTTGAGCATGAAGCCCTAGGAGATGTCACATGTTTAGTGGCTTCACAGCACCACAGCTTCTTCTGTTGTGATCCTTCTCATCTGAGACTGAGCCAGTGGGTACTCACAGATGGGGCTAGCACAGAGCAAACTGGGTCCCAGGGTGGGAAAAAAGCTATGCACAGGACTGAAAACTGGTGGGGCCAGAAGATGAACTTGATGTCACTGGTGTGACCAACTCAGGGTGCAACCTGGTATGCCTGGACATTCGTGTAGTCATACTTTACATTCAAAGTGACTTGAGCTTCTTTGGTGTTCCCAGCCAAAAAACATATATTAAAAAAATTGCTTTCACCCCCTTGAAGTAACGATATTTTGAGGTGTTATATTAGAGATATCAATGGAGGCTTTGTTCTTGAAAGAAACAAGACCAAGAATAAGTTGCTGTTGTTTTGCCAGGAGAGATTTTGAAAGAGGATGTTTCTCAAAGGTAGATGGAGGTTCTGCACGGTTTCATACTGTACAAGTCCCCTTGATTAAGCTCTTTTCATTTTAAAATTACTTAATTACCTTTCCTCTTCCTTTCAGATCAAAATGTGCAACGGCTTATCTCAGTCATATGAGAAAGCTAGTAAAGAAAGCGATATCACCAGGAAATTAAAAAATAAAATAATGATAATGCCATTCGGCCTCAAGAAGAGAATGAAAATTGACTCTTACTAACGTTATGTATTAATTACACTTAGCCTTATTTAATGTCCCCATTATGTTGTACAGAACAGTGCTCAGTAACACTAGTGTAAATGACAGTCTTCTCCACAGTATCAGTTAAAAGGTCCCTTTTACACTCTGCTGTCTTAAAGAAGCAAATCTGATTTATACATTTTATATTATTTCTGTTCCTTGAAAAGAATTTGTCTTTTTCATTCATCTCTATGGGTCAGTTTGGGTCAGATTTTAGGCAGACATAAGTTTCAGATCAATCTAGAATATGAACATGCCAGAGTGGGAAGCCAATAAGAAACTAAAGAGAGATTGATTCCAGTTTCACTGATTTAAAAAAAAAAAATAAAATAAAAATTTCGGAAGCATATTGAGAAGAGAATTTGTTCCAAAGGCTATTAAAAGATTCTCAGTAGGTGTTGGGACATTTTTACATTCATTTTTTCTGAACACTTTCGAGGTTCTAGTAGAACAGAGTTAAGTTTTTGGCAAAAACTTTTGTTTCAGTGAAAAAAAACAGTCAGTTGTACCTAAATGTCTAATGATGCCACCTACAGTTTGCCAAATTGTTCATGCAATTAAAAAAATGAGTTGTGCTTAGTATTATAGCACTACATGTCAATATTTCTATAGAGATGTTGTTTCCAGAATGTTCATGATTTTTTTGATGAATTTTCTGCATGTTTATTAAAACCAGCTTATGTAAGAAGCATTATCATGCTTGAAATAAATCTAGAATGCATCATACAAGAATAAGTGGAAAGTGTGCAGTCTCTGATTTTTTTAAAACATTTTCCTTTGGGTTTTTAAAAATAAATAATTAATTTTGCTTTAACACCTCCCCACCCCCCAAAAAATTTTTTTTTTAATCAGATTTTACATTTGACAGAACATTAGTCTATTATGCAGGTAGCTTAGCTGACAAGAAGCTCTGTGCTTAAACTTTTAATGAAGAATATATGCTATTTAGAATGGTTGAAGTTTCCCATTATTCTCACAAACACTGATGTGGTATGGATCCACCGTGCCTTGTGAACACAGTCTTACTTGCTTCAGTAAGTTCTGCTCAACATTACTCAGTTCAATAACTCAAACAATTTTGTTCTTTACTTGATAAAAACTCTTTCTTCTTAGATATTCTTCTCTAGTAAAATGCACTATAGAGTTTGAAAAATTTGATGAACTCTTCTGTTACAGTATTGTCCAGGATTGATTTTTTTCTGTAAAAAGAATAGTTCAAAAAGTAAATAGTTATGGGCTAAAGACACAATCCAAATCTTCCTAGTAGTCAGTAAGGTCGATTTTGGTTGTTAAGCTATTCAAGTTTTTAAAAACTATTTTTCACTTTTTTCTCCAGTCTCTAGGATTTCTCCCTAGTTACTTATTTCCACAAAGATGCTCTTTTTCTGGGGCGATTATTCAGATTTATGTTGAAAGAGCACTAGGGATCAGAATCTGGCCCATGGCTAACATGAACATCCAGTATCAATGTTATTCTCCGGAGCGCACTGCACTTTGTGTTCATATCAAAAAGTTACAAGTCCAGTGCAAGTTTCTATCCTGTTCGGGCTAGCCTGAAAAATCAATAGAGTTGGCAAAGTTCCTCTGTCTGTGACCTCCTAATACTGCAATTACAAAGTCACAATGGATGTAATTGCTCTATAAAACTTCCACATACCATGGAAGTACATAATCACTGAGAATCCGATTGACAAGGTATACTTTGTATGTTATGTTTTTTTTTTTTCCTCGGGACAGTAAGGCTCCGTTTAGGGTGTGTTGTGGCAGGAGGACTTGGTGTTTTTTTTCTTCCTGGAATGATGAAGTGCAAACAGTTCTCTCTTTCAGTCCTGGAGGTTACAGGTGTGCCACCATGTTATCCATATCACTCTGCAGCATTCTTCGCAGCTATCATCATGCCCGTAAAATAAACTAGGCTCTTGCTCGTGCTCGAGTTTATACACCCTTAAAAATTTACTGTCACCTCCTGATTTATGAACTTGCTTTGCAAAGTTTTGAGCTTAGTGATGGGTGACATGTCTCTCTCTGAGTAGTTTCATCTCTCTTCTCCCACACCATGATGATGTGATGCTAAGCACGCTATCTCAGGGAGATCCTGGGCTCGTATGTCCAAGGCCTGGTGATTAAGGCAGAGCCATCTCTGAGAAGTTCAGGGAGCGATGAACCTCAAATGGCTCAGGGATCCAGGCTGAGACAAAACCTTCGAGTTTCAGGAGTTTTTTGAAATAATCAAAGCTTCTGGCTATTCAAAGCCCATCTTGACATCTTTTCAGAACTATCTTATTTAGCTCATAGTTCTTTTTTTGATATATGTTTCCATTTGCAGGAAGAAAGGTCAGATTTTTCAGCAAGTTGTTGAGTATTTACAGAGTTTAGCTGTACAGAAATTGTTTTGCTCGAGTTTGCTTCAAACAGTTCTTATTTTACTGTCGTATTTTCATGGACAAGTTTATTTCTCGCTAATGCTGAATTACAGATGGGCTTCTTTTGATATGTATGGGAGTTTTGTCAGGGACAAAATCTTTAAAAGGACATACAGCAAATAGCGTGCAACAAAATTACAAAGTGTTGGAAGAAACTTCTGACCTCTGTTGGTCTTTTGATAGATCAGATCAGTCACTATTAAAGCTGACTTTCTGACGACACAGAGAAATCAGTCCTTCTGACTCAAGAATTCTTGAACTTCCTCATGATGCAGATAATGTCTTCATGTGAGGAGAATCTAACAAATGCTTTAAATATCCAAAAGTGAGGTCTCTGTACTTGTTTTAATCATATCAGACTCTCACAGTGAAAAGGAAGAGGCACTCTCAGAGGGGAAATTACCTGACCTATCTCGGATGGCTGTTTTTCAATGAGCTGAATCACCCTTTGTACGTGACTCTCTCTCTTCCCCTTTGTTGATATTAAAGAGACCTCAAAGTGATCAGCTCAGATTTAGGTCCCTAACTTTTACACGTCTACATCTGCACACCCTTCAGAGTCACATAGTTTCCCTATAGTGACAAGAGTTGCATCAAGGGAGAGTGATCTTGTGTGTTTGCATATTGCATTTTCTCATGACCTGGTCATGGGGAATGAGGAAAAAGGATTATCTAACCAGCTGTCACTGCGCAACTGATGACTTTGGAGCACTAGAGCTATTCCTTTGTCTCTGAAGTTTTCTGAACAACTTCACACGAATCATATTTTGTTCACTTGTTTCAAAGAGCATGCCATGAAATGTTGATGATTCAGCCAACATAGGCCAGGTTGTCTTCTGGGAAGAACAGCAGTAGTGTAAGAATTACTCTGATTTGCACAAGGTAATTATGCTTCTAAAGTGAACCTGTCCAGTCTCAGAGACTGAATCTCCCTATCTAACACTTGCATACAAGTGATAGTCTCCCCTTTCCCCAAAACAGCTTTCAGCCTGATTAGTAGCATGGTAATGATCTCTGCTTGGCACTTGGCTGCAAGAACGGCTGTAACAGCACATAGCAGGATCCTTCACTGGGAAGATCCCCATTAGAAAGGACACTCCTGAAGTACAGCATGATGGATGTCATTTTCTCTTGTATCACAGGACCAGGTACCACATGGCTGCTTAGAATGTGGTCATACAATCCTCTAACGTGATGTGATATATTGACTATGCATTACCATCTTGTAGCTTCACACATGGGTTCTTGCACAATTGAGGAACGAGAGGAAAAGGCTTCTCTAGGAGAAAGGGAGGCTTGGTAGGACCATCTTCCATTGCCTAAAGAAAGATTATGGAAAGATGAGCCCAGACTCTTGACAACTGTGTGCTAAAAAAGCACAAAAGGCAATACTGACATTGCAAGAAGGGACATTTCAATATAGGGACTATGTTTACTATGGAAGCAGTTAAGCACTACAACAATTTGCCTGAAGAGATTGTGGGATCTCCATTATTAGAGATTTTAAAAATTTTAATCAACAAGGCTCTGAGCAACTTGGTCTCCCTTGGAAGCAGGAGATTGAATTGGAGATCTTCTAAGGTCACTTACAGCTTGACAGAAGCTGAGATTCTGTGATTTTAGGTTGAGAAGTGTGGCAGATACGATAGCACCCATGTAATACATCATCTTGTACCTAGTGGTCTGATTTGGGGAACAAAACTGATGTCCAGTACTTGCAGAAACAGGAAGAAAGTGTGGGCAGATCCAAATGGTAAAGAGAAAGAAAAAGCTACGCAGTCATGTCCACGTCTCTTACTGCAGGCTCAAAAGCCAGAGCTACCGTCTCGGTCATGAAACTCTCCTTGATTTCTGCTAGTTCCACATTTGTGTCAGCTCTGTAGAAAGATTCACAAATGTGACCTTTTAAGACTGATTTTGTAAGGATATGAGGACTTTGTGAGCCTTCTCTGTGTATCTGTGAGATGCCCGCAGTAACCTGTGAATCCTTTGGCAAATTTCAGCTTTCCTCAAAGGAAATTAGTTCCTAGGCAATTTTTCCCCCTGAAGATAGACATCCGAATAGATAACAGAGAACTAAATATGCACCTATTTGAGGGGTTCTGCTAATGAGAATCTACTTTTTATCTCTTTGTGTATCTATGTATCTATATATCACATGCTTGCATACTCCCTTTATTACGAAGATGCTTATGCACAGCGCATAATCGGAATAGCAATTCATGCATTTCACCTGGTTCCCTTCTTTGGTTGCATTCCACGTTTAAGGATTGGGATCTTAAATATATATAAATGAAAGTGTGAGTCAATAACCATGTTGAAAACATAGTTACAGAGAAGATAAAATGTGTTCTCTTTCTATCAAACACTTATACCTTCTAGCTCTGGTGTACATATTTTCATATCTAAATCAGTTTCAGTAAAGTGTTCCAGCTTCAGATTTGTCAATATTCGTTTTACTCATTTTACTTTCATTTTTCATGTGCCAAAATTCATTTTTCTTCATATTTCTGAGGGTTTTTTTGAGACCCTGGCTAAGTTGTAACTCCTTTATGCTAAATGGTATGGAAACATTAGAAACAAGGATAGTATTAATACATAGTTATAAAGGCATTAATAACACTATAACTATAAAAGAAGTTGTGTGGTAAAGAAAGTGGAAATGTAACCGATCTGTCAATGCCTAAAGTTGATTATATAAAACTTGTTTCACAACTCAGAACTTAAACTCTGTATCATCAGAATGATGATGCTTTTGAGAAGGAATGTAAAAATGAGATACAAGCTGGATTCTGCAACAGAAAGATTTAAAATAATCCACAAATGTTTCTTAGGACTAAGGGTGGAGTGACCTCAGATGAGGTTCTGGCCTCCAAAATTCCTTCAGTAAGCCATGTAAGGGTATATGTAGAGATTTTTTTTTTTTTTTTTAAGTGTGAGCAATTAATCAATTTTGCAGCTTATCAAGAGGAGTAGAGTCTCAGCCATTTGTACTTTAAAATTCTGGAGTAAACACTGTTATGAAAAATACCCTCAAGTTTCAGGACAATTCAGGGGGCTCAGTAAACTTAATCACCATTGAAATTGCATAGACAGCACCAGTCAGGAGTTCAGATGTAGTGCTGATAAAAGTCCTTGTGAGTGTTAATATCTTCAGGTGAAGTCTTCACGCTGGCCTGGCCTCTTATTACTCTTTTAACTCATTTGTACCATTAAAGAGGCTTAGAAATGCCAGTACAGCTGTGGAGTTGAGGAGAGGAGAGGATAGGCAAGTTTTCCTCAATATGGACATGGTGGAAAGCTGAAACCATATCTTGAAAGTATCTTTTTTGAAAAAAAGAGTAAGGCAAGGCTGTGGAACGGAAAGGGACAGTCAAGGCAGGAGGGGAATTCAGAGCTTCAGCAGGAGCCATCTGAAGAGCTCTGCAACTGCCTAAGTCTAGTTGCACCAGGAAGAGAGGAGCAGCCATGGGGAAGGAGGGTGGGAAGTCTTCTTAACCTTACCGGAGTAACACATTTCCCATGTTTTTTCTGGCGTTTGTCCCTCAGCAACTTTCCTGCCTTGTCATCTGAGTCACAGCAGTTCAGCCTCTGCCCGGAACAACTCCAGCCATTTCTGTCCTGATTGACCAAATGCCAATGATATCTTTTCTTTTTTTTTTTTTTTTGTGTGTGTGTGTGTGTTTATTTTGGTAACCTCTATTCGTGGAGGAAGTCTGGATCTGATAGCTTTCCTGTTTCATTTCCTACCTGTGTTTTATGACCGATCATCTTTCCTTGTTCTCAAGCAGCAAGTCTCCACGCGGTTTCCCTTATAAAATGACTTTTGCCATCCTTTTGAATTCCCAGCAGAGTCGGTGAAAGACTTTTCTGGTCAGTATGAAGTACAGCTATGTCTGAAAACACGGTCCCTGTTGGAAAAAAAAAAAAAAGAAAAGAAGAAAGTGTGTGCAAAGCATCACGAAAGATAGTATGTTGGATATTAGTTTAGATTAGTCCTTGAATGAGTAGACTATTTGATAATACTCATCTTACTCATATGCATTGTATTTTCTCCCTGCAGTAAGTATTGGAATGGAAAAAACAACTACAAAATAGACAAGATTTGTATTATTTTTTAGAGAAACAATGAAGAAGTAGGATTTGGAAACAACTGGTTTATGTTTGGATTCAAGATTATGTTGGGGTTATTGTTTCGGTTCACATGCAATTTTAATAAAATTTCCTCATTGGTTCTTAGTTACTCTCTTTAAACAGATCAGGATCATCTAAAGCTTCTTGGTTTGTTTGTGTTGTTTTTTGTTTTTTTTTTTGTTGTTTGTTTTTTAAACTGTCTTCTGTAACTTCAAAATAATCTGAACGTGAATTAGAAAAATTGTTGAAATATCTGTTTTAGTTTTATCGAACTGGAGAACAGAAAGAGTTATTTTTGTACTTGTAAGATGAGGAGGAAGGTAGGTAGCTCATTTGTAGGGAATGGATCCAATTGCATCTGCATCTTGATATAAATCCATTGATTTAAGAAGTCTTACCCCTGTTTGACATCGCTGCTCATGAGATGAAATTTAGATTCTCAATGCACTGAGGAGTATTTGTAATCGTGAATCATGTGATGAAAACTTTCTCTGGTGTGTGGAACAAGTAACTGTGGAGCTCAACCTGTGTCCACTTTATTGAATCACTGTTTCCTTATGCTAGTTTTGAATATACAGTTACTTCTAAGTGTTAGTTCAACGTAGGATTTGGAATTGTAAATTCCAAATTGTTGGCCACTAATAAAAATATTAAATTATATACCACTTCAAAATGTATTTTTATCAACAGTTGAGGTACATGAAGAAAAACTGGTGAATCCCATGCAAAGAGATGTTATGATACTTTTTCCTGGTGTATTTTTTCTTCACATTTCATTTAGTATTGTACTAAACCAAGTCATTATTAATAACTCAGAAAGTTCTACTTTGAATCTGCTAAGGTATTTTTGAGCTAATGATATCAGAAAAAGACTTTTTTTCCACGTATTTATTCCTGCTGCATGGATTCGGAGGGCCATATTTCATTGCCAGAATAATTGTTGATTTCCTTCTGGCATGCATGTGAAGTTTCTTTTATCCCCAACGGAAGTCATATCTTCACATTAAGCTGAGAGCAGGCCCTGATTCATAGCAATTTTTCTTCAAGTATGACTCTAATATCAGAAATATACCTAATGCCTTTTATTTTCTTTTAAAAGATATATTTAATTGGAAATTCAGCACAGACTTAATTACTATTCTTTAGAACTGCTTGAAAAACTCTCCAGGGACTTTTTCATTATATTTTTCATAACAAGATACAACTTTTTTTTTTGCTATCTAGACTCTCTTAGCTGCTAACCTTTCCATTTTGTCGGTTCTTTTCTTGGACACCAAAAATTTTGCCTGAGCAATACTTCATCCTATGTTCACACCTCACCATTTAAGACTTTGTCAAAAAACAATGAAAAATAATGGAAAAGTTCCCACTTATCCCAGCTGACTAGGGATCAGCCCTACAATAGACCTCATGTCAAAATTCAGAGAACTTTATTTTAGCACGGATGTTCCGTCTTTTCTAAGAATGAAGCGAACAGAAACCCTGCATCTAGATATTTATTTATTTTTGTCTCTCTTGTTGATTTTGTTAGTTGTTGAGTCAGTTTTTCCATTGCTACAGTTTCCCCACACTTCATTAAATTCAGTCAAATTCAGTAATGCATTTGAAACTCTTTTTTCCTTATATTCCCACTACCAACCATATTGAGAATGTTAAGCTACAACTAGAAAAATATTAAAATATGAGCATAATTTACTACAGTCTATAACCCAGACCAGTAAGATCACTGTTAATTTTTGTAACATAATTTGTTTCCTTACAATTTATAGCATTACACTATTTTTATTCCACTACTGTCTCTTCTGTTCCAATTCCATCCTGACGTTTCTTTTTTTTTTATTATATAAATCTCTTCAGCTTACCAATGCAATAATCAGACTTGCTTAGTAACATACTGTAGTAGATGTCAAAAGAAGTCTTATCTTTTCTAATCACTTGTCCAATGCACAGACAACAATCTAGAGTTTGGGAGATGAAAGGTATAAGGCAAGAAGAAAAACTTCTTTGCTCTCTCCATTTCAGTACACTATTATTTGCATTAAGGCAATATCCAGAGACCGCAGACAATAGTCTACTGAAGTTGAATTCTGCTTTATTGGGCACAGAGAGTCCAAGAAGTTTAGAGTGTAATCAGACAGCACATATAAAGTTTACCAAGGAAAATGATGATGATGTTTGAAGAGGGTGCTCCACGGTCACAAAAGAATAGAGCTGGAGATACAGCCTTGGTGTTCAACGTAATGGTCCAGGGCTCTGCCAGTGGCTGATCATGCAGACACCAAGAGAAAAGAAGATGTTCAGTCCATGTTCAGTTGTTCATAGCCGCAACACCTCAACAGCTCAAAAGGAAACCTCAGCAAAGTTAAGTAATCAGCAAAAATCTCTAAATGTCTCCACTTTGTTTCATAAAGAACTGTAATTACAGGAATCTTAATATACATATATATACACACACACCCTCCTCCCTATTCTTTCCAGCTAAACTGATAAATGTGCATTTTCTCTGTTTCTTATTTCGATACATCTACTGACATATCTTCTGATTCTGGTCCATTGATTTTGACTGTTTGTTTTTCACATTTACATTTCCATTATTGCTCTTCAGAAAAAGAGGGTGGTAGGTTACAAATGTGGAAACATTCCGTAAATGAACTACATAATCTGTTAATAAATTGCAGTTTCTTCAGAAACACTAAACGAAACATCTAGAAAGACATACAGGAGAGCTGCTATTTTCATAATCTGTATTTTTTATAGACTCAGAAATGCTTCAGCCAACAGACAAGGATATCAGAACAGAATTGCAATATTTTACTAAATCAGTTTACCTCTGTTTTTTTCTCTTAATTATAGGATTACAATATTATAGTGATTATTATCCTTATAAAATAACTCCTTTCTCTCCTGTCCTTTTTCTTCCTCAATATGAATTCTTACGTCTATTTTCCTCTAAGGATTTTTCTAGTCTATCAATATGTTTTCCACAAAAGTAAATGGCAAGTGACAAAATGCATTAGAGATATTACTTTCCTCAATCACTTAAACTCCTAAACACTGAGCTTTTAAGAGTTTCATGTCCTTTGGGTTATGCAAAGCTTGGTCTATATCAGAATATAGTGAAGACAAGCTAATAGCACTGTGTTTACCTACTTCTATATCTCTGATTAATCACCCAAAGAGTCCAAACGATAGTCAACTGTAAACATTACTAAAAGCTACTGGTTGGCACCATTTGTTTTGGTTGGGGGGCACTAAAGGAAACAGAGATTTGCTTTTGCAGTTCGTTAAAATATATACCAGAATTATTTTAACTTCTTCCAATCACTGGTGATTTATGAGGCTGTATGAAAGCATAGATTCTATAGGTGAGCTCTTCTGTTTACACATACAGCTCTTCAGTATCTTGAGAACGTGTGATCAGAACAGTTTTTAAGCTATCGTTCTACCCACGTCTGTTCAGAATAGTACAGGATGTGTCTAGAAAGTATATTGGAGATGACAGTTTCATGTGTAAATACATACACGCAAAGCAAAATGCCACACATAATCATGCAAATATTTTCTTTCCGATTGATTTTAAGAAGATCTGTGCTGCGTGCAGCTCCACTAAATGCTCAGTTTGGTCACACAGTCTTTGCTCATGTGAGAGGGCACACGCCTGCATGTTTGAGCCTGGTCAAAGCAATGGCACATCCTGCGTGAATATGACCATTGAGGTCTAATAAAGTAAAGTGATTGAGGGCTGTAGCTTTAGGACCCAAAAAAACATTTCAAGCTCTGCTCCACTGAGTCCAACAGTTCACCAGTGCAGCTGAGACCCTTCTGAAGCTAATGAGTGCCCTGTGTTTGGGAGGGATATGTGATTGCAAATGTGCCTTAGTCTTTTGTTTGCACGCATAGGCTCTCCATGCTTAATCAGTAATGGATTTTGGGGAACCCTGGGACAACACTTCAGATGTTTTTGTAATGAGAGTGAGATCATGAGTCCAGTGAAGGGAACAACAAAACCACCGCAGGGAAGTCTTATATTTCATCCAGCATAACTTGATTTTTTTCTTCCTTTCGAAAACATATAAAAGAACTTTCTTTCCATTCCCAATAGCCCTGACCAGGTAAAGTATTACTTCTATCATCAGTGGGCTGGAAACTTCGGGAAGTTATTCGCTAATGAATTACAGACTGTGCAGCATCTATATATTAGTCCCTTGAAAGCTAATTATATACATATATATAGACATATACACACACACTCACAAACACTGTTTCTCTATATGTTCAAGAAGTTTGGACTTATAAAGAGCACTCACTTACTCCAGGTAGTGTTTGAAAACATCAACTGGAATTTCCATTTTGATCCTGTTCAGGATTCAGCCACCTGTACATGCATAAGCACAGAGACCACCTATGAAGCTCACACAGCAAGCTGTAATGGGGATCACTCATATTTTTTAATTATGGTATGCAGCATTTCTGGTAGAAACAAATATATTTATTCTATCTTTTATCCAAAGAATGACCCTGAGAAACAAAACACTTTTTACAAAACCCAAATAAATGATTTCTAAGAAAAAAGAGACAAGAAAGCAGATCTTCCTCCGTGGCTGGTCGCACTCCTTGGCCTCTCAGCTGATGCTGCTGATAAATTTGCTGATAAAATCAAGAGGGACTTTCACAGGGGAACTTTACTTTTGAAGTAGCTATATAAGACTCAAACCTCCTTACATTGCAGATCTGTTGATCCCTGTTGTCTAACTGTGGTTACATGTGCTGACTCCGGTTTCAAAAATAATTTCTTAATCACTTTTGGCTCATCTTGGTTTTTCGCATTGCAAAGCCAGTGCAGCTGTGGAAGGATGGACCAGATTCCTTTCTCCCTCACACCTCATCAACATCTATGTTAATCAAGTTCTAGGTTTGGGGCCAAGTTACACCCTGAGACAAAGATGGCCTCCAGACAGGAGCAAGAGCTTTTCTCTTTATTTGTGCAGTGCCTGGCAAGGTGTGGTTCACGGCCCATGTCTGTGATTCCTGTGAATTACTATAGTAGACATATTGAAGATCAATATTATACCAGTTAAGAAAATTGTGGTAATTCCTTCATGCGCAGCATGCACAGTAGGTTTGGGATCAGCAGGCCAGCTTTATGTCTATATGGTACAGTGCCCTGCAGTCCTGGTCTTCTGACTGTCCAAGCTGGAGAACAAGGTGGAACTCATTGTGATTTTTCCTGTCCTCATGCAGAGAAAAGCAGAGGGTACAGAGAAGTTGTTCATGTTCATGTGTCATCCTGGGAGTGTGGAAGAACTGCCAGGTCTCCCAGTATGTTTTGAGGCTGCTGAGCCTCTTTGCTAACAAGTTAATTCTTCCCTTGAATGTACTCTGCCACGAGCTCCTTCTCGCACTCCGCGAGGCTTCCATCTTCAGCAAACAAACGAGCTGCTCCGTTAGGTGCTTCGGACCTGTGATATACCTTTCCGGTTTTGTTCAGTTCAAGCACACAAGTCCTTGTCCCAGTACAAACCTCTCTCTCTCTCTCTCTCTCTCTCTGTCTTTCCCTGCAGTGTTACCTGAGTCCCCATTTTGAAACGCCGTAATAGCACGGAATAACTATTTAGTTGAACACAATTACACAATTGTGTGACAAGACAAATGTAATGTAGAGCACCGGGGAAATGTGATCCTAAACTCAGGGCATCCATTCTGCACCAGAACAGTTGAGAGCTATGTAGTTTTTGAAAGCCAGTCTCCTCTTGACAATTACCTTCAATTAATGGTACACTGCACTAAGAAGAAAATAAAAACTCTGCCATTAAATCCTTCGGTGCAGGCTGGAAGGGCTCCAGATTGGCTAAACTGCCCTAAAGAGCCTGTTCATATTACATAGTTATAACTTTACAAGCCTAAAAGAATATGAATCAACAGTCGTTTATGCTGTGCCCTGCACTTGACAAAGCTTATGTCTGAGAGTTCTAATCCTGATGTAGCCGGGATATAAGAAGGCTGTTTTGCATTGAAAATATAAACCTGTCCACAAACATCTTCTGCTACTTTAAAACCAAATAGCTACTGTACAGGTACTTCTTTCATTGATATGTATTTCATAGAAATCTATTGAAAGAGTAAAACTAATCTTGTCTTTTGGAAAGTCTTTGCTATGAGCTTTACATTTGGACCCATGCACTTGAAACCAGGCCCTTTATTTATACGTTTTCTGGTGCATGGGCTTTGACTAAGCTGTGTGAACAAGAGAGTGATCACTGTAAGGTGTCCCAGGATGCACCAACCCACTTGTCTCAGCCACATCCCACAGCGGAGGGAGAGGTGGGGTCCTTGGGAGCAACTGTCACCTCCCTGTTGTCCTTCCCTGACCTACCTCGGGTGGCCTTTGGCCGTGTGATGATTTTGACTTACAAAAATGTCAAGAAGATTGGCTGTTCAAGCTAGAGCTCATCCAAAACTTATGATGAAAGTATAGAGAGGTGAGAGACCATTCCCTGAAAAAGTCAAGCCTTCTGATTTTAATTGTCTCTCTTGGCTTTAGGACTTATGCCTCTATGAACTGAAGTATTTTCCAAGTTACAATTTGGCTGAAATTTTTCTGTCAGAAAAGTTCAGATATGAAAACATGCTTACAATAAGGCAATATCTTTAAAGCGAAACTCTTTTATTAAAAAAAAAGAAAAAAAGAATAAAAAAAAAAAAGAAAAAAAGGACAAGCTAAGTAATTTTTTTCCTAAAGAAAAAATATTTTCTTCAGTTTTCATCCAGAATGCTTGTCTTTCAAAGGCAGACGAGCTTTATTTTTTGAGTTCATTAGACTTTTCAGTATATTAAATACAAACATTTTCCTCTGGTGCCTTTAGAACAATTCTAAATATCCTCTTTAATACTTTAAGCACCAAACTGAGAAGGCTGTTCCTGCTTGTTGCTTGTGCTCAGCCTGATTATGGAGGCAGCCTTGACTCTCAGAGATCCCTGTCTGGTGCTCAGCACCTTCCATTGCCACAGTCTTCAGTGGCAGATAAGCTGGAGCAGTCTTTGGGCTACAGGTTTTTGCACTCATACCTGCAGTAAATATCTGTGGGAAAGAAGGAAGACAAGATGTGAGCCTCTCTGAGGCATTGCTGAGTTCCAGCAGCCTGATGCCACTTCCTGAAAATAAAAGACCCAGGAAAAATGTCTCTAGAGTCATTGGACTTGGACCATGAGAAGACACCACGTCCCCTCAAAGCCATGGTTTAACATTTAAAGAGCAGAGGGTTGTTACCACAGCCCAACTCAGTGATGCGGTGCCTGTCCTCCCTCTGAAAAGCATGTCTGAGAGGTCCCCAGGAAAATGAAGTACATTTCACTTGAGCATTTCTCATGTGAGACCACAAAGTCCTTCAGATTCTCCCAGTGAGCGGTGTGAAATGTTCATAACAGGTTATTGTGACATTTATCTTTTCCAGTTTAATTACTGACTAGCTCCTGCTGCATGTTTTCACTTTTTCCTTGCTTTACTGTGGCAACTTTTTAAGTTTTCCTTGCTTCTTTTTACTCACCCCTGAAACAGGTACAATGATTTCTCCTCATGTTTTTCCTGTCCGTGACACCCAACCAGTATTTTTGACAGCTCTGAAGAGAGACCAGTACAATTTTTATCTGCTTGGGGCATTACAAGGCTTTGCCAACATCGCTCATAATTTTGAGATATTTAGACATTAACTCTTGAAATATGAAGAGCAAGAGTGAATCTTATCAATAGTGTCTAGAACAACAGTAGTTTCATTGTAAGATGTGATAGAGTTTAACTGCCTTTGTTTCCCTAAAACTTTTCAGACAAACTGTACTTCAGGTTAACCTTTAATCATGAATGCAACTTCATTTGGCCCCAAAATATCCACGCTGTTTAGAGCTTTGCTTCTGAAACACGTGATTAATCAGACCTGAAAAGAGAAAGATGTGCTCAATGCACAAGATGTCAAACTGAGATTAAACCCGCTAAGGTCTACAAAGCCTGCTGCAAAAATGATAACTATCTTCGTCAAAATCCCAAGCAAAAACATGTACGTCAAGTGAGATCATCGATAAAATATGAATATCAGGGTAAGACTAAGTTGTGGGTTATTTTCAAAGAATTTTTTATCATCTGAGATGCAAAAATTATCTCAAATCTTACAACCCATTTCTGAACACTGCATTTATAAATTCTGATGACATGTGTAGTTTCCTTCTATGGCAATATATAACTACAAAAGACTGGTTTTTAAAAAAGTATCTGTGCATTTCAGTGGTTCACAGAAATTTGGGGTACTAATTTTATAATTCTAATTTGTTTGCTGTTCATAACATGTATCCACAAACCTGTACCTTTCTCACACTGGACATGTGCATTATGAAAGCTGAGAACCTGAAGACGGGACATTTGATTCCTACAGAGACATCATCTTCCACAGCATAATTAAAAGGGTTTTTTTTCTAAAAGATATGAGACTTTCTTTGCTTGAGAGAGCTGTTCTGAGTTGCAGATAACCCTATTGTCTTGGGGAGTCCTCGTGTTAATTACAGTCTAAATTCTCTCCTGTTCCCCACTGTAACTATTTATCTGGGATGGGGTAAGGTTTAATTTAAGTATTTCTTACAGGTTTATTTGTTAGGCATTGTTTGTGCACTCAGAGTTGTACAATACAAAACACAGAAACAAGCATCAGCTTTTGCTTCATGGATAATGCAACTGGAGTCATTGAGGCTTAGTCTTCATGAGAACAAGTTGTATTCCTACATCACAAAGTGTGAAAAAAAACACTCACTGATGACTGATTTTACCCTGGGCGTAGTATGAGCAGGAGAATTCGCCCTGTAACTGTGTCAAAGTGACATTTGTTTTAGATCCTTTTAGATCTTGATTCATAGACTTTGGGCAATAGAAACTCTACAACATTATGGGATTAACTACACCAGGGTGTTGTGTTCCAGCCTGAGGTGAGTGGGTTAAAAAAATAGAGCAGCTTTTGCTTTTAGGCATTTGTTCTTGTTCAGTAACTACAAAAGTTACTGGCATTAGGATTGTCCTACTCAGGCCAGAGTCATTGGATTCTGCTGTTTAGTTTGAGGGAAGAAGAAGGCACTGAGATTCTTTCCATGTCCTGAGAAAAAATGGAATGGGACCACCAAGTCTTTCCTGTATATGGTCAAACGTGTCTCTGCAGAGCCATTTTTTGTCACCAATGCATTTCCCTTATGAGGCTTCTTCCGGGTTCTCAAAATGGTTCAGTACCCCTTCCCTCCCAGAGGTCCCTCAGTTGCCAAGGCTTCCTTCTCTTCCTCCTGCCGTTCTCCCAGTTTTTCAGTCCTCTGGATTCATTAGGGTCCTTCTCTCTGCTTCCTGGTCATTCTAAATTGGTCTCCTCTGTGTCTGGATAATCAACAGCAGTAATTAATGAAACTGAGGTATGTCTGATACTCAGGCAAATATGGACTCTTACGTTCCCTCTCCTCTAAGTCTTGCTGTGATTTGGATTTTCACCATAGCTTCAGGTTCCCATTTTGGATCAATGCATAGCTCTTCATCAAATTAATGCTGAATAATTATCAGTAATAACAATTCTTCTATTGAGGCAGATGAATTAAGTAGTTGCAGAAATCTGGTTTTAGACTTGTCTACATATTGCAAGTATTCCATCTTTGTTTTCTTGAGCAGGCTTAAGCCTCATTTAAAGTCTAAGATCAATTCACTTTTGAACTTAACAGGACTTTTTGCCTGAATAAAACCCAAAACGATACTGAATGATCATTCTATTATTTGTCTTATGTGACAGAAAGAAAAGACAGTTCTGGTTCAATTTTTTTTGATGACTCATTTGTAAACCGTACAAGTGTTAACGTATCCTATCATTACGATTTCCCCACTCCCACCTGCTTCTTTGCTTCACCCACCTGTTACATCTTGCCTTCTAGATTGCAAGCTGTTTGGGGCAGGTACGCTGTTTACTCCGTGTATATTGTACAACGTCTGAGTATGACCCAGTTTAGGCTTCTAGGTTCTTCTGAAAAAATGAAAATAAAAAGTGTGATGAATATCAGAGATAAGCAGAGGTAATAATAAGATACTGATTAGTTTTAGGATAGGAACCTTTAAAGTGTATTTTATTTTTTAATAATGATAAAATTAATGTGTGATAATGATCTCAGTGCAAAATCTGATTGGAAAGTAGACACCTGTTGTTTTTTTTCTGCAAAGTAGTTAAATGAGGTCAGCACTTTAAGCTTTTTCCCCTCCCTTCCCTGCAGCCGAGGGTTGACCTTGCCTTGGTTAACATGAGATAAAACTACAATGTCTGGTCCCACCAGTGTCTTGTGGTGGGAAAATTAACATGCGTTAGGTATTCACTCATGACAATGCTGGAGCGTTTCAAGGAGGGAAGAGAAGGCTATCAACTGTTTCCTTGGTCTGACATTCTGTGGACTTCACCACACAGGCTGACTTTCAAGATGAGCTCTTCTATGGTTGTCTTCCCTGCTAGTGAGAGGAATTTGTAGCTCTTTCCAAAGGTGTTACCAAAGATGTATCTGCTGAGAGGTAAAGATCGTAGCATGAGCTGGATTTAAGCCCTTGCTCAAGAAGAGATGGGCTCATCTGCCTGTTGCACTGGTCCCCTCCACCATCTATCTGTTTGAACAAGAGCATTGTGCCCTGTTTGGCAATAGAGTGTTTAGCAGGCATCAGTCATCAATCAAGCATTATCATTAATAATCAAAGTGAGGCATTGGACAGCATGGGAAATTAATCATAAGTGGCAGGTGAAGAACCTCAGCGCAAGACGAGCTCTTCTGCATACCGAGAAGCAGAGTTTTTCTGCTAGCCTTTGCAAAGGGAAACTCTGGGGTTAATTCTAAGTTACTCTGTATGCCACTTCCCTCTGATGTGTGAAGAGAATGGTGTGTGATCACTCCATTGCCAAATGGCATTAAAGTCAGAGTGATAGAAAGTGTCCTCATACAGACTTACAACAATGAAATGGGGCCACTATTTCTTGAAGCTTTGGGAATTCAGGTTTCCCATGCTTGGCAACATGATTTGGATAATTTCAGGACTCATTGTGACTGAAAAAAATTTGATGTAATTATCACCTTTCTCTTTCCAACATGGGCCCCTCAACAGGTACCAAGAGAACTGCAGTGATTAAAAAGATAGAGTAATAACTTTGATTTAGTCTGATTAATAAAGTAATAACACTGATTGAAACCTTAACAATTCAAACGAAAGTCCCTGTCAATATATCAGCAAGTTGAACTTACGTCACTGGTTACAGCCATTTTTTGTTACCCTCTCTCCTGAAACGGAGAATGATTCTTTCATTATTACAGTTATGACCTGAATATCATGCTGAGCTAATTGGACCTTGCCTTTACGTTAGAAAAACCTATAAGGCACATAGATAGTGTGTCTTTCAATACCTGCTGTCTCAATGCTTTTTTTTTTTAACCAAAGTCTATTTTACTCATGTAATTGAGTGACATAAATTCATGCAGAAGGAAACTAAATCAACGTATACTCACATTAAGTCACAGAAAGTACATTTAACCAAGACATGTCCAGTATAGTTTTCAGCCCTCCAATGTGTAAGCATTGATGAAACTGTTACTAGTAAAATATTGGTACAGGAATCCTTATTGCTCCGGCTTTTAGCTCAAGGAAGTATGAGAGTCTCTGGTAGATGTTGTAGGATGCTTATGAGGATGACAGCTGTAGCCGTAAAAGCATAAAAAAAGTGATGGTGGCTAGCAAAGGACTTTGAAGATCTGGTAGTCCTTTAGCATACCATCAACTGAGAAGAGCTGGGCAATATACACTTGACACACTTGATATAAGACTCTTTTTTCACAGTAAAAGCCCATTTAGCATTCCAGGCTCACATCTCTTTTTTAAATGCAAGCCAATACTGACTGGCACTAAAAGGGAAGTGTGCTATATTCATTTTGAGGTCCACTGTCCCTTGAAGAAGAATCCTGATGTAGCTTATTCCCCAGTATGTAAGACTCATTTCTTTATGCTGACATCTTTTCAGATGATGGCAGTGATCTGAAGAACAAGAACGTGAGCCCAACATCCAGGATCAGATCAAAATTAATCTTTCCCAGAATCCTGTTTTCAACAGTGAATGATAAAAGATATTGAAGAAAAGAGAATAAGAATAATTCATCCTTTGATAATCAGGGATTTACATCACCTTTAACTGAAACTATCTGGATCATAATGTGTGGTAAATTTGATAGACTGTTCTGTTAATTTGATTAATTTCTTCATTTTGCCTTCACGGTATACTGTGGCACTAAGTTCTACAGTAGCATGAAAAAAAATGTATTTTACTCATGTTAAAGGAACATACAGTTTGTAAATGTATAGATTACCATCATCCTCAGCAGAGTCTTTTCCAAGGTAGACTTCCTTAGATTTTCCAGCCACAGTTGATGATAGTGTTATCTTTCTATAACTGCAGGGAAGAGGATGCTCCAGCCACAAAGATCTACCTTGTTATCACTTCTAGGCTACGTTATATCTAATAATAGCCAGAGAGAAGTTTAACTTGCCCAAGTAATCAACATCCAGCCTAACAAACACTGAGACCGTATCATACCAAGCCTTCATGCTTATTGTCCTGTGGCAAGAACATTGAAAGGATTGTTTACGTGTTCTTGGATTGCAAAAGCCTGGTGTTTCTCTGGACAACTCCCCCAAACTCTGGAGCAAAAGTTGGATATCGCAGGACTCTTTAGGAGGATACTGTAGGATTCTTCTGGTTGCATTTTGCAGGAGATGGGGCAAAACTTTAGAGATTACAGTTATAAACTGACTTTACAGCAGAAGTTCAGCAAAGTCTGACAGTGTACGAATGTCTTTCAACAGCTGCCTCTTTAGTGAGACTTATGGGCAATTTCCTAAGAAGCCTACCTCTCCTCCTCATAACCTGTTCCTAGTGATAAATTGTCACTAGAAGTCAGAGAAGATGTTGGTTTCCATTAGAAAACATGATACACATTAGAAACAGATAAGTGGTTCCAGATCTTAAGGGGATGAGTGCTTATGAAATGTGCACAATAATGCATTTTAATAGTTACATTTGATAATAATAACAGCATCGGTAACTAATAACTCACCCGAGTAGATACTTTTTTGAGATGTTGAATTGTTTTAAAACACTCAGTCATATTTCAATGACACAGAATTTGAGGCTCATGGAAACACTCAAAAGTGAGCCGCATTCCTTAACAGGGGTAAGATTATCCTTCAGGTTGCTGAGACTGGGAAAAGTGCCTGTTGAAATACAAAATGCCTGTAAGTCAATTGGGAATATCCTGCTGAAAAAGAAAATCAAGGACTAGAGCAGGAGAAATGTACTGTCATTTTCTGTTAAGGAGCTCATTTTTTTAATTCTTTTTAAAACCATTAGAAATTACTTCAGGCACAGTTTAATAATCTACATCAATATCCCAGAAGTTAAGATAGCAAATGATATTATGGCAAAAATGTCTTAAATAAAATAAACCTCAGTAAAATCAGAAATATTGCTTTTTCATCAGATTCCTGAATAATTCAAGAGCTGTAACATCCACTTTTTAATTTTACTTTAATGGGGACATTCTTCCTCCTAAATGACAACAGTAATTTAGTATAAGGCATACGCAGTAGAGCAGAATTAGGTTAAGATTAGCTGTTATGTAAGAGATTGTGTAATATAACTCTTTCACATGTGATTGTGTAATTGTTAGTATTCATTGTAAGCAATTATCCATGTTCTTTGGATACTGCTGTTCCCATCCTACCTCCCTGATTCTGTGGGTCGCGTTCCAAAATCTTTGATGGGAGAGAGAGGTAGAAAGTATGGGATGGCAGTGATGGAGGGAACTCCTGCCATGTTTCCAGTCAAGAGAGCCACAGCTCTTGTCAAATTCACGCCATTGCTCAATGGATGTGGACTGGGTGATCCCGCCTTAGCAGCCCTGCCTAACTTCCTCCCATATCCAAGACTTTGGCTTAGCTTGGAAACTCCTGTCCTATGTGCAGATTGTCCCTCAGCCATGACACTGTCCTGACACAAGGTGACAGTTGTCATAAATGAGCCACATGTGACTCAAGACCCACAACCTGGACGTCCTTGTCTGCTGCTTCATGCACACCATGGACTAAACGTATAACAATGAGTCAAACTGATTCCAACAGAGATTAAGTGCATGTAGACGAAGATCTGAGATGACCTGAAGTTGTTCTTATGCTCTTTTTCCCCTCAACTTTTAGCATAAGGACTCTGGCAATGGGATCCGTTGGTCTTTTAAGCCTTCAACTAATTGGTATAGCACGCTTACTGGTTAGGTAGTAAATAAAGCAAGTTTGCAGGCCAGTAAGCATTTACTATTTTAGCATCCCTGCTGAGGGCCATAAGATAGGTAGGATAGCTGGAGATAAAGGCTGGCAGGTATGGAGGGGCATTTGACAAAACCTGCTTTTCAGGTGTCTGAAAGGTGGTCAGGATACTGACCCAGGGGAAAGGCTGTTCCATCATGAACTTCCTGCATTGCCATTCAAAATGGATAGGATTCATCTGCTCAAGTATAGACGTTGACAATGGAGGAATCTATGTCTTTGAAAGTCATTCCAGTTTCTCTTTACAGTCAGGGGAAATGTGGCTGATACATCCTGTGAAGCCCAGAGCACTATTCTTCACATTCTCAAATATTCTTCTCAATCAGGTCAGATGAATCATGCCCGCTTTTCTCCCCTGACTGCAAGGAGAGCCAGAGGAGAAAAGTTCAATTAGAGATGTCAACAATGCACGTGTATGCCTGAAATTTGCTGAAACAAATCATATTCTAGTTTTCTCTTCCTCAGGGTCTCACATGTAATATGCGATACCAGTATAGCCTTACGACTGTAAGGTTCACTACTTGAAGAATACTAGGGTTTTTTTTTGTTTTTGTTACAAAAACACAGTTTATACTATAGCCTACGTATTTTACAAATCAAATAGCAAGTAAAATGATGTGCTACTGGGCAAACAAAAAACCATTCTAAGCTTATTGACACAAACTTTCCTCCCAGTTGATGTTATCTCTTTTCAAATTATACCAGATCATATCTTACCAGGAGAGCAGGCTGGTTAAGTGTAGAACTGAGTCTGATGACACGCCAGCTTTATTGCACTTAGGTCCAAAAATTTGAATGGAGATTCTGCTGGTATGATATCACCACGTAACTGCAGCTAGATGCACATTCATGTCTTCGTTCTTTCTCCAGAGAAATCATGAAATCTACTTGTGATCTTGCTTAGTAGCAAAATATTGTCCGATTTGGAAGGACAGAAGGAAATAAAGACAGAAAAGGAAGTAATTAACTTTAAACTTGTAAATATAAGATTACTGTTACTGGGACTAAGCAAGCAATGTCAAAACGACATTCGATCCTCACTGTCTTATGTAATGCCTTGACATAAGCCCAATTATTAAAAAATACCACTGTGACAGTCGTGCAATAGTTGTTGCACTTTTTCTAGCCCTTTGAACTAAAACAGAGGACAATAACAGCAGTTGGACTAGATGTGCATAGTAGGTCCCTTCCAGCTGAACTGTTCTATTCTAAAACATTCTGTTCCAGTAATTAATGCAATACCTTAAGACCAATGAGGCCACACTGAACTCAACAAAGACCTGAGCTGAGTTTGGAAGTGATTGGTTCACTCAAGAGGGGACAAACTCCAAGAAGTGAAAAAATGAAAGCAAAGTGTTTGTATTCAGAGGTCCAAAGTTTTTAATACTTCTCAAGACACCTCTCCAGCAAGATGAAAGAAGACTAACAACAAAAAAAAAAAAGTCTGTTTTATAGGAGATTATATCATTCAAGTCCTCTGATTCATGTGCCACTTTCATAGCATCAACAAGGACTCGTTTCCAAGAGACCAGTGTACTGAAAACAGTAAAATTCAAGGAGAATCAGGTTTTATAGCTGCACTGACACTCAGGTTATCGATGCATTGAGCTATTGATGTGCACTTTAACTCCAGGAACATAAAGCCTGCCAAAACAATATTGCATGTGAGAGTTATTCAATAACATGTGGAACGTAAATCTATCCCATATCTCTTTGCATCAAGAGCATTAATTAATCGTGTGATGAGAATGCCATTTTCAGCTTACAGTGCAAGCTGGGAGAAACTGCCAGTGATCCTTCTGGCTTTAATAACTGTGCATTTAGTTCAAGGAAGGAAAAATGAATTTAGTTATTAAATTGGAGGATTTTCTTGATCATTATGAGATTGAGCTGTAGGTTAAACTTTCAGTCTTTGTATTAGAGCAATGAAAGTGTGGATGATCCTTTCAGTATCAGTGTTTTGTTTTCTTTTGTTTTGTTTTAGAAGACTATGTAAATTCATGTTCAGGTTGTTGCAAAGAGGGGAACAAGGTACTACATGTGCTCAGAGACACATAGTATAACACAATATATTATATTATACTATATACATATAGTGTATATTTATATAATATACAGTATAATAATAACCATACGGTCCTCCCCATATCCAGTTAAATTCATCCCTAATGCACCAATTTACAGGCATCTGAACCAAAATGGACCTGATCCTGCAGCTTTTACTTAACTCTTCTTCACCAATGCCATTTCCTTTGGCTTGTGAAAACACAGGGTCAGCAAATCCCATGTTTGCTACTGCAGATCATGATGATGAGAAAGGTAAACATTATATTCTCAAAGAATATTGAGACTGTGATACAGTGAGAGCTGGAGATATTGTATGCAACAAACAGAGAACAAGAGTGCTTAAATCTTAAGGAAATGAGTCCTCATAATTTATGCAGTGATTCCAAATGCAATATACAATAACTGAAATATCCAGGCTCATCTATCAGTTGGCAAAACTGTGGCTACATATCTTTCTTATAACAGCACCTCTAATGAACTTTCAATGCTGCAACCTAATTTCATCGTGTGCTAGCGTGTCTCCTTGAAGAGAAATCCTGTTGATGTCTGGCTGATCTTTGAAAGCTAGAGATAAGAAATTCTTTGTCAATGTCAATAATGGTACAATGAAATAAACTGTATACATGCACTGATAGCACTTGCAACTATAGGGGGAGCTGCTTAGGAATTTTTCCAATGGGATGTTTTACTGTGTGAAAAGTGCCAACTCATGCAAGTGCATTTTTTTTTTTTCTGAGACACAATTTTGTTTAATTTTGTTTAAAGAATGATAAGAGTCTAAGGGAGGATTGGGTAGTGCAAAGAGAATGCCAATCACACACTATTGTCAACAATAAACTGGGAAGAGGCTTGTTTGAGTCCTTGCTTTGAATCACATAGTGATGTTTTCTAAAATCAGAACAGACTGACTAAGCAGAAGTCTTTCAATAGCTTTCTAGAAAAGAAACAGAAGCTGAAGATTTCTGTTGTGGAATAAAAATTGAAAAATAATTTCCTGGTATGTTTCACATGACATTAAGTACACATTCCCGTGAGCATGTGCAGGTAAAAGCATTCTACAGGATATATGGTTATAGACCACAATTAATATAGAGCCAGGCATAGTTCTACTGGGAGGCTAGAAGATGACTGAAGTCCTCATATAATACATCTCTTCTGCCCAGGAACAGCCTTTCCTGTTCCCATTGGGACCATTCCCATACCACACCCATGTGTACGTCCCTCACAGAGTCCCAATGACCCTTACGCACTTTTATTTTCTTTTGGGTTCACTATTTGGGGAGGGAGATGGGGCACTGGAAGAAAACCATCTTGAGAAGACTGCTGAGTGTTGTCTACTTGGATGTGCCAGTGCAGTAGAGGACTATGTGACTAGGTGGAAACATATTGCTGGTAGCCTTTGGCCTTTCAATTATAGATTTTTCAATCTCTGTGTTAAATCTGCTGTTTACTCCACAGGGGTAAGAAACCAAGACCACACAAACTTTCAGATACCACTGGTATGCCACATGTTATTCCACAAATTGACTCTATCCTGTAGTATCTGGGAAAAAAGTCATGAATGAATGCAGTGAATTTGTGGGTTGCTACTTTCCAGTCATATATCATGCTTACTTAACATTAAAGTTAGTGCCTAGGAGCCTGTATTTCCCAAGTTTTTCTACTGAGATCTACAAGAGAGCAATGCCATGTCTCATGAATGAAAAGACTTTTGTCAAAGAGCTTGGTTGTTTCATCGACTTTGGCCTCAGTACAATGATACGGATAAAACTGAAGTGCTTTTGTGTTTGGAAAGAAATGCAAAAAAAAAAAAAAAAATCTGATTGTAGAGGTGTTGAAGATACAATGTAAGTCACATACACACCTACAGTCTTTCTAGCACGCTCACCCAAACTTTTCTTCCTGTGATCTGAGTGCTTCCCTTCCAGCTACATAGGTCGCCACAGCATTTGGCAAGGATGTTGCAGTGCAGGTGCCTCCATGTATTTGTGCATTGCTTCTGGCATTGCCACTGGGCATTCTAATTGGAGGCATAGTCTTGTAAAAAATGGATAACGGATAGTGTTCAAGGAAGTGTTCAAGGCCAGGTTGAACGAGGCTTTGAGCAACCTGATCTAGTGGAAGGTGTCCCTGACCCTGGCAGCAGGGTTGGAACTAGGTGATTTTTAAGGTCACCTGCAAACCAAACAATTTTATGATTCTATAAAGACCTCATCCTATCCTTTGGAAATTCGTAAAATCATCTAAATCTATTTTCTCTGTCTTTAAAGATCAGTGCAGAAAAATACCAAAAGACAGATTTAAAAAAAAATAAAAAATCCTTTAAATCTTTCCAAAACATTTTTCTGTACTGTGCTGGAGAAAATTGCCCAAGTAATTTTCCTTGGTTTTTTGAGAAGTTTCCTATTCACATAACCCTAGAAACATTATTTCCTTGCTAATATTAACAAAATACGCCTATATTCCAGGAAGAAGCTCTAATTCTAGTATTTGAAAAAAAAGTATTTTCTCCTATTGGTGGCTTTTAAAGTTGACGGAGATTTAAAAGTCATGATATTACATGTACAAACATTTTTGAAGGCTAACATCCAACTGATTAGATCGCTGAAAAACTAATTAACTAATTTTCTTGAAACTCCACAGCAAATTGAAGTATTATCCAAGGCTTAAAGCCGAAAATTTGAGGAAGGTTTCATTTATTAAAAAAAAGGCCAAATTATTAACACTTTACAGAGCTTGTTGATCATTTCAGTACAGCAGAGCTATCATACCCTTTAATGAATTATATAAAGTAGTCAATATTTTCCAATAAATCAATATTAATTTAGATTATCCAAATTCATTCTTATCCCATGCACACTTATTTGAAAATAGTGTAACACTGCTGTTTCACCTAAATTAATTGTGCTTCAAAATCATAAAAATAATAAAAGGATTGGAGCTAAGGATAATAATATAACTTCGTAAGTCTGAGTTTAATAGTGCAAGTAGAACAACTGATGATATTTGCAGTGTAGTAATTAAGAAACATAGTCTGCTTTAAATGAAAAAATTGAAAAAGTTAAATGTTAAATGTCTGAATTTGGCATTGTGTGTCCAGAGACTGATGGCTTATATTGCTGTTGCTTTTTGGATGCAAGTTATCCTGATACAGAAGGAAAAGTGAAACTCTGATTTCTTGCATGTCAGTGCTGCAATGTGTTCAGTCATCAACAGGAATCCATTGGTTTATCCTAGGAAATAATAATAATGAAAAGAAGTATTGCAGGGGGCAGGGAATTTTTTTTTATGATTCACCGAAATGTTCAAATTCACATGCAAAACTTGAATATAGAAAAATATTTGTCCTGTATTTGGCCACAAATAACAACAGCAACTAAATTTTCACAATAATATTTATTGGTTTCTTCTCTAATTTCCCTCATTACAAATTCAGTCTCATTAGACTCAGAAGGTGTCAAACTCTTTGGGGTAATTTATTCATATTACATGAGTTATGCTGATTTTTTGCTTTCACCATCTCAGAATCTGTTCCCCTTTGTAATGTAGTTCCCTTTTAACAATACCCCTTTTATAAGAATTTTTGTAAGGTTTTCTTCCTGGGAGGATTTATCAATGTTTTTAAAACACACTCAACAATCTTTTTTTTTTTTATTTCCCTAGATGCAGGTAAGAAAAACTACTGTTAAATATTATACGAAAATCTAACGAAAACAGAAACCCCATCTTGCCCACCATAAAAATAGCAATGACATATTTAAGGAAACATTTATCAGGGGAAGTAGAATGAAATACCTTCCTTATAAAATGCCATTTCGCTCATTCAAGGGTAAATCTGTTTCATTTGTTGATGTTCACATTAAGATCCGTTTGATTTAACCATATCTTCACTTTGGAGGAAAAAATGCGATGCATTATTAATGCTCATAGTATATGAGAAATGAGTATAAGAGTCAATATTGCTCCAGTGCTGTGCATTATTAAGAACAAGTTAAAGTAGGTCAGCGCAGCACATGAAGCTAAATAGACTAATAATGCACTCTACGGGTAGACATTCATCTACCAAGGAGTCATGTGTTATGCGCTGGCACCAACACAAGATAAGCACTTTGATTTGTGGATTTTCCAGATCACATTTGTACTGAAAAAAGAAACAGCTTCTTCAGTTTCTCTAAAATTCACCCTCGTTTTTATTAAAGGGGAATAACTGGGTCTACTTTTGCTCGAAATTCAGGAGTTTCCTGAGGAGGTTTTTGGTTTGATTTTTCAAAAGCAAAATCTAGTTAAGATATATAAAAAAGGAGATGAGATGATAAATGAAGCTCATAATTAAATATTCTACTCAAGTGTTTATAAGTTAATTACACAAATTTTGTAGCAGCTCATGAGTGTTGGGACATAAAACAGACTAGAAACTAAAATGAAACTAATTAGTCTGTTTTTTGTCCAAATTAAAAGACACGCAGAAAGCAAGCTAAAGAGTACCAAGCAAGGAAGAGTTACAAAGTAAATGTGGCTTGGCTAGCTCATACTGCATTTTAAATACCAACCAGTGCAAAAATGTTTGGTTTTGGTTGTGTTTTTTTTTTTAATTTTCATTAGCCCCTGTTCAGGGAAATTCCTCTTCAGAAAGCATTGGCAAATAATAATATGGCATTCCATTTCTATTAAGTCTCAAAGTCCACAAATCACATCTGCTTAGGTTACAAGTTAAAACTAGGTTATCATGCTCAGGTTTTTGTTTTCTTTCTGGAGTATCATTCATCATCAATAGGAGAGATATTATAATTGAAAATTATCCTACAGTTCCGTTCCTGATCTCTGAGCCAAAAGCTGAGTTGTCTCCCCAGAGCTAACAGTACTAAAATGTATTTTAAATGATCAAGTATGAGTCAAATACAAAGAGAAAGGTTTATTAAGCAAGGAGGTGCCACTCTTTGATGGACTTATACTCGAAGCAGTGTGCTTCACTCTCTGCTGGCTGCATTATAAAACCAAAGGGGAATATCTCCTCTTTTGTTTGTTTTTAAGGGGTAGATTTAGAGCCATTAAAGTTAAATTTTAAGCATGTTTGCTCCATGTTTTCCCAAGCATCAGATAATCCCAAGAACTGTGTTTATTTCCATAGCCTAAAAACTGGGAGTGTTATAGGGAAGGAATCACCACCTTGCAGCTCCTCACCAACAAGAGTGGTTCCCAAGCTGGGGTCTGTCCCATGGCTTTTTATGCCTGGTGGAGGGGTGACTCCTGACTCCGTGGGACAGCAAGGAGTAATGTGCTGAGATCTGCTGCTGACATTAATTCTGAGTGTTTCATCTGGACACTTGGCTGCAGACTTTCTTCTCTCCCACATCGAGTCAGAAGGAGCTGGGGAACCGTCAGCACCTCTGTCCTGCAAAATGCACCCACCGCTTCAGCTCAACCACATATGGGATTGACTTTTGAGCCAGATGGGGAACAAAAGTCCGTAAAGATTGATTTCATAAATGAAAAAGATAGAATTAATTTATTTAACTTGACTCTTTAGTGTCTTCAGTGTTTAAATAACTTCTGCCAATGGCCATCCATCATCTAATTTTGTCATGTCATTAACAGGCTTGAAAAGAGAGCAATGCAGGTTATGGAAGCCTGAAGTGATATCAGGATATCATATTTTCATTATTTTCCGTCCCTAAAATCGAGTTAATAAAGAGGAACTTGCCAAAAGAATTGGGCACTCCCTGGTAGAGAAAAACATAGGATGAACTCAGTGCACTTTTTTAGCAGAACATACTCTTGCATAAGCATTTAGTGATTCATGTATATTGCTTAAAGATGAGCTACATAAAAGACAAAAACAAGAAATCGTGTGAGCTTTTTTTCCTGCTTTGTTTGTTTCAATATATGAGCAAACAATGAAATGCATTCTTAAGTATGCAATTTTAGTTTTGATATTTTCCTTATTTTTCATATATGTAAACAACAGATGACTGGTAGAAAATACAAATAATAAGATAATCAAACTCAAGACAGTGAAAGATAAATATTTTAAATTCATATTATTAAAAATATGTTGTTGTATTCCTCTGCTTACTAAACACATGGACACAGACGTCTTTGTTATATACTTGTAACAAATCCCATGTTTGGTTTTTCAATTAAAGTCCTCCAAAAGCACTCCAGAAAATACAGGCTGAAGCCCCTCAACCTCCAGGAAAAAAAACTGATGTTTCTAGCATTTCTTAAGTGGAAAAATACAAGCAGAAAAATCTTGTATTAAAAAAATCTAAAATCAGTCAAATTAAATTGTGCCTGAAAGTTCCTTTCTGCTAAAAAAAAAAAAAGGCAGAAAGAACAAAATCTGCATTCTAAAATAAACTCTAGTAAGTTAACCTAATTATGTTCAGCAAAAACAAAGTAAGCATTGTAAATCTGCCCTGAAATATCAGTTTACTTGTACGTATTGTTTTACAAGGCATTTATTTTATTATTTAGGTAAACTTTGCAGAACTACTTCAGCATGTTTGTTGGGGTTTTTTTAATATAGAAAGAAGAATTGTCCTTTTTGAGTATGTCTTGAGAACGCATTATTATAAAACAGCTTGGAGACTATGGGAGATTGCTTATCTTGCTATATTTAATAGGACAATCTTAAACTGCAAGCTCTGTTTTTGCAATAAGAAGAACAGATCTCCTGCCATCATGTGGAATGTAGCAGTATCTCCTTTTTGAAATGATCTGATGTTTGAATACCACGACAGTAATTACATCGTGACAGCAACGTTATTTTGTGCCTCATTTGAAAACTGAACCATGGTTACAGAACGCGAGCATTTTGTGGGGTGGTGTACTAGCCCACCTTCAAAGAAAAATGTTGTGATTGTCCTGAGGGAGATCTGTGTATGAAGCTCTGCTGAAATGGACCCATTTATTTAAATTCCTGATGTCAGGAATGTTAAGTTACATGGAGTTTTTGAGACTTCTCCCCACAGGACTGTGTCTACATTATGTATTTCATTGATTTCAATGAAGTTATACCAGGAGGAGGTTTGGTTTATACTGAGTCCTCATTATAGGTATCAGACTGTTTGAAAACGTGCCAGGCCTGATACTTATCTACTGGTGTCACTTATACCATTTTAAATCCACAGAGCAAAATGAAGCCAAGTTTGCCTGTAGAATATCTTGACCAAATTCCAGAGCTTTTATGCATGCGAAATGTACTTCTACAGAAATTTTGCTGCCAGAGCTTCTGGGTTTTTAAAGGAAATGCACATCTCCTGATAGTACAATTAAAGGCAAATGGACATCCTAATCCAAACAGAATGCAGGTATTCAGTGGGAAGAGATTGGTCTTGATGGGAAACAAAACAGATCTAGCGTATCTCTAGCTATCAGGTCAACCACAGAATCGCAGGGTGGCCGAGGTTAGAAAGGGCCTCAAGATCACCGCATCCAACTTCGTGCTCAGAACAGACTCATCTGAGGGCTGAGGGCTGTAACCAGTCGGGTTTTGAATAACTCTACAACTATTGAGTCTCTTTTGACCTTCATCTGTTTCGACCTTGGGTGACCTTAACCCAAATTTTCCGTCTTTCTGCTGGTGTCTGTCTTTCTCTAGGCCCCTAGAGGTACCCCAAATTAGGGGGAATTCCTCTGCTTACTGCTCTGCTCTGCCCAGTGCTCTATCCAAGATAGTTTTTAACTCAGTTTATCTTCGGTACCAAGATACTCTTCTCCCTACTATTTATCATTTTCTTTCCCATCACTCTCTGTGGTATTTCCTCCTTTTCCTCTGAAGTCAGTTGTCCTGTTTTTTCTGGTAATACCCCATGTACCCTTCTTGTTTAGACTGATGATTTACTGAGATGCCTCAGAAGGTTCTTCTTTACTCAAGGTGAATGTGATAAATGAATCTTTCCGGGAACTGTTGATAAAATGAGACTACTGGCTTCCAGCTATCCCTGAAAGTCCACATTATGCCCTTCATTAAAGCTGTCACTTAAGAAAGTAAGTATTAGAAAATCAACGTGTGGGGATGTATTTGCTCCTAGATCAAGCTGCACACCTATGTGTTAGAAAGCAGAAGGTATCCTCATTCTTACATCTCTTCGCACAGAGCTGATCACTTCAGACTTTCTGCTGTACAACTAGACTTTATGGAATGCTCATTTAGTATGGATTCATCAGTTAAGGTGATTTTCACAATATGTCTTAAAATGATCAAACCATGGGTTACTTCATCTTTGAAAAAAAAGACACTGTGGATTGCTGCTCAATGCAGTGATTTTCAGCTTTCTAAGACCCAGTTGAGATGGAATTCTACCTCTTGGCTATAATCAAAGAAAACACACTCATTTTACAGAGTAATAAAGGAAATTTTCATTTTCCTTAGAAATGTCAATCCCTTTTAGACTAAATTCTGGAATAACATCATAGAAATTATGATTGTTCTCAGATATAAGGAGAAAGTTATTTCTAAGTTTTATAGTAATTCCCGCAGCAGATTTATCTGCTGAAATAATTTGAATTCCCTTCTTTTCCTCTCTTCCTTCAGGAAGGTTTAATTTCTCTTCATAATAACTGATACATCAGTGTTGTTGTTCAAATATAAATATTTTAAACATTTCTAGGTTAATGCTAATTGAAAATACTATCAATCCTTTAATAGAGATCATTCTTGAAATTCTTTACGTTATCTTTTTTTCTTGCCCTTGTCAAGGGCAGTTGGCTAAGTTGTGTAGGATGAATGTGAAATCTTTTAAAAATCAATCAGTTTTGTCCAAGGAAAGTTGGAGAAAGATATAATCCATTGTATTTTTTCAGTAGTGGTATTCCTAGGGGATAAGCACTGAACTAAGAAAAAAAGCTGTATTCAGCAATGGGAGAACTTGTCTAGCATTAGGTAGCCAACAGATCTTGCACCTCATAGACACCCCCTGCCCCCATGGATTTCCAGTTGTAACAGTCTATGATGTTGCTGCAGTCCAAGATGTGATTTGGAGAATAATGGGATTAATGCAACATAAAAGTTTTCCAGAGGCATGTTCATTTGTCACGCATAGTATTGAATACCCTTCAATGACAATTTAACATTGGAACAATTTTCTTGGCCGTGATGTGATGTTTGCTGCTTTTGTGGCCCCTGTAAACCATTTGTGAATTCTTCATTCATTCAATAGCAACAATGATTTTAAAGGTGTCATCTAAGGAGTCTTTTAGCTATGGGGCTTTAGCTTTCCTGTTTGTAAAGTGGAATGATTCTCAGTCCACGGGATTGCTGTGAAGTCTAAATCAGTTGTTATTCTTGGCTTAGACGCCAGTCTGAGAGGTGTCCTTGAAGAAATCTTTTTTTTTTTTTTTTTTTTTAATGCTGTTAGTGTTAAATATTATGGTAATTCATAGGTCAGATCATGAACTCCTTACTCATACAAAATTTGAATTGACTTAACTTCTGTGGTTATAACTGAATACAAAAAATGCAGTATTATTTGGATTTGTTATTCACAGTGAGAAATACAGTACTTATTTAGTTGTGTGTATTTCTTTAACAGAACCTTGTGAATTCTTATCTATTTTCATGTGTACACTTCTTTATTTCAAACTGTTTATACAAGATAACTAAAATGAGGAAGAAAGAAAAAAAGATTCTTGCATGTGTTTAAATACACCAATGTGATGCATTAGCTTTTTACAAATACAAACAATACAATGAATATGTAGACTTCCTATTACAAGTTCAAGTGGAAAAGCAACACAAGACCAAATTAATCAGGTCTAAAATTCTTTCTGCAATCTCTTGCCAGATAGATGAGGTTCCTTATGGCCCAAGTCAATGGTATTCTAAAGTTTTAAAATCAATAAACAGGCTGTAAAATTGCATCTGTAATCAGGATAAGGAACACAAACATTTACAGAGTAACATGCAAACATAACAAAATACTGCAGCCGGCAAAAATTGAATGAGACGCCCTGTTCAGATGCCATTATTTTTAAATGCATGTTTAATTTAGAATCTCAGTTGAGATAAAATGCAGACAGAGCCATGCTAAATTGGTAATACTGACTGCCTGAAGATATCTCCAGATTAACCCACCTATCCACAACCCATCTGTAGTAAAAAATAAATTAAAACTAAACGACAGAATTCAGGCTTTTTTGTCTTTTTTTTCTTTTTTTTTTCTTTAGTATTGTACATCATTGTCGAAACATTCAGAGATAAAGTTTAGCAGTGCAGAGAGCTGGTTATTATTTAGACAAGCTACAGAATCAGCACCAGGAAGTTCTCAGGTAAGTCTTTAAAGGTCTCTATGTGTTGCAGCAAGTCGCTGCGAGTGAAATGTTTTGGAGGACTCTAACAAGTGTTTCGGGAGCAGATTGTTACTTAACCTAGAGCTGCTGCTCTGTAATCTGGCCAGTTTGCTCACACACCATGTAATGTACAACTGATCTTTCCTCAGCTTGGGGGAATAACTCACAGCAGTGTGAGTTAAAACAACAGCAGCAATAAAAAGAGATACAGTAAAAAAAAAAAAAAAGCCCCAAAACTGGAATTGGAAAGTGAGCGCAAGGAATAAGTGGGTGATGTGGCTTTTTGGGAGAAAGCAGTAAGGATGAAGAAGAGGTACATTTCTGGGAAAATGAGCTGCCACTCTAAGGAGTGGGAAAGGAGTGACACTTTGAGGTACAGAGACGTTTTTTAGAGCAAGATCTACTTTTTGTTGTTGATGTCACTGTGTGGCATTCAGTTCCTAAAAGGAAATATTGAATTGGATCAAAAAGAAAATTGAAGAGAAAGATTGTCTCTGTCTATAATGTGCTGTAAATTCTTAGGTTTTGGGGGGAATTTTTGTTATAGTTTGTGTTTTGCCTTAAAATCTCAGCTCCTAGAAGTGTGTGATTACAGAAGGATCTCAAAATTCAGTACAATAGAAAGAATAAATCCCTGAAGCAAAGGGTGGGTTTGGTTTTTCAAGTCCTTGTTCTTCCATGGATGTGATCCTTCAGCAAGTTGTTTTTCCTTTCTGTGTTTCAGTTCCCAATTTGCAAAATGGGAATGAGTGTACTTGGTTTCCTCATAGGAATGATGTGAAGATAAATACATTCAAAAACATGCAGTGCTCCAATAATCTATTGCATACTTGACTACCATAAAAAAATTATTAATATAGGACAAATGAAATTAAGTTTGATGATGTGCCTGTACCTGAATACCCCTAAGGGCGCAATAATCAAAAGCCAAATGAAGGAAATAATTTGATGTCAATCTCACACATTCTTGGAACTGAATTCTGGTGGGTGGTTTTTTTTTTTTTTACATTAATGGTTGACAGGATTGCCATCAAGAACTGTGTATAAAGTATGTCCACACTTTGGTTGCAAGTACAGTGTTGAGATACCCGTGTTAGCTTTAAGCAGGCTGGTGATCTAACCACTTTAACATGGAGCTCTAAGCAAGGTGTTGCTCAGGTGAAAAATTCTGAAAAAATGTTCCTTTGGTAGGAAAAGCATCAAATAAAATATGATTTCTCAGTAGTACCATACTTCTTGTAAGGAACATCTTTGGTGCAGGTTGTTTCCAAAACTGTTTTGCATATTTCAGCAATATGCCACAGCTATGAGCAATAGACAGTGTCAGATAAAATGAGGGAAAAGTGCAACCAAACGAGTGACAAGGAGAGAGAAAAGAAAGATAAGGGAAAAGATGTATTTCAGGAATGAGCTGAAATATATTTGCAGAGTTAACAGGGGATAGAACAAGGGTATCATTGATAGCAGCCATTTCAGGACATGTTACTTATTTTGCTGTAACTACTGGGAATTGCCAGTGCAGGGGCTGATGGAACATTTGAATGGATGAGTAAGGAGTATGGAAAGGGTATGATATGAGAGAGAGAAGAAGCAAATCTGAGAAGTTTAATGCAGTGACCAGAATTTATCCTATTTACACTGAGGTGTTCATTTAGGCTTCTTGTGGGTTCTTTCTGTTGTCACCACAAAGTTTTCTTTAGGAGGGGAGATACTCATGTTCCATAGAGTGATTCAGATGTTAAAATGGCCTACAAAGCCTGATCTAATTTCAGTTAGTCCTGCTGAAAAGATGAACTAACTGATGACCTCCAGAAGTCCCTTCTAACTTAAATTTCTCTGTGATTCCATGATTCTTCAAACCACCATCTGGATGTAGCCACACTTTCCACCAGTCATCTAGAAAGCTAAGGAGGAATGAAGTCCTGAAGGACAAAGGAGTCCAGGAAGGCTGGATATTCTTCAAGAAGGAAACCAAACTCCTGATGGCACAGGAGTAGGCCATCACCCTGTGCCAAAAGACAAGCCATCAGGGAAGAAGATTTGCCTGACTGAACAGAGAGCTTTGACTGGAACTCAGGAAAAAAGAGAATTTATGACCTTTGGAAGAAGGGGCAGGCAGCTCAGGAGGACTGCAAAGATATCATGAGGTTATACAGGGAGAAAATTAGAAAGGTCAAAGCCCAGCTAGAACTTAATCTGGCTACTGCCACAAAAGACAATAAAAAATGTTTCTATAAATACATTAGCAACAAAAGGAGGGCTAAGGGGAATCTCCATCCTTTATTGGATGTGAAAGGAAACATAGTGACAAAGGATCAGGAAAAGGCTGAAGTACTTAATGTCTTCTTTGCCTGAGTCTTTAATAGTAAGATCAGTTGTTGTCTGGGTACTCAGTCCCCTGAGCTGGAACACAGGGATAAGAAGCAGAATGAAGCCCCCATGTTCCAAAGAGAAATGATTAGAGACCTGCTACACCACTTAGACACACACAAGTCTGTGGGGTCAGATGAGATCCACCCAAGGGTACTGAGGGAGCTGGTGGAATCATAGAATCATAGAATGATTTGGATTGGAAGGGATGTTAAAGATCATTTAGTTCCAACTTCCCTGCTGTGGGCAGGGACACCTTCCACTAGATCAGGTTGCTTAAAGCCTCATTCAACCTGGCCTTGAACTCCTCCAGACATGGGGTATTCACAACTCTTCTAGGCAATCTGTTCCAGTGTTTCACCACCCTCATTGTAAAAAATTTATTCCTTGGAATCTTCTGTCTTTCAGCTTAAAGCCCTTGCCCCTTGTCCTATCGCTACACACCCCTGCAAAAACTCCCTCTCCAGTTTTCTTGTAGGTCCCTTTTAGGTACTGGAAGGCTGCTATAAGATCACCCCGGAGCCTTCTCTTCTCCAGGTTGAACAACCCCAACTCTCTCGGCCTGTCTTAAGTGCTCGCCAAGCCACTTTCCATCATTTATCAGCAGTCCTGGCTAACCAGGGAGGTCCTAGTTGACCAGAAGTTAGCAAATGTGACAAGAAGAGCTGGAAGGAGGATTCGAGGAACTACAGGCCTGTCAGTCTGACCTCAGTGCCAGGAAAGGTTATGGAACAGATCATCTTGAGTGCCATCACACGGCATGTACAAGACAACCAGGTGATCAGGCCCAGTCAGCATGGGTTTACGAAAGACAGGTCCTGCCTGACTAATTTGATCTTCTGCTATGACAAGGTGACCCCCTTAGTGGATGAGCGAAAGGCTGTGGATGTTGTCTACCTAGATTTTAGCAAAACCTTTGACACTATTTCTGACAGCATTCTGCTGGAGAAACTGGATGCTCATGGCTTGGACAGGTGTACTCTTTGCAGGGTAAAAAAATGGCTGGATGGCCAGGTCCAAAATGCTGTGGTGAATGGAGTTAAATCCAGTTGGTGGCTGGTCACAAATGATGTTTCCCAGGGTTCAGTGTCGGAGTCAGTTCTGTTTAATGTCTTTATCAATGATCTGAAGGAGGGGATTGAGTGCACCATCAGTAAGGTTTTAGACAACACCAAGTTGGGCGGGAGTGTTGATCTGCTTGAGGGAAGAAAGGCTCTACAGGGATCTGGACAGGCTGGATCGATGGGATGAGGTCAATTGTGTGAGGCTCGATAGACTAAGTATCGGATCACAACAACCCCAGGCAACACTACAAGCTTGGGCAAGAGTGGCTGGAAAGCTGCCCAGTGAAAAGGACCTGGAGGTGTTGGTTGACAGCTGGCTGAATATGAGCCGGCAGTGTGCCCAGGTGGCCAAGACGGCCAACAGCATCCTGACTTGTATCAGAAAGTGTGGCCCAGCAGGACTGGGGAAGTGATCATCCCTCTATACTCTGCACTAGTGAGGCTGCACCTTGAACACTCTGTTCAGTTTTGGGTCCCTCAATACAAGAAAGACATTGAGGTGCTGGAGCATGTCTGAAGAAGAAGAACAAAGCTGGTGAAGGGTCTCAAGAACAAGACTTATGAGGGAACTGTAGTTGTTTAGCCTGGAGGAAAGGAGTCTGAGAGGAGACCTCATCACTCTCTATGACTACATGAAAGGAGGTTGTAGTGAGGTGGGTGTCAATCTCTTCTGCCAAGTAACAAGCAATAGGACAAGAGGAATGGCCTCAAGTTGCACCAGAGGAGGTTTACATTGGATATTAGGAAAAATTTCTTCACTGGAAGAGTTTTCAAACATTGAAACAGTCTGCCCAGGGAAGTGGTTGAGTCACCATCCCTGGAGGTATTTAAAAGACATGTAGATGTGGCACTTAGGGACATGTTTTAGTGGTGGAGCTGGCAGTGTTAGGTTTATGGTTGGACTTGATGATCTTAAAGATCTTTTCCAACATAAATGATTCTATGAATACTTTCTTGTAGATACTTCTGGCAAATTTCAAGCATAGGATGGAACTTAGACCAAGAAAAAAGAATATTTTCAAAATGAGTAAAAAAGAAAGATGGTTGATTGCACATAGGTGGACTCCTCAGGTGAGCATTCACTCTAGAATGCAAGACATTCAATCACCCTAAAGGTATATAGGATATAATTTTTTTATGGTGGAATGTCTTCTAGAAACTTATGTTAATCTGAGTTTTGACCACTTTGAGATGTCTGAGCTCTCCTGTGTGCTTTTCTGCAGAAAAACTTTGACATCCATTTAATCTCACAGACGTTACTTCAGTGCAGATGCCAATTATTAGCCTGGACATGTCAGTGCTAATCCATCTTTAAGACAAGATGAAATCACATTATTTGCTAATTATATTAGACAAGAGAAGGCAGAGGCATACTGACTTTTTTGAAATTAAAATTCAAAACTTTCCATTTGAAAATGCCATTGAAAGTTGAGATTTGGGAATGTTGAACTAAGTATTAAAGTTTCCTACAAGGTCTTTACTTTATCTTGTTTAATGCAACTAGTGACTAATAAAAGTTATCTTGTTTAATAATGGATGAACTAATTATCTCCATACATGTTTAATCCTTTTTAAAACCTGTTAAGCTCTTGGACTTGCAGCTATCATGGGGCAATCAGTTCCACAGGTCAATTATCCATTGTGAAAAAATGTCTTTCCTTTTATCCTCTCTGAATGTCTTCCCATCCTGTTCCATAGGATGTTTCATTTTTCTCGTAATATGAAACGGGTTAATTGGGAACAACCAATTTCATTATTTCTGTCACATCCTTCATGTTTGTTTATCCTCTTTCTTTCCTAATCTATGTTTCAGTATAAGCATTTTTTCTGTGCCTCAAACGCTTCCACTACCCACTGCAAAGTCCTTGCTTTGCTCTGTTTTGATGATGACAATAAGTTAGGCTCAGAATTCTACCATTTTTCTCACCATGTTATTGGTAATCACATAAATTGCAATGCTGAATTTGTCAGTGTCATTGACTAGCCTTACAAATATTGCAGCGGTTGTAATTAATGGTTTTACTCACCCTCCTAAGTTGCTTAGCCCATATGCAGCAATTCTCATTAATAAATCACTGTGAATCTGCAGTTACGTCATTGGGGAGTTGTTATTGTTTTCTTTTTCTAATTAAAAGGAAATAGCTCAGATACTGATGTATTAGCCACTAGAGATGCAGAAAGACTAGAACACTACAGTGCTCATTGCTGCAGTGTCTAACTTTGTCTGCCAAATGGTGTATGCAGCTTCAAAGGGAGTCTATATTCTCCATAGGCAAACTCACAGAGTAAGACGTGCATCTCCTAACATTATTTTCACACATCCAGTGTGTCATACCGAGCATATCTGTTAGATAAGGGATTAGAACCCAAGTTTTCCCATTCTGCCTATGTCTAGAGTTATTATCTCTTCCATAAGCACAATGAGTATTTAATTAAAGTGGAACAGATTCACTGGAAAATATTGCGAGACCCACAATCTCCTGGACTATCTCTTGGTGGTTAGGGTATTCTCCTGGGAGGTAGAAAAATAAAGATGTGGTTTCAAATTCCCTCAGGAACAAGAGAAACTTGCACCTGGGACTGCCTCATTCCAGGTGAAGCCATGAGACTTTCGAATAAAAAGGAGTTAGTGAGTTATAAATCTCATTTTCTTGGATACATTTCTCTGTGCTCTGAGAATGTTTCTGGCTTAGGTCCTGCAGGCCAGATGGGCAAGGAAACCACCTAGTTTGCAAATTCAGTCCACAGTTGAATAAAAATAGGTGTGGAACACCTTGGCAATATGAGACTTTTACAGAAGTGGAAGGGATTTTACTGGAAGAATGGTAGCTGTGGTAACTGCTGGTCTGAGGATATAATGTAAGGTGAGGTTTGTAGACAGTTGATGTCTTTATTTGGACCAACCGATATCACTGGAAAAAAAAACAGATACGTTGTTTAGGCAAAAAAGCCCCAAACCTTTTTTCAGGCTTGAAATAAACCCAGGAATATTTAATGCAAATGACAAACTGTGAATAGCTCTGAATTTAGTAACTTTTGTTAAGTAAACTACTCCAGAGGAACGATAGAAACTGATGGATATCTAAATGTCTACAGGGTTAGGCAAAATTAGGCAATTGGGGTTCAAACATGACCTTTGGCTTCTACAAAGTTTTTCAGTGGCTATGGTTTTGACTTTTTAACATTGTTCTTCAGCAAATGCGTTACAGGAAATCAGTAGCTGCACCAGGCTCAGGGTGCTTGCAAGCTAAGAACATTAATCAGTGCTGTTCAGAGTTCCCATCCTCCACGAGGGAAGCATTAGGGACAGCATAGAGAAGGATGACGGTTAGAAGCAGATGGTGAGTAAACTGTTAAGAGTCCAACTTCATTAGCATTGCTTTGATAGATTAATGGTGCCCTGAAATCCTGCCAGGCAGGCTGTTGCCAAAGGTGCCATCTGCGTGGAAAAGCATACACATCAAGAAATTCAGCAGGAAAAAAAAAAGAAAGGAAAAAAAAGGAACAACTAGCTTCATCAGTCACACCCCAAGTTATTTCCACCCACCATGTGCTGACGGATAACCAAAAAGTCAATAGTAATTATAATAATGTTGAATTATATTAAAAAAGAAAAATGATACCTGAATGTCATGCTCTGTACTTTCAGGCAGTGGGTCTTCTTAACATCAATCGAAACATTTTCTATTATTATTATTATATTGTCATCAGCAACATCAGCATCATTTTATGTATTATTTTTGCCATTACTTGCAATGTGGACACGCCTGGAATGCCAAATGTTGTATGACTTTGCATTTCAGTGGTAAGAGGTAAACCCTGCCCCAGAGAGTTTAGCAAAGGATTTTTCAGTACCATTCTAGCTTGTATTTAGCTGCAACTGAAATTGTTCTTATTTAGTTCCAGTTCGAGACAATAATAATAAGTTTGTTAACCCTGAACTCATTTGCCGTGGTTCACAATCAGAAAACAGAATATATAGAAGAGGAGAGTTTCAGTTGGGGAAGAGATGGCCAAAGCTTCAGCTGGAGCGAAGTCGAACCTCCAGCTCCCCTGATAGATCCTCTGTGTTTCTGTTTTAAGGAGCTTTTTCCTAGCTCCCTGCATCCGTCCGAGGCTGTTGAGAGCTTTGGTGCTGCACTGGATTAGGAACATGAGTGGGATGGCTGTTGTGCTGGGTAAATATGAGATGTCAGTTAGAAGAGCTAAATATCTCACAGTTCTCCTTTCCTCCTTATTCACTCCAATTGCAAATAAATCTCTTCCTAAACATGATTCATTTCTGTATAACAAGATACAACAGTGAGATTATTGCGGGAACCTCATCAGGCTTGCGAGGTTGTAATGCATTGCCTCTGATAACAAGAATCAAAGATCCAGCCCCTTCCCACTGGAGCCAATTTGTAGCGCGCTCACCTGCAGCGTGATCAAAAAGCCTGTGGGCTACATGAGTCTTACCTGGGGTCTGTCAACCTGCTCAGCCTTGTGGTATAGAAACAAGGACCCATGTTTTATAGACCGATAACTCGTGAAAAAGATAGGGAAGGCAGAGGGATAGAAAAGTTGCAGTGTGACAATTGGACGTTGAAGACAGAGGAGACACAGTCCTGTTGCCTAAATGCAGATATCTACTGCCATTTGAGATGCCCTAGGGTATTCAAGTTGAATGATAGATGAACAGATACATGAACGGATCTGTGGGAGGCCCTCACATAGCTGGAGTGGGGGGATCAGGTTGGATACCCTTGCATATCTCAAGACATTGTTATTTAAGCAACAGAAACAAGCCCGGATGAAGACTATCTTGACTCCAGGCTTGAATAACCAAGTTAGATGTCTCCATTCAAGTGTGTGTGTCAACTGGTGTTTAAACTCTTATTTTTGTCTGTATGTGAGCAATTTAACTGACCGAATGTAAGCATGTGTTCCAGCTGCTTAACCATGGGCTTCTACTGGTGTTCATGATACCCTAGGATATCAGGAAAGGCCTGAGGGTCTCCTACAAGTCCCATGTCAAATATGCAAGGCCTATAAACATGTCTTGGATATGCCATGATGTCTCAAATGGCACTAAATACCTGTGTGGGCAACTGAGTAAAGTCTATGCTCACGTAATTATACCTCTAAATTTAGGTGTCTGAATTTGGAGCTGAATAACATTTAATGAGGCCTCGTGCTAAACAGACCTCTGACAGAAGACTGTAGGTTTTTCATAGGAAAAACAAAACAAAACTAAAACCAAACTTAAAATTACACTTCAGTGGGGCAGGTAGTACACAAGGGGAAATAGTTCCCAAATCTCCTAACTGTTGGTTCAAACAGGTTAACAGTTTATGTCAACCTTGTATGAAACGCTGGGGAATTCAACACAAGCCCAGCCTACATTCCAATAGCTTCTAAGCAAAATTTCAATCAGTGATGGCAACAGACAGAAAGAGCAGATGGAAAGGGAGATACCAGTAAAGGAGGGTGGTAGTATTGATGGCATATAATTATCTGCAATACTAGCAAAGGCTGGGCAGGTGGGGCAGTCTCCATTACAAATGTTGGCTGTGTTTAACATGTTGGTGAAGTCTGAGTCATTTGCACAATGTTGACTGTGACTTCAGGACAGTTTAGACCAAGCTCAGTTGCATTCAAGGCTTAGCTCTCAATTCTCCACCTTGCTTAAGAATGTTCTCAGATCTCATCAGCCTCAAACTCAGCTAAATCCAGGTATTAATCACAATTAGCTGGTACGATGCTAAATACAGTTTTCCATGAGTCGTGGTCAAAAACCCCGCAGATACAGTCAGACTTACACAAAATTTCCCAGGAAAGAAAACACACAAAATGTCCAAAGTTCATGTTAATGCTGATTCACAGCATATTGATTTTCCAAGGAAGCAATAAATCTCTTGTGGATTTAATATTTATTCTGACCTATACTTAAGAACCATGAAAAAGAATTGAAAGGAATTAACTACACTCCATTAGAATATTCTTTCAGCAGTGTTTTTGCCTTCATGCTAAATTAGCAATGTCTGTGATTTTTTTCCACTTATTTTTAGCATGGACTTGCCTAGACTAAGTCTAGGTTTGCAATTTACATACTCCATTGTTTGGCTATAGAAAGACAATTTAACTATTTTTTTTATTTTTACCTGTTAAGGTTCTTTTTATGGTTATAATTTCTACATGTATTCAATTCAGTTTTCTAACAGATGCCCAAAATCTTCTTGGTATTATGAAATCACATAAAAAAAATATAGATTCATCAAACATGAGAGACAAAGGAGAACTGAGAATAAGAGTCTGATATTCTGTATAACTCAGGCTATTAAGTTTGCCTTGACTATTTTTACATTGAGTGTTATAACTGCAGTCACCATAAAGGATCTCAGTTCTCTGGAGTCTAAAACCCAAGGTGGGACAGGGAAGACTTGGACTTAAGGAATGACTTGGAAATGCTGCAGTTAATCCTGTTCGTATCTGTCCACATGTCCCTTGTTTTCGTGGTCTTCAGCAATGTTTCAAGATCTCAGCTGTTTACAGAGCTGCTGTTTGTGGTCTGGTTTACTAAAAGAATATGAAGGCATTGCTGGTTTATGCTAATACTCTCCACAGTAAACTGTGGTAAAGTGTGAATGATTGGCCCCTAGGGGATGTCCTCAGCAAGTGATGAGAAGAAGAATGGTAGTAACCACCATAGTTGTCCTAAACTAAGACAGTGCCATTTGCGAGTCAAGGCTGTGAAGCATCAAAAATACAGCCCTTCGGGAAGAGGTAGTTGCTTGGATGAAATATTCGCAGATCTGTTGGACCATGGTAAAAGAACAAGACCCACGAGACAAACATCAGAAGAATAAAATTCTCTGCATCACTGTAAAGGCCTAGTCTGCCTTATTAATTATCTATTTATTTTCCACTGGCATTTATCTCCACTGCATCTAAGGTCTACATTGAAAAGAATGCCAAAATGCTGCGACATATCAGAGTATATGATGTGATGTACCTCAGATACCATGTGCACTGTACTACTTTACATGTCAATAGCTGTTTGTAGTCTCCCAGAATATCACATATCCAGTATTTTCAATATCCAATATAGGTTCTTTTATACCCTCTGAATTAAGGAGAAACTTTTTCTTTTTTTTTTTTTTTTGTAAATTACTTGAGGGTTCGTCTTTCTGCTTCTTCATTTCCCCTTGGTTTTGATGAGAATAGTTTCTGTACCTCCACCTCTCATTTAATTTCAATTTCTGCAGCCCAGGCTAAGGAGTGCCCACACCCAAACAACAGTGACTAAGACTTTGAAATAACATGAGGCATCTTTAACTTATTCTCCAAACGTGTAGCAATGAGTGAGGTGCTGCCCGAAGAAATTGGGTGAGACAATTTCCCAAGTAATGAATTAATAAATGTTGCAATGTTTGTTAGTGCCAGCCAAAATCTCAACTTGGCGTGCTAGAACGTGATCAGAGCTCTCCTCAGTCACCTTCACTTTGCTAGACAAGATGTTCCTGTTGTGTTACACTAATATTAAAAAGGAGGACTTGGTATCTGAAATGTGTGTTAAAATACTAGGGAGGAAGTTCACAGAGCAATAACTGGAATAATACACCAAGATTAGATTGATGCTGTGTGATATAATTCGGATACGTGCCTGTTTCCAAGAAGAGCAAGACTTCATGACAGTCCTACTCCATCTGACACTGGGAACTACTTAACAACATAACCATTTACCTTTGCCAGAAGCAACAGCAGAAACCATCATTTCAGTTTAACAGGAGTGCTTTCTTTAGCCTCCTATAACACAGAATCACATATCACATATTCCTCACTTACACCCACTTTTGCCTGATCTGATTTTACTCATCTTGAGCTTGGACATTTAGTCTAAACTAGCTATCCAAAGTGCCTCTATAGTTGAGCGAGAGAGTGAGAGAGAGGCACCTTGCTGGTTATCTAGATGATGACTTCAATTGGGCTTGGTTGCCTTGGAGGTGGCATGTGTCTTGAAGGGCGAGAAAGGAACCATCCCAAGGTAGCTTTGACTAAACACCTAGCATTTAGGTGACCAAAAGACAGTGAGATGTATCTGTCATAATAGCTCAGAGATTCAATTTGCCCAGTTTTAAAGCTAAGCTAAGGGAACCTCATAAAGGTGTGATTATGAAGAATCATCTGGTAAAGTTCGAAATTCGCAGCCTGATGGTGAGAATACCCCATTCCCTTAAAAGAAACGAGCCCTTCCAGGGAGCTCAGGGAAACTTTTTGACACAGAAATGAAGAAATTGTTCAGGTCCTGTACTTGTGTCACAACGCCATGCAATGCTACAGTCGTGGGCAAGAGTGGCTGGAAAGCTGCCTGGTGAAAAGGAGCTGGAGGTGACAGTCGAATATGAGCAGGCAGTGTGCCCAGGTAGCCAAGGCAGCCAACAGCATCCTGGCTTGTATCAGAAATAGTGTGGCCAGCAGGACTAATGGAGCGATTCTTCCCCTGTACTCAGTACTGGTGAGGCTGCACCTTGAACACTCTGTTCAGTTTTGAGACCCTCACTACAAGAAACACTTCAAAGTGCTGGAGCATGTCCAAAGAAGGACAGCAAAGCTGGTGAAGGGTCTGGAGCACAAGTCTTATGAGGAGCAGCTGAGGGAACCAGGGTTGTTTAGCCCGGAGAAAAGGAGGCAGAGTGGAGACCTTGTTGCTCTGTAGAGCTACCTGAAAGGAGGTTGTAGCGAGGTGTCAGTCTCTTCTCCCAAGTAACAAGCAATAGGACAAGAGTAAACGGCCTCAAGTTGCACCAGAGGAGGTTTAGATTGGATATTAGGAAAAGTTTCTTCACTGGAAGAGTTTTCAAGCACTGGAACAGTCTGCCCAGGGAAGTGGGTGAGTCATCATCCCTGGAGGTATTTAAAAGACATGTAGATGTGGCACTTAGGGACATGTTTCAGTGGTGGACCTGGCAGTGTTAGGTTTATGGTTGGACTTGATGATCTTAAAGATCTTTTCCAGCATAAATGATCCTATGATTCTAAATACCACCTACTTGCTTAAGAAAATTCACTGTTTTGTAAGACCCTGCATATTGCAGAGACTGTGGGTCAGTCTGAGTAACTAATTTACACCAGAGGGTGGTTCAGAGCAGGATCCCTGAAGGTGATTAAGAACACCTCTATTGTTTTAGAGGGTCTGGCTTTCCTAGGGGGCTGGTGGCCTCTGTGAATACCTCCTCCCCTCCATGTGAGTCCATAGAGTCCAAATTCTGTAAACTAAAATATGAATCAGGAACTTCAGAGTTTCTAGTCAGGCCCTGGAAATCAAAGCCCAGGAGTCTGGAGTTTTGACTTGTCATCTCCCTGGTGGGTCTTAGGCACTTACGCCTCTTTAGAAATTTATCCCTCTGGACTTGGGCCACCAAAGCACTGAACCACATGCATATTTTTCACAGGAGACTACTATTGGCTTCCCCATGATATTTGCATTTCATGTTAAGCATACGCTTAAGGGCCTTCCTGGCTTGGAGTCTGCAAAATGTATCTCCTGAAGCCAAATTTTCAACAGTAGCCTGTCATATGGGAGGGAGAGAGGCTCCAGCTCTGGGTGCCCAACTTTATGCAGTCATATTTGGTGTCAGAGGCCTTCTCAATTTGCAAAGTAAAGCTCATAATACTCAGGAACAGGGGCCCTTGACATGCCTGGTATTTTATCTTTTCTATCTTTAAGAAAGGGATATTAGTCCTTACTTCTCAACCTCGGATGGTTGTTGTGAAGATTAATTAGCTAATGCTTTTACAGCACAGTGAAGATATAAAGTGCTACTATATAAAAGTATTATTAAGTGCCTGCAGGGTCTTGCTGTCTAATGTGGCTGAATGGGAGAGGCTCTGAACCATAGAGATTAGGTAATTTTAAAATAGTTCTTCTCAAATTGCATTATTTTTAACTCTTTGTTGTTACTAATATCCTCTCAACAGAGGTTGGAAATATTTACCCCATTCATTGTCTTTTTCTATTTTATCTAACACTCTTTTAAATAAACACACATAGCCTAAGGTTTTATCTGCATACAGAGTTGCATTGGCTTAAATAAAGGTGTGATTTTACACCAATTTCACTTATCCTAATCCTTTTATTTCAATTTTAAATTAAGCTTATTTCAGTTCGGCATAAGCTGATTCAGAACAAGTTTACGATAAACTGAGATAAGCCACTCTAAAACTGAAATTAGTGTGTCCACACGGGGATTTGCTCTAGTTTAACCAAGACTGTGAATGTGCACACAAGTTATCATGGAATAAGCTAGAAAATGAATTTACAGCTTCAAAATGATTAAGCAGTACCTCCTAGTGCACTTACCCCTCAGCACCTCCTCTCCAAAAACCTTAATTTTTGCCAAGAGGTGACCTGCCTCCAATTACTGCCTGCTCTGCCTGCTTTAACACAGGGTGAAAGCATGCACATATTAAGTATTGTGAAGCAGTCAGGACTTGATATGTGTCCAACGTGAACTGGAGAAAGAGGGAAGGCATTTGGGCAAGGACTATCCCAGAGCTTGGACTGCAGTCCTCTACTTTGCTGGAATGACAGAAAAGATAGAGAGGACATAGAATCATAGAATCATAGAATGGTTAGGGCTGGAAGGGACCTTCAAAGGTCATCTAGTCCAACTCCCCTGCAAGGAACAGGGATAAAACAGGTAACATGGTTACCGTCCAGCCCAACAGTATGTGTCGAACTGCTAACAAACCGCAAATTCACCCTTCTTTTTTAATCTTATTTATGTGTCTGTATGCTGCTTTGGCTGACTTACATCCATGCGAATGTGTGCACAGACACGCTCTGAATTGCGGCTGTCCCAGTGAGTCACTATTACCCTAATCAAAATGGTGGCATTCAACATTGCTTTTGTCTTAACACATGTAATTGCACAACTGGTAGATTGATGGGCAGTTGATGGAAATTCAAAGGTATGCAAGGGTGTTAACAGAAAGGGACAGAATGTAGCTTGTTCTGTTACAAGAACAAGAAAAGTTAAATAAAGAAAAAAATAAAGGAAAAGAAAAAACAGAAAAAAAGTAAAGGAAGAAAGAAAAAAGTAAAGAAAGAGAGAAAAAAGCCAAACCGTTTTGTTCCTTCTGCCAATATTAGCAATAGAAATAGTATGGACTAAATCAGAGAAAACAGTGACATTACATTTGCTTCTTTAATTTTGGATGACATTGGGTTAAAATATCCGACATGAAATACTTCTAAGGAATCCAAATTGGATCACCTATGAAAGATCAACATTTTTCAACAATGTATATTTTTACTTCTCCTTAAGTGACTTAGATTTTTACTTACCTGGTTGTTGTCAAACACTGATGAATGTGTTTAGCAAAATAAATATGGATATTAAGCGTTTTTCCTTTCATTTAAATTTTCATTTCATTCAAAACAGATTGAAAATTTCATAAAATTAAAAACCTAATTTAGGCTCCCAAACCCTTATTTAGAAACTTAAGTGAGAACTTTACTTAGCAAAGATCATAAGCACATGTTTAAATTGATCCTGGTTCAGGAATGTGCTTAAGCATATGCTTTAATCTGATTAAATATGTATTTAATGTTAAACACATGTTGAAATGCTTTACTGAATTGTGACCCGATTTTCAAACGTGTTAAGTACCTTGAACATCTCATTAAGGTCAAGAAAAGCTGCATGTGTTCATGTTCTTACCCATCAAGGCATTTTCTTACATGTTCAAATTCACATTTAGGAGCCTAGCCATTTTTTTTTTAGTAGAATTTTGGACTTAGTACTGCTGAAGATAAACACAGAAACATCTGGATTCATACCTTATCTGAACTATCTACCTCTAATGAGTTTCCAAAGTTGGACTGAAGGACTGAAAACTTCAGTGCAGCCTCAGTTTGTTTTGTTTTGCTGTGTTTTTGTTTTTAAAATATAATTTTTAGTGCTCTCTGTTTCCATTTGGAACTGCTCTGCTCTTTCCAGTCCCAGCCAGCATCAAGAAGTGAAGAGGTGTGTGAAGAGAAGTGTTACTATTAACATTATTTATTAAGTGCTGACAGCATGCTTAGCTGAGTACAAGACACAAGTGAAGGCAGACCTTTCTCTGCAGACCTTACTCACAGGTAGTCTGGATTAATTTCAAGTTCCAGATGGCTTTTCAGGGTGGTTTCTATTTTATCTGAAATTGTTTTTCTTTTTCTATGAAAAACAGAGAGATAGTTTAGGATTAGAAATACTCCCCCCCCCCCCCCCCCCCAAATCTAAAATTATAACAAATTAAAGGCCAGCCATGTTTTGGCTTCTAGAACTTCTAAAAGTCTGCTCGATCCTATTGCTCTTTTTGTCATTGTTCTTCAGAAGAAACAGTAGTTTTAAAACTGCTTCTCACTGCATAAATATGTATTTGTAAGCTTTTTGCATTTTTTTTTCTTCTTAAGGAACTTTCCTTTCCAATAATCCTCACCCACGTATTTTGATTTACATCAATAGCAGCTTTCTTATTGACTCAGAAAAGCTTTAGATGTAACCTAAAAGCCTTTCTGCAGCTGAGCCTTGCTAAGGGGTGGTAAGTCTTAGCCTGTTCCCACCTGCTTATTTTCACTCTTTTCTTCCAGCCCCCTCCCTTCTAGTGCTAAGAAGATATTTCTCACTTCTCACCCTCAATGTACACACAAAACACGCCATCAGGACAGCTGCTGCCTGATCAGGTTTTGTTAGTGTGTTCTGGAGGAGAAATATCTTCTTGCTTTTAAACAAACCTGGGACTGTGTGATGTAGTGGCACCATGACAGTACTGCAGCTCTGTATGTGTGTGATATCAAACTGTACTGAAGCAACCAGGCACTGGTATAATTATAGTAGTATGTGACATTAAACTGCACTCAACTCTGACTCAACCTGGAAAAGAAGGCTCATCTCAGCCCCACTCCATGTCTTTGCCCACCACGGCCTCACATCCTCCACCTTTTTTCCGATGTTCTTTAATTAACGTGCGACCTCTCTTTTAGAGCAAGAGCCAAAGTGGGAGATGCTTCTTCTTCCTCCTGATGGAGGTAAGATCTTCTGCCCTTAGGTTAATGCTGGAATAAAATAGAGTTCTTCTCTGAGGAGGATGCGGGGCATAAGTCTTCAGAAAAGAGACGGGGTAGAATGGCATATAAGAGGACCTTCACTCCATCACGGAGTGACAAAGAAATTCCAGAGAGGAAAAATGTGTCCTAATAAGCTGTTGTGCTAAAGATTCCAAAATTGAGTAACTTCTTCCAGCGACAAGTCCTGCTGCTTCCCAAAAGAACAGATCAGCTAGGAAACCCAGATTTACCTTAAGCCTTTCTTCTCTGTCTACATGCCCCCAAATATAGGAGGTCCTTCTACAAAATGCTTAACCATGCTGTGATACTCGGCGATATTGTGATACTTCTTCGTATCTTAATTAAAAAAAATTTCAAATCACATTTCCCAAAACTATCATGTGGTCTCGTTGACTATTCAAAAGAGATGGTAAATTTTAAGGGTGTGGGAAGATGGTGACAAGCATTTGGGAGCAGACTGGCATTGTCATTATTTTATTCTTCTCCAGTGCAGGCAGAACATAACATCTGACTGTAGTCTTCCAAATGAGTCACTAAATCCTTCAGTTTGGTCTCACATAACATTAACTATCTAAAATACATCTCATCTAGTTGTCCAGGCTCCCTCTACAGATAATGAAGAGAATCCATAGGGTGACTCATCTCAGAATCATGAGATGGTTGGCTTATTTAATGCACAATGTTGGACTACAGGGGAATTCAGAAAACTATCTTATATTAAACATTACATTTTTAGATGTCTAATGTAAAATGAAGCCATCTCAAAACCTTTATCAAGAATGCTTAACTATCAGATCAGCAGAAGAATTTCTTTGGTACCTTTACTCCACCTCAGCTGATTCACAAGCTTGTTTCCTTATCGGGACTTGTTTAATGTGTTCCAGATTAATGATAATCATGATAATTCTTTAGGGAGATTAAGTAATCTTCACAGTCACCATGTGTAATAGGTAAATATAGATATCACTGTTTTACAGATGAGGAAATAGACAGTGAGAGTTTAAGTGACTTGTTCTATCTAATTTAATCTTGTTTGAGCTAATCTAATCTATGTTTTATAAATAAATCACCCAATCACTGTGATATGTAGGCAATAGACAGTCAAGCCAGTGCTGGAGACAGTCTTCAGGAATTCCTAGCTCCCAGGCCTATCTTTGTCCCACAAAACCATTGCCTTAAGAAATAAGTCATAGCAGCAAATGATCTTAAAGGTTTCCATGAAGTATTTCTAGGTCATGTATTTTAATGCAATTGAAGTTCTGAAAACATGACACTTCTCTTTCTTTCTCTGAATGAGTCAGGAGAACTTTTGTCACTGCACAGAAGAGCAGAGTATATAAGGAAATAGATGGGAGAACTGTGTTATAGGTGACATTTATGTTATTCCTTTGGAGCATTATCTGGGAGAAGAGAAGGCACAAATCCCTCTGAGAATAAGATGGCATGACTTTAATCTCAGTTCCCTCCCCTAGGAGTTAAAAGAGATATTAAAATTAATAAAGAAAAACTATTCAAACTATTTGAATTGTTTTGCTACTTTGATATTTTAGTTTTATTTTTTTTTAAAACAAAAAGTTTCTACTTAGTAGTAGTACTTAATTCTAAAAAATGAAATTTGTTTGTGAAATGGGCCTGTACGGGCAGTGCCCTTATTGGGAAACAGAAGTTCAGATCTATAACTCACATTTGACTTACATGAGTGAAAGAATGAGGTCCACTCTGAACAAGTCGCTGCTTGCTGGAGCAAGGAAGACGAAGGTTCAATTCCCCCTCCTATCTCAGATAAAGTGTGGATATGAACCAGCCTGGAACGAATGTTTAACCTTGAGAGTATTTGCTATCTCTGAGCAAAATCTGTTGTCTTTGGGTTTTTTAAGTGGTTGGTTAAGGTTGGTGGGTTTTTTTGTGGAAATGGGAAAAGGTTTTGGAATCTTACAAAGACTGTGGAGGAGGAAATAATTGTTTCATTCAATTTGTTCAACTGGTAACACATATCTGACAGAACTATATTGGAAGGGAACACGTTATAGTAGATTTGCAGGACTGGATTCTGGAGGTTCCCCAAATTATAAGGTGCATTTGCAGAGTGAAGTGTAGTTTCCAGTTTGCTGCACGAGAAAGTGATCTCCTCTCCCAAATGAATGATTTCTTCCCTCTTCAGTTTTTACTGCAGGTACAGTCAGCGCGGCCTTCTGTGATCAGCTCTATCTCAGAAGAACGGGGCAATCACTTCTCCACAGAAACATGTTCTACCTCTTTCGAAGCCTCTGGTTAAATTTTTATCTAAGTCATCAGATTTAGCAATTTGTAACTGATCTAATCTCTCTGCAAAATCCTTGCTCACCGAAACTGTATCCAACAGCTCTTCACTGTAAACCTTGTTGTTCATATAAAAATAGAACCACAAATTATGTCGGTATCTTTTCTTTATTCTCTCTTTTTTTTTTTTTTAACTTCTTATGACCTATCGCCCTTTCTTTTACCCTAAATGAAACAGATTTGCAGATTTGCTTAACAATAGTACTTCATGAATCATATCACCAATTGCCAGCTATCATACTGTGAAACAACTAATAATGTATAATTAATGTTATAGGCAAGTAATGAATCACATCATCATCACTGACTGACTGACTGCCACATTAGTAAAAAGAAAGATTTAAGTAATCACAACTACGATGATATTTTCTTCCCTCCTTCTCCCAGAGTAGTGTAAGAAGAAGAGGAAATTCCAACTGCGTTTGTCAGCTGTTATTTCCATCAAACAACATGATACATCAAAATGATAGCTGTAATAATTTACATAGGAAAAACCTAAGACAGATAGGTAAATAGGTTAAAAAATTCTGTAACTTATCGTGTTTACTGTCAGCATGCACGTTCAAACAAGCAATTTTCTGAGACCAAGAATATCTCTGAACAGAAGGAATAAAAAATTCAGTTAAAAAGGCACATTCATCTACCCTCCAATTTGAAAAGTTGTTAGAAATTCACCTCTAGGCTCCCATTGGACAGCGTGCAGTAGCTCTTCTCTAAGAAGCTAACTAAGGTAGTCTTCATAACTCCAGATTTAGGTCCTAGTCTTTTCCCAAGTTAGGCAAGGTATTTGAACAGCCTATTTCACATCTTCTGCACCAAATTCTCACTTACTTTGGAAGTATTTTTTTTCTTTTTTTTTTTGTTCTCATTCTTTTTTTCACTTTTGACAAATAATTCTGCCCAGATCTGAGCATCAACGTAGTGATTTTTCAGCTCATGTTTCACTGAAAATAACGATACTTTTGTAGAAAGCTCCTCTACCTGCTCTCCTCATGCAGCAGAAATGGTTCACGCTTTGTCCAACCAGGATGAAAGTCACCAGAAGCCCTGCCAAAGCCATTAATACCTTTCTAATAGTAATTGAGGAGAACCATGTCAATATAGTCTTATACAATTCATGTAGTAGGTCAGACGAAGGGTGCTTGCCAAGCAGTTTCATTGACCTGTTTGCCTCGTTCCATTTGATCACTGGAAGAGCAACTACTAAAGCTACTGAAAAGCTGCACAACAGCCATTCTCACTGACCCTTAGGAGAAACCCAGGAACTCACCTTGTTAAGACTGATTACACAGAAGTTGAATAAATATTTACATATAACAGAATCAGGAAACTCACTGTTTTGCATGGTCTCAAGCCTCATAATGAGGAACCTTCAAAATATGTATCTTCCCAACATCCCTCAGATTTAACAATACACTTCTCTTGCAGGTAGGCAGGTAGAGAATAAATCCCTTTTCAATACAGTCTGTGTCAAACTAAGGTACTGAAATGAGGTTTTCTGCTTTACTGGCAAATGTTTTAGATACCAAACTATCCTTCCCTCTATAAACTTTTTACTGTTAATGCTTTTTAAAAGAATTTTTAAGTAAATGAAAGTCTCTTTAATGGGCACATTTTCAGCCCTTTCAATAGATACATTTACATGATTTGTTTTTAATTAAAGAATGAAAACTAGGAAGTTTTCTGGGTTTTAATATATTTTTTTCTCCTTCTTTTCTCCCCCCATTCTTCATGTATTCCTTCTGAGCAATTCTCCTCCTCCCTTTATTTCTACTTTGCTGATGGAAAAAAACCCTAGAAACTCTGGATGAGACTCATTTGCTCTGATGCTGAGCTAGTCATTGTAGTCTCTCTTGGAAAAAGGGAGTGCAAGCACCTGCAGAGGGAGGATTGTCTGATTTAGCTGCTACCTCTCCTAAAGATGCCTATAGCTGTCCTTTGAATGCAGAGTATGCCTATGGCAACTGGTTCACACTCAAACATCTAAGTGCAAATCCATGAAGTTAAATGATAGCAATACCACCCAGGAATGAAAACTAAAAATAAATTTGATATTTCCTTTTCCTTTGATAGTTTTTTTCCCCCCTCCTTTTGCAAGGCAAAGCATAAATGGTGGGGAAAAAATGAGAGAAGAATATGAAAAATCTCTGGCATTCAGCTTCTTAAAGAAAAGTTGGAAACGAATACTTATGAAGATTTCCATCATTAGACACACTTTTAAAAAATACTAATAACAATAACAAACTAAACCAGAGACTGTCACAGAAACACTTAGTATGTATCAGTTTGGTATAGAATCATAGAATCATAGAATGCTTAGGGTTGGAAGGGACCTCAAAGATCATCTAGTTCCAACCCCCCTGCCATGGGCAGGGAAATCCTCCACTACACCAGGTGTAGCACAACAGAAGTGTATATGACTGATTTCTGAACAGCAAACAGCAGGTAAAACTGTCAATCAGAAGGAGGGAGACACGAGCTCATTCCTTCCCCGAGTTTAAGAAGCTTTATACATATAAGACTCAGTCCCCATGAGTTTGTACTGACAATGGGGAAGAAGAAAGATGTAAAGAAAACGTGAAATGGGAGCCTGACTTGGTGTTATAGCAGTTAGGCTGCCTAGCTGAGAAGGAGCAGGTCTGGATTATGACCTCTGTTCCCAGGCTTGTTTATGTATTTTGCATTAGGCAGTCATTGAATAAAACAAATCTAGGAAGTGTGCCAGGAGTTGTCCACACCCATGCAGTTGCAGAACTGGGACCTCATTTTTTCCCACAGATATGGTTTGTCAGTCCTTTCATGCAAAAAAAAAAAGTATAATTTTCTCCTATAGTGTTAGTCACTTATTTTTCCCAATAACATTTGAAGCAACATAAATAAGGGTGGTTTTTTTATGTTGATCTGTGAATTATTTTCCCCAGTGGTAGCATTTCAGATATTTTGTTGATACTGTTCCCATTTCCTGGGCTATTTGTCATATATGTTTTTCCTCTTGAACTACCGAGTAATTTATTGCTTTATGGAATGATAATCTGCAAAAAGTAAACTAACTCTAGTGACATTTTCCTTTAAGAAAGGCCTTCCACATGCTACTGAATTATATTTTAATGTCTCTCATTAAATTTAAATAGCATTTCTGGTATTGGTCAATGTACAATTGAGTTGCCTGCTGGAAAAAAAAAATCAAGCTGGTGTAAGTGTCAATTTTGAAGTAATAATTATAGTTTTATGCACTAAAGTATTTATTATATTATCAAATTAATACACCTTTTGGCATGTCAGGGTCTGTGGGTAATTATAGTTTAGCATTGTGGTAATAATTTGTATGATTTATGTTACCTATGGAGCAGTACTGAAAGCCAAAAAGCTGTCTGGCATAATTACTGTTAAGAGGTAAGATCAACAGATATCCCTAGCCAAAAGAACACAGCCCTAAGGGTAATAGACTCAAACAAGCAGAAGTCACCTTAGGTATTTGCTTTGCAGCTTGCCTTTTCTCACCTGAGAGATGGCCCACCCACTATTCCAGGCTACATTAACAAGAATTGGTTGCTTTTATGTTTTTGCTTTCCACTGACCTCGGAGTTCTAATTTTAAAAGTGAGATATAAGAAAGCAGTAATGAAGGACCCTTTGCAAGACCTAATTTTTCTGAAATGTGAAGAAAAGGGTTCACCATGAGATGAAGGTGAGTGAATTGCTATGGATTCTCTTCTTTCCATTGATTTGGGCATGGAAAATATTTTTTTTTGGTGACTGTGTTCCTGTTTTTGTTATTTTTTATTAAAAGTGCTGTGCAAACACAGAACACAAAGATAGTATTTACATGAAAAGTCTACACAAAGCTGATTCTATACATTTAAAGTTTATTTCAGTTAAAGCAGATTCATAAGTGACTTAGCAGCTTGAGTAGAAATAGGCTGAAAATAGTCATTCCCCCTCACTTCAGTTTCTGTGTATTTATGCAGATAAATGCATAGAAATGCAAAAAGTACCCTCATCTCCTTTCAAAGCTCAGACTTCCCCTGGAAAATACTAACCATTGTTGTTTTCTTTTCTTTTTTTTCTGAAATAAATAGTCTCCAGCAATTTTATATAAATACCAATATCTCAGGAACAATCTAAAAATCTTGCCAATAAAATCATGATCACGCTGTCCATCCACATGGTAAATCTGCCTTGCTTCCCTTTCCCTTCAGTATCACCCTTCCATCCTCAGCATCACCCTTCCAGACATAAAATGTAAGTCTGGTATCATGTTCTGTGAAGGCTACAGACTCAAGCCTCAGCTGAGGAAGGTTGTGAACAAAGGCCAAGATCCACAAAGGTATTTAAATATGTAATTCTAATTAATTTGTATGTGCCCGATTCTGAAAACATGTATGTATGTACTCAGCTTTCACTGACGGTGTGATCTTCCTGAAGTTTAAGACTACTCACCTGCTAATGTAGAGGTCTGTATGTTGTGATTCAGTAAAGAAATATAGAATGGAGAGTGTCCTGCCAGCAAGTCTCTCTTTTATGAAGTTACAGAATGTCAAAAACTCTGCCTGAATTCTGTGAGAAAGAAGGTATTTTTTCCTTCCTATTCTTGTACCACTTTATTTCTGAAACTCTGTCCTACCTAGAGACGAAAGAAGCAAAAAAAGCCCCAAATACCCATTGACCCTGTTCTACGTTTTCCCTGTCAGCACCAATTGACTGAAAGGACTTGAACAAAGCCTGAATAGAGGATACAAGGGTGGGATTCATCTCACCTAATGTTATGTATCAAAAGTTAAATGTCTAAATCTGAGCTAGGCTCACTTCAGAGTCAACAGAGACAAGTGGGCACCTCCAGGGAGTGAGTCATCCAATCTATCTCAGACACCTATGATGAATCACACTCTGGAAGTGCCCATTTCTCTCCGTGAAGAGGGCTTGGGGTGACAAGCTCAGACCTAGTTGTTTAGCTTTAAGACATCTAAGTTAGGGTAGATGAATTTTACCTCAAAGACTTGGAGTGTTTTCCTGAAACTTGAACCAACCTTTTGAAGTTCACTCCTCATCCTTATAGAATACAGGTGTGCCAATATCCAATTTCTCATGTTTTTAATTCTATATGAATAAAGCTATGTACGTCTCTGTGTGTATGTATATACTTAATGGCTGCACTGTAAAGTTGACCTTCAACAAATAATTAAAAAGCATTTTAATCCTGCTGCACAATGTTTTTGTTGGCAAGTACCCTGGAGAAGGTACTCTCCAACAAGGAGGCAGCTGGCAAGTTTCTGCCCACTGTATCGTCGTTACAAAACAAATGGGAGTTTAAGTAGCTTATAGGCCATCCTACAGCTTGATAAGGTTACTTTGTAGTGTGGGGCTAATTAGTATAAGACCTTCTTCACTTGGGCAACTGTTATGCCTTTATCTTTGTTTACCTCCTCTACCTACCTCACATGATGAATGTCATTAACTATTGCCAATGATTATGCAATATTCCCAGGCATGGTCCTAAATCCAAACTAGCCGCTGAAGTTGGGAAGAGTGGATTTAGTTCTTAAATGCATGTTCACATGGCATCGAATGTCAATACCTTCAGATAAACTTGAGAAATAAAGTTGTAAATAGTCTAATGAGGCAGAAATGTTTTTTCACTATCAAGGAATCAGAATGGTTCAACAAGAAGGCTCTATTACTGTACTATCTTTCTTTTCCATGGTGGTTAAATGTTCTTCCCCTGTGTTGTCCTTGCCTTGAAGATGCAGAAACTTGAGTGTAGCAATTGCTTGGCTGAGAAATTGTGCCAACATAGTGAAGCACGTGAAATTGAAGCAGCCAAGTCAGTAAGTCATTTCACAAGCCTGATGAATCCGGATGACTCACGCAACAGCACAGAGCGGGCTGGTTGGTTGAGGTCCATTTAAAAAAAAAAAAAAAAAAGCTGATCTCAGACAAAGAATCCTGTCGTGTTTTGCCATGCTTGTGCTTAATGGAGCATGTCATCATTATGTTACCAGTGACATTGCCCAGGCATGAGGCGTGATGAGGTGGTCTCAAAACGGGTCAGAAAACCCTGCTCCCTAATATCTGAGCTCAGGTGCCCTTTCTAACACTGTCTCTCTTGGGAGATGGGATGAGTAACTTAACCTTGTTTCCTCAAGTAATAATCATAATGACATGCATAATGGGAATAATAGTTGTCTCACCTGCCTGACAGGGAGAAGGTGCTGTGAGAATTAATTAGTTTGCGAAGCACTTTGAAGATAAGTGCTACGTTATTAATAAGTAAAACCCACTGCACTTAGATACAACTTGCAAGTGATTGTATTATATTACAGTGCTTAGATAACACAGAGATAGTTGCCTTAGAGATACCAATAGATGGTAGAGAGCTGAAGAGATAGATAACCACCAGATTTCTTGTGTTTTCATTTTGCATCACAATTTCTACTAGCTTAATGATATTTAGCTCTTAAAATACGTTCCAGTAATGGAAATTATTACCTGTATCTTAAAGATATCGCAGCAGAAAGGAAAAGCAGTGGGGTGAACAAATACTGCCCAAGAGTGAAAACGAGATGAACTCCCCAGAGCCTCTTCCAGCCCTGTGGTGTGTAATCTTTAAAGCTAGTTCATCAACCTCAGTTCAGATCATCCAGCACAGCTCTCTGCTCACTGAGTTTGTCTATCATGAATGGGAGTACAGTCCGGGGGCTGAGTGAATAATGTTCATGAAAGAGCAACATTGCAAATGTGTGAAGACCGGCCAGAACACTCACCTCAGGTATCATTAAACCAGTGAGTAAGGAAGTTTAGTATCTTCTGGGTCAGCAAAATGATCCTGTGATGTGATTTGTTGACCTGGCAGCAGGAGCTGCAGGGTATTTTAAATCTGGAAGCCTGACAAAAGCTGCTTGGAGGGAAATTAGTAAACATGTGAAAATAAGTGAGTTAAGGTAGACTTGCTCACGCTGACCTTTGATTGCCAGAGAGTTCATTGGCCTGTAAAGAATAAAAAGAGGTTGAGAGCTAAAATCTCAAAGGATGAGGTAAAGCAGCTGTTGATGGTGAAGGCTTCTGATTCCACCCAGGCAACCTGAGCCTTTCTTGAGAATAAAGAGCTCCATGAGCAATGTCATGTAATTTTTTGTCTTCATATGTCACTGCATCAGCATGCTGTCACTGGGAAGTGTCCATTCCATATTTACAGTACAATGATGCTTATGCTATGTAGCTTTCCCACCAGGCCAACATTTCAAGATGGAGAGCTACCTGAAAGACTAGATGTGGCTAATTAAATCTACTTCCAGTTTCAAGCACGATGCAGGACTTCGGAATCCTTCACAACCTCTCCTAATTTCTGAAACAAAAAAGCAGTATATGTATCCATTTATATGTATATATATAAAATGAATAGCGTGAAACTACAAGACCTACAAAATTAGCATGATGTTAAAAACTATGGGCAGTCAGAACTGCATAGAGACAACAATTACATCTTCCTGATCCTCTCATTCCTAAAGATCAGGAGAAAAATGGAGCTTTTTCTTGGCTCAGAAGCACTGGACCTGTGACACCCACCTCAGCAATGGTGGCAGCAACCAGAAGAGGGAGGTGGTATATGCGAACAACGACCACTTTATTTTCTTTGAAAACAGGGAGACTGGAGGTCATAATACAGATTGAAAGCTGTTCTCTGCTGAATATGGGGGTGTAGCTGCCATAAACCTTAATGAGACATCACGTGCATCGAAAGAAGCACATCCTCTTTTGTGAAGACAAGATGAAAGCCTTTTATAAATATGACCTACTGGTGAAAAAGGCATACGTTCAGATGAAACCTATGGGTTTATACTGATGGGTTAGATTTTTTTTTTTTTAATACAATACATTTTGTTAAGAAGAAGGATTAAAGTATTTGCCAAAATGATTTGTGTTGACAAAATGGCTTAGTACATTTGGCAGATTTATTTTATGAAGCGGAATAAATTAAGGTGTCTTGTAAAAAATGTGGGTTATATCCAGCGAAACAATTTCAAGTATTTCAGAAACTCTATTTTTATTCACTTTGCAAACGTGCTTAGTTGAACTGCCAGTCACTGCTACATTTCCATTTCCAAGCAATTAATTAAAATCCCAAATCAGGTTTTTTCTTGATCATGCCAGCAGGAGTTGGTTGCCATGGTAATAGGATGATCAGTAGCATTTGGGAGGGAGGAGAAGGAGAAAAAATGTTCTGTGTTTGGGCTTTTATTTTTGAGACATAAGTGCAGGTCTGGAGGAGTGTGTTGGCTGATCTGTGCAAGCCTGTGGCCCCAGTGGTGACAACTGGAAGTGAGCAAGGGTTCTCGGGATTACACTGTTGTCAGGGATATCATTTGGTCCAATGTAGAAATCATTAGTGAAGTCTTTTCAGTCCTACAGTCTATAGGTTCAAATCGTGAGTGCAGTTGATCACAGAGAGTTTCAGCAGTGCTGAGAAAGACTTTTCTATTGTAATTGCCCACAGTTGCAGACAACTATCAAATATAATGGTTTTTCTCCCCCACAGGCCTGCAAACCTTTGGATTTTAAGCTCATTTTCAGACAATACTCTAGATCCATGGTGGTTTTCAGGAGCTGTTACGTATATGGGTTTAAGAAACCATTGATGGCGTAGTCAGGGTGTCAGAGTTTTATGGTGTCAGGGACAGGTGATTAGGGGGAGGGCAACATCTGGAAAACTGAAAAGGAGGAGAGGGGGAACAAGTCCTTCTCTGAAGCAAGCACAAAAAAAGAGTCATTCCTGAAGGAGAGAATTGGTCCAGGAGAGATCAGAGCTTATTTGGAACACTTTCTTTAACACTCACTGGGGGAAAAACGTGTCATTTAAATAGCCATTTCTACTGCATGAGACCAAACTTCCCTCCAGTAACAAGACACATGTCATGCCCATCAAGTGTGATCCACAAAGCCCACTGAAGCTGGTAGAAATACTTCTATGGACATCTCTGGGCTTGGGGTCAAGCATGTGGGTTCAGTAGATAGTTCAGCTCTTCTGACTGGGCTCTTTTCTGACCGCTAACATGTCAAATGTATTCTCCCCTTTGATATGATATTGCATGCTGACCTCTTCATTACTGCTATTAATGATTCTTCTCTTGGGTCAGAGGCAGCAGTGGAGAGTCGAGAAGCTCTTGCCTCTGAATTGCCCCCAGGACAAGCCCTCATCTCCTTCAGTGTGAAGCATTTTATCCCAGTTCAGGGCAATTTGTTTGCTCTTACACCATCAGCTAATTGTGTCTTAGTTGAACAGCAAGACCATAGTGATCTCAAGGTCAGGGGAAAATGACATCTACCTTGCGCATCACCTGAGGAGAGGCACCAACTAGAGACAAACAGGCTGAGCTCCACCCTGGCCTTACTGTTACCACAGCCACACTGTGGAGTGGATCCAGAAGTGCCTTCAACTTAGAAAAAAACCCAACACTTCAGTTTTTTACTTAAATTCTAATCAGTTTTAAATGTGATCAGCTTCACTACATGGCCATACAACGTCCCAGAAGTGGGAGCGTGAAGCAAGTAAGAGAGACAAAATGTGGTGGCAGATGAAAGAAGTTGAGTACTAACACAAAAAGCATATGAATCCAGAGCCTTGGTTGAAAGTTGGCAGTCAGCAGGACACCGGTCACGGAGCTAAACCCCTCTTCTCTTTCTCCCACTACACTGCCCAACACAGTTCAGTTTAAGCATGACTGTGTAGTGCCTTAGGGTCCTCTGCAGCCTTGAGGACACAGACATGGAAAAAAAACATTTCAGCAGACCTCAGTATTGCCATTGTTCCTCTGCTGACGGTGCAGCGATGCAGGATAGTAGCGGAGAGATTCCCTGGATGGTCAGGCTGTATTAATGCAAAGGAACACAGTGCTTCACATATGGTGCTTGTTAAGCCCTCCATGAAATCAGGAGATTGGTAACAGAATTACAACATGCTTAGGGTTATAGGTCATAGGCCAAATTTCATCCTTATGTATTAGCTGGAAATTAATCTGAAAATAATTAGGAAAGAATCTAGATATTAAAAAGAAAAGATTTTGAGAACATTAGGATTTCATGTCTTACTGCAGCATAAAAATTCCTGTGTGAGAGAGTCTGAAAATGTTGCCCAATGGCCTAACACTTTTGCTGGAGAGGAGAGTAACTTTAATAAAGTTCTTTGACAAGGTCCTCACTCAGCAGTCTCTTCAGAAAAGCCTCACCTGGCCCTGAGATTTGTCACTTGCCTTATGCTTGCACTGTCTTGGTAAGGGCTCAGGGTGATTGGGATCTGAATGAGTTCAGGCTGAGTTAAAGAGGCCAAGAAGGGATGTATTGATTTGGATATATCAATTTGCACTAGTCCAAACATGTTGGGTTCAAGGTCTCACAAACTCCAAAGGCCAAAGGGCAAAAGTTGAGCTTTTGATCTTCTCTATATCAGAATGTAGTATAATGTAATGATTCAGGGCTTTCTCTAGTGTCTAAAAATGGTGCGTGGGGGGTTGAGAATAGCTGCTCTTTTTGTCTTTTCCAGTCTGAAGAACTTTAGAAAAGTTTCATTATGTAGTTATTCTTAGCATTATATACTGAGCTTGTTTCTACTCTTTTCTCTGACATTTATCTAACATTTCACTGACCTCAGACATCCATCTCACATTCATGCTCCTATGTACAGACATGTAAAATTTAGGACCTCTGGCATGCAGATTAAGATACTCGAATTAGATAAAATTACTCACAACTTTACATCCTTGGTGCAACCTTGCTAGAGCATTTTGGAAATGAAGTCCATTTTCTGTTTGCCTGAAGTAAATGTCTAGTGTTGTTTGAAAGACTCCCATAAATCTGAGATATTCACATGTGGTGGGTGCGTGGGTGGGATACAGGACCTGCAGGAGATGCTTCTTTGGAGACACAACTGGAGGACGGGTAGATACTGGACACCAAGTACACTTCAGATGGCACTTGACACTCTGAGGTGTGTGAGTCAAGCCTTAGATGACTAAATTAGACCAGATGCACAGTTTTCAGAACTCTGAAATCTCATGAGCTGAGTCTCACCTTCATTATCTTCAACTTTAGAGTTATGTGATCTGGGGTTCTTTTAAAGAAAGTGAGAATTTACTGACAATCTGATGTTAGCAGCCAATTATAATCTTTTATTGAACAAAACAGGAATTTCACTCCAGTGATATTTCTATCCAACTATACATTCTTGCTTTTTAATATTTTTTTTTTCAGTCTAACCCAAAATCCTTCTTTTACTATTCAGAAGAAAATAAACTACTGGGCAAAATATATGTGTCCTCTTAGAATATTCAGTGTTTATGTATTACTAAGTGTGTAAATGTATATGTATTTAGGTATATTCATACTTCTACATATTATATATACTATGGTTACACTGATGTTATATGTAACCTAGCATGCTAGAGTGAAAACGTTTTTTAAATAGCTTAAATAATATTACGATAAAATATCTCAAAGACACATATTCAGAATAGAAAGTATTACAAAACTAGAAATCCGAATTTGCTATTTTATGTAAAAGCACAATTACGGAGACATTAACTCAAGAATCAGGCTCCATTAACTCAGTTATATATTTTTATTGCACACTAGACATACTCTTAAGTCTGTAGACAGGTTTCTTTGAAAGTGACTGTCTTGCTTTTATTCCTAATAGGAGTTAAGCCAACGTTCACTCAGACAACACGGAGGCCAGCCATCCTGTCAGACAGTCAGAAGATGCACTGTGAAAAAATGATTGCATCTTTTCTTGAAACATCAATTCCACCGAGCGCCGTGGGGGCTCCAAGTCATTGCAGAAATTCTACACAGAATTGTTTGAAATAGGCAATTTTCTCCATCTCTCCTGAAGAGCAAACTTGTAGAATGGAAGAAAAATAGAAAAATAATAACCTATCTTAAATAATGAAAACAAACCTCCACTATTGTCCATGTTTGAGATCCCAGTGAATTTGAACAAAGTATGGTATTTGAAGAGTGTGCTATTTTATGACTGAGATAATTTGGCATAAAATAGTCCTAATGATAGATAAAACCTCTTTAAAGGGCTTATTTTAAAATAAGCTGCATTTTTTAATACAGAAGGAAATATTTAGCTCATTCTAAAAGTAAAAAAACCCCACTCCTCCCAAACCAGGAGCCACAAATACTTTGTCCACATTTGAAAGCTTCAGTTCACTCCCTACTATCCTATCACAATACAGATTTCATGAAGTTTTACCCCTAAGGCCAGAATAAAATTCCTCTATTTAACATTCTAGGGGTTTGAATTACTTGCTGTTTCTCACAGACTCTCGTCAGGAGCAATTAAGGTTTCTCTCACATTTTGTTGGTTGAATACTTAGTAACTTTGACAAGAAAACATAATTTAAAGTGTACCTTTTAAAAATTGTCCTTGATGCACTTAGCACAGATTTACCGGGAAATCCAGAGGGGCTGTTGAGTCCACCATTGCTATCAAACTGAGAGGCACTGTGTGATTCCAGCAACATGGATGTGAAGGTTCCCATGAGGCTGGAGCCACATCTGTCTAGATACATTCATATGTTCATATAATATTGATTAAAAAGTGCAAATGTGAGCCTTATAAACTTCACATTTATAAGACTTTGTGTACAATCTCTGTTACACTAGAAATCAGGATTAAACATTTTTATTGACTTTTAAGTCTTATTTGTTCAGGAAATGAACTCCAATAGGGTATGCGTGTATCTGTCCATCCCTCCAATAAACTTTGAAACCACTAACCAGTTTCAATCAAGCTCAATATACTGAAAAAAAAGACCCAAAATATTTAGCTACTGTAAGATTTGTAAATACAAGTATTTGTAGGTATGTTTATTAGTGAATATAATGCAAATGAAACAATGTGTTAGTATTGACACTATAAGAAGAGCCTAGCTTCAAGCTCAGACGTAAGAAGGTTTGATTGAAAGCCAAGCATATCCTGGGCTGCATCTAAAGAAGTGTGGCCAGCAGATTGAGAGTGTTGATTCTGCCCCTCTACTCAGCTCTCGTGAGACCCCACCTGGAATACTGCATTCAGCTCTGGAGTCCCCAACACAAGAAGGACACAAGAGCGCGTCCAGAGGAGGGTCACGAAGATGATCCCAGGGCTGGAGCACCTCTCCTACGAAGACAGGCTGAGAGAGTTGGGGCTGTTCAGCCTGGAGAAGAGAAGGCTCTGGGGAGATCTTATTGCAGCCTTCCAGTACCTAAAGGGAGCCTACAAGAAAGGTGGACAGAGGCTTTTTTGCAAGAGTATGTAGTGATAAGACAAGGGGCAATGGCTTTAAACTGAAAGAGGGGAGATTTGGATTAGATCTAAGGAAGAAATTCTCTATTGTGAGGGTGGTGAGGCACTGGAACAGGTTGCCCAGAGAAGTTGTGGCTGTCCCATCCCTGGAAGTGTTCAAGGCCAGGTTGGATGAGGCTTTGAGTAACCTGACCTAATGGAAGGTGTCCCTGCCCATGGCAGGGGGGTTGGAACTAGATGATCTTTGAGGTCCCTTCCAACCCAAACCATTCTGTGATTCTATGATTCTATGATTCTATGATTCTATGATTCTATGACAAAAGATTTAAATGATAATACAGTTAGTGACCATGAAAAGTTTTGGGTATAGTAAGATTTAAAGGTGCGATCCTAGATTAGCTGCTCATCAACAAGAAATCTGATCTTGTTTTCTCACTCAGGCTCCTGAAAAAAATGACTTCACATCTCTGTATCTGTTTATCATCTTGTCTTTAATATATTTTTTCATACATAGATTAAATTTTCTAGAGTAAGAAATAGAATAGGAAGTACTTACACTGTGATGGATCTGTGACAATTTTTGACAAGGAATTTTGAGAAAGTTGCTAGAGGGATAGTCTTTTCCAGTCACTACCATTGAAGGGGAATTGATACAGAAGGGAGCACCCAGCAGCAAGTTGCATGAGAGAGTATGTGGAATAGCAGAGTGCACAGTGCTTCAGAAGGAAGGAAGCAGGGATGGATGGGTGGGAAAGAGATAGGTACAGTAAAATAAAAGAAGTGGGAGATTAAATATAATGGAAAATGGGGGGTTAGGAGGAAGGTTGGTAGCTGTTCAAAGAAATAGTATTAAAAGACAAACCTGCTCTAATACACAGGACTAAAAGATAGATTATGTAAGGGTAAAATTAGAAAAGGTGAGTAACAGACTGAGGTACTACTAGCGGGGTTATAAAGAATATGTAGAAGACGACCTTTTATAAAATCACAAACAATAAGAACCAGACTAGAGAAAATTTACCTGCTATTCAGTAGAGAATGAAAACAATAGACAGATGATGCAGAGAATGCCAGAGCATTTTTCATGTCTAAATTAAAATGATGAATGGTAATGAAGCAACTACTATTATTAATACCACTAACAAAGAGGGTAAAACAACTGAGAATAAGTAAGGAAAGACAGGTTAGATAGTACATGGATCTTTTCAAATTGCCTGGATCTGCTGAAGTCCACATTGTTAGGCTACTTCTGGAACTCACTGGATAAAACTCCAGAACTGAGGAATTATCTTTTAAAAATTATGGAAGGAGTATCACCTCTGTTTAAAAAGGAGAAAGAAGAGAAATCTAACTTTTGAGAAAATGTTGAAAGAACTACTCTTTTACAGTTTACTCCAAAAACCAAGTTCTGCAAAGAATATGATCGGCATTTTCCAAAATTAAAAATAGTAAAAATAATACGGAAGGGAATAGCTCATTCATCTCTACTGTGATTAGAGGTAATGGGTTTAATTTTAGCAAAGAAGACTTAGAATAAATATTGGGGAGGAGCAACTTCCTACATCTAAGGTGAATGGCGATAAGAATCCTCATCAGTGGTACTTTTTAAAAAGACCTAGATAAATATCAATCAAGAAATATTATGTTATGCCAGCACTGGTCTGAAGAAAAATAGCAGTGATGGCCCTGAATATTTCTAGAAGCCTGAATGACCAAAAATTGATTGCAGACATTCACACAGGTAGACTGGACTGAACAGATGCCAGAAGAGATTTGCTCACTAAGATGGAGATAGTAATTTTTCACTGCAGAAATTACAGTTGTACTTTGACCACGCTACCCAAGTCATTGCTAGGTGGCCAATTCTTACAGTGAGCAGAAGATAAAGGAATGGCTTACTCAGCTATAGCAAGGCAAGATTGATGGAAATAAAGTTTTAGATGACAACCTGAAAATGAAGTTGATCTAAAAAGGGATGTGCCTCAAAAGACTGAAATTTCTTATGTTCTTAATAATAAAAAGCTATTAACAAAGCATTTTTAAGAGTATTTTATCTGGTATATCATGGAATAAAGATCTAGATATAGGCAGTAATTAAAGATAAACTTTGATTTTGATAATCCTTTTTAATTGCTTTTTTAATTGTGGTGAAATTTTAAAACATTTCTGTGAAGTGCTCTATGGAAAAAACGCTGATGTAGAGAGATTAACTAATCAAGATCGCTCTATTCTCTTTGAATAACCAGAAAGGAACTTGGAGTGGGTAAGTGTAAAATAAATCTTCTAACTAATGCATGGCTCCATGTAATCTCATCTCACCTTCTGGGAACAATGTGTAACAAATTAAGCTTGGATCATGAAATGTCATACAAATGTGGCAGTGAGATTTCATTTGGAGGGAAGAACTGCTATTCTCTTGGTTCTTAACAGCCATAGAAAATTTCAATTACGTGAGCATCTTGACAAATTCTACCTCCAGGGTATGAAGGATTTTTAAAAAGTTTTCTTTAACCAACTACAGTGTCCCAAAGAACATTGCCTGATTTAACCATCTTGACTCGTACCTATTTGCAGCTTGCCTAGCCTCTTGGGTAAGGAAACAGCCTTGACAGAAGATATGATTATAAAGTAAAATACTAATAATAGATGAATATTTTATGTGGCATAGTAAACATCCTCAAAAGAAACTGTAAAATAAGGATGTTGTAATAACACTAAACAACCTCTCTTTGTCTTCAAAATTTGATGGACCATTAAAGGCCTGGATGTACACCTTGAAGTTGAACATAATTAGACTATTAATAAATAAATAAATAAAATGACTCAGAAAAAGATTCCTAAGGGAATGCAGAGTGAAACAAATTGAAAATTTACACAAAAAGGATTGGAGTGAGGACGAAGCAGAGGAAGCAGAAGAGAAAAAACTGCAATGGAGAAATATGCACATAATATATACCAGATATATGTATCAAGATGGCTTTTTGCATCTGGTTCTTCTATTGCTTTCATGTAGAATTGGTTTCATTAAAAGATCTGGTAATTGTGTTACATAGCAGTATGTGCTTGTTTTAAATAATTCATTCCTGGCAACAGTGATGGAGACATAACTTAAGTCACAGAAAAATACGCTTAATCTGTACGAATTTGGTAAACCCTGGACATGTTGAAAGCTCTTTTGAGAGGCTGGTCAAATTCCAGGGTTGTGAAGATTAAAAGTATGCCTCCCATGTTGCACGTTGTGCCTGCATGAGTTCCTTACTACAAAAACTGGGACACTCCAGAGCAGAAAGACTAGGAATCATGTACTGCTTGTGTTCAGAGTAATGGAACTTTTTCATTCCTGTATCCTCCTTGTAGGTAAAATATACATTTCAAAACAATACACAGGTACTTTTTCTGTAATTCTTCTCCTTTGAAATACATTCATCAAAGTCATTGTAGAGTTGTCTGATAGAAGTAGAGCAGGAGACGTATTCTATTCATATAGACATACCTTAGAAAAATAAGGTAGACTCTTTCCAAAACACATGTACACTGTGTCCTGGACATGTTGAGTCCTTGAAAGTATACACTGACCCTTGACTTTCTAGTGCTTAAAGCCTGTAACAAGCAAAACAAGACATAGTCACGGCAGAAGTTGTGTGACTTCTACTACTCCATTGAACCCTTCAAAAAGACAAAAAAAAATAAGTTGGATAAAAAAATCTATTGATTTTCATGGTTGAGAGCCAGTAATCCACCACTTATTAAAAACCACTTTTACCTTTACGTCAAGAGCAGCTCAGACAAAGTCCTGCTAATGTGAGATTTGAAAGCAGTGGTGATGTTTCAGGAGACAGATGTCAAGACTTTTATTTAAAAGGTGACATGAGGACTTGGCATCACAGCTTGAAAACAAGGCAAATTTCTGAAGTTGCATAAAAAGGTTTAATACTGCAAAATGTAAGAGCTAACAATGCATAATAGCCATGTCTACATTCCAAAGAGAACATGGAGAAAGCATACGTAGATAAAAACAGAGAGAAAGCTCTTAAGGTGATGGACAGAGATGGGCTGCAGTAGACAGTCAACAGTCCCAAGGAAGAACACAGAGGAGGAAAATCCTGTAAAACTGCTGCTAAAAATAGGTTGGTTTTTTGCACAGTTACATCAGCACCACTACTGTTGTGTCTACTTTCTCAGAGAGGTAGGTGTTGTGAGTGGCCATGTAGGTAGCAGCCAGCATCACTTTGCCAAGCCTTCTGTCCACATGGTACTCAGAGACTGCAGTGTTTGGGGAACTTATTGATCCTTCAGGGTTGACAGTGCAGAGCTGCCCTAACTAGTCACAACTTTAATTCCAACCTGTGAAATTAAGATGTCCAAATCATTCTCAAACCTATTTAATTCATAGTTAACTCAAGTATCATTCCATGTGTGTCCTGTAAACAGAGCATAAAAGCCATTGACATAGTGCATCCTGCTTGTATTCCTTGACTACAAAAGACTATATCTGGTGAGTAGCTTGGACTAAACTGTTAATGGTTAGGCAAGATGATCTCCTATCTAAATATTGTATGTAGATTTTTTAATAAAAACAAGTGCGGAATTCTGCAAGTAAGTAAACTTCAACCAAACTTCAAATATCGTCATTATGTAAAATATCAACACACACTTTTAATTTCCATTGGTAAAATCAAGAAGCTTTCATTATTAATTAAGCAGCTAATTTTCTCTAGCCATATGAAAGAGGGAGAAGCAGCTAATTGCATTTGAGATTCCCTTCAGCATAATTAGATCTAGGCAAATAGATAATCCCCTTGACACCAATGGCATGCATCAGACTTATTTTAAAGCAATCATTTCATTTGGGAATATCACACCTGTAGTAATTAGGAAAATGCATCTCATTCTCTTAAGGAATTATTTGGGTAACACATGAAATTACCTTGAAAAATGGGCAAAATGAAATGCCATTTGTAAAAATAATAGTATAGTTGCTATGATTAGTGAGAATGTATTTTAATTTTCATGTATGAGCTTAAAATATGATGACAAAAATTATGATTAGACTATATTATTCAGGAAGATAAATTTTAGGTCAATGGATGCTACCACATTTTATAACAATGACTCCATTTTAAGCAGTTCTTTGAACTGAAAATTGATTCATAGACTACAGTGAAGTTCACCTGAAATTCATTTTTACAATAAATGTTTTCTGACAATATAAACAGCTTAATTGATTAATTCCTGAATAAAATGATTTTTTTTTCTGTTTTTAAGTGGCTTTTCATTTTGAATTTCTTGTCATTGTATGTACTGTAAGTATTCAGTATTACATAAACTGTAAAAATCAAATTTTGATCAGCTTAAAATTCATTTTTCCAGAGGATTTTTCTTTCCAGTTCAGAAAAAGCCATTCCTTCCCCATATAAAAAATCTTCATCAGTCTTCACCATTTCAAGTTAAAATACCTGTGTGTGGCTACGTGTGTGTGAGCATATGCATGCTTGAGGGATATAAGGAGAAAGAAGGAAAAACGATACTAATGATAAAAAAAGGATATCCTTGTATACATGAGATATTAACTGTGAAATTAGCTCTAACAGGTAAAAAGTTTACTCTTCTTTGAGCTATACTAATTCTGATATACCAGCTAATTTACCACAGGTAGGATTGCATTGTACATACGAACCTAAAGCTTTGCTGATAAACCCTGGGCATTATCTCTTCAGGAACCTAAGATCTTTCTTGTCATCAAGCACTCTGATTTCTTCATGTTTAAAAGTACTTTGTAGCAAGACAGGAGGGACCTAAAGCTGTTTTTGCTGAGGTTAAAGCTATATTAATAGAATTTTTCAGTTTTCAAATCCCAAGGAGCACACTGGAAGACTCTAACAGACAAGCTAGGTTGTATGTTTGAACGACTCAACTGGGTAAATAGGAGGGTAAGTGGAGACTGAGATGTGTTTAGACAGCTTAGGGCATGTCAAAGGCTGCATTGCCCTCTGGATTTTAGATTTGTCTGGGTTTTAGCTGGGACAGAGTTAGTTCTTCTTTTTAGAAGCTAGAAGAGCTCTGTATTTTGGATTTAGTCTAGGTTTCGTTCTGAGAAGAATGTTGATAGCGCACTAGTGTTTGGAGCTGGTACTGAGACATCAAGGATCTTTCAGCTTCTCGTGTTCCTACCAGTGTGCAGGAGCACAACAGGCTGGGGGGGAGCATGGCTGGGACAAAGGGTTCATAACTCCCCTCATGAATTGAATTTAGGCTTAGAATTTTACAACCTAAAACCTCAGTAATAGAAGAATCAAAGTACATACCTGTTAATCAATGATCATGTTTTTCCACTGTAAATGATGCATTATCTGGGCAAATAATTTGGATAACAAACCCAATGCATAGCAAATGTATTCCTGCATCCTGAAATCAGTGCATGTTGGATGAAGTAAACATCACTCCGTTCTGTTGCAGCCTGTTGTGTGCTATGAGTGGCTGACTCGTATGAAATGGTGGGGTAGACTTTTAGGAGATATAAACTGATGTAGATCCATCAATTAGATTCATGCAATTTCCACCAGCCAAGTGTGATAGTTTGATGTGTGGGGGGGTGTTCTGGTGGCAGGGGAGGGGATTTGCTCCCTGTGCCACCAGATCTGAGTCCCATCCCCCCCGGGGGGGGCTGAGCCAAATCGGCGCCTCTGCGAATTGCCCTATTTAAGTTGGGACAAAGGGGTGGGAAAGGGGCTTTTGCCCAGGAACGAGGAGAGGGCAGGAGGGCGCTGCCCTCGCTCCCGGCTCCTGGCCGGGCGGCCGCTCGGGCCCGGGCCAGCGCCATGTGCTCAAGATGGCGCCAGGGGAGCCGCATGGGGGGCTCGGGAAGCGCCTCGCTCCCGGGGTGCCTGCCGGGCCGAGCTCCCCTAGAGAGGATTAAGATCTAAGAGAAAACAACCACAACGACCGGGTCAGTCAAGATGGAGCAGGAGGAGGGGTGCTGGAGCTGAGGCTTCCCTTGCAATCAGTGTGAAGATGGCAGGCGGCCCCCTGCAGCCAGGGTGCACTCGGCGGAGCAGAGACCCACTCGCAGCCCGTGGAGAAACCCACGTCGGGGAAGAGATGCCTGAGCCCAGGAGAGGTCGTGGAGCAGGGGATGCGCGACGAGGTCGTGGAGGCATCTGGGATCCGTGGGACGACCCACGCCGATGCCAGTGGCAGCAGCTCCCTAAGAGGCCGAGACTGGAAAAGCCCGAACTGGTGCAATCCATGGGGAAGGATTGCAATCCTGCGGGCAGGACTTACATTGGAAAAGTTTGGGGGCTTTTTTCTTCATGGGTAGGGGATCCACCAAAGCAAGGGAAAAATGGTGTAAAGACTCCTCCTCCTTTAAGAAAGGAGCGGTAGTTAACAACATGGATGAACTGACCTGTACTCCCCATTCCCTGTCCCCCTGTGCCGCCTGGGGGGGGTTGAGCCAGGAACGAAAGGAAACGGGGTGGGGAGGTGTTGTTTTAAGATCTGGCCTTGTTTTTCTCTTTTCTCCTCTCAAGTAACTGGTTTCGTTCCCTTGTGTCTCTTGTTTAGTAACTGTTAATAAATTGGTTTGTTTTATGAAGAAAGCCTGAGTCATGTTTTGCCCGGGACCATGGTTGGTAGGTGCTCCCTCTCGGTTCTTGTCTCGACCCTCAGTCCAAAAACCATGACACCAAGGAACCGTAATTCTAGCATTATGATAATTATATGCAGAATATATTCAAAATTAAGTACCACTGAGAGAAGAGAAGAAAGCTGTGGTTTGTTTCGTCTTTTTGTAAGGCATTTAAAACAAATAACATATATCATCTCTCCAGAAAGCAATGTTTATAAATAAAAAGAAGAATAAGATGAAGATCATTCCCTGATTTTGACAACACTGTTCATTCACAGAACTTTCATAAAGCATTTAAGGTAAAATAAAGAAAAAGAAAAGAAAAAAGGGCAATTTTACCCTATGTAGCTTTAAATGAATATTCACTAATGTCACCTGATAGCCTTTTGCTGATCTTAACGGGGTTTGAAGCAAGCTTCTGGAAATAAATACCTTAAAGTTGTACAAATAATAAGAGCTTTCAATTCAGAGAGTTTTCAGCTTGGATTATTCTAAAACAATTGTTTTTCTTTTTCTTTTTTTTTTTGTATGTGAAATAATTCTTTGGTTTTAGTGGACAAGTGTTTTGTTCAGCACCTTATGAAATGTTTGGCTTGCTTTTTATTTATCCTCACTTCAAGACTCTTCCCTAACGCAAATTAATCTCTTTGTGAAAATGGCATTTTGAAATATAGTAGTAAGATGATTTACTTTGGCTGCTTTTTCTTTTAGTTCTCTTTCCACTCACCACCTTTATTCTGGCTGAAATTATTTCTAAATTTGCATCAAACACCTTGAATAGTTTAGATTTCTGCTGAACTTTGTTATTGGGTAAAGTTGTTATTTGCCGTAATTTTTTCCATGCTTTGCACAGACACCACACTTGAGAGTTTAATAAAATCGTTGTGTTCAATATTTTTCTTAAAGGTCACCTGAGTATTTAGGCTAACCTGCTGTGTCACACAGTCACAAAATTTCAGTTCCTTCTGCATTAAGTTCACTTAGACAGGTTATCTTTCTGCCTCCCCTTGCACAAAGGAATCTAATTTCTCCTTGTGGGTACCTAGAGCTAAATCCTGATTTTCTCCTTGTGGGTTTCTACAGTTTGAGTGCAAACTGAAACGTCACGGGATTTTAGCTAAATGATCACCATGATGGTGATCAACACTACTGTTTAGGGAAAGTGGTGAGCTGGTGAGCAACACTACTGTTTAGTGAAAGTGTGTTACCTTTCAATGAAAACCAGGACTTTGAGATACGGCAGAGAAGGTCTTCCCTTAACACGAAGTTGGGACATGACCAACAAATCTACTCAGAATTTTGAGGCGTTCTTAAGTTTAATAGTATAGACACAGTCAATACATCCCACCTTTACCACCAAGTTCTGAGTCTCATCAGACAGGTTCAACTCAAACTTGTCCTGCAAATATAAATACATGATTTGCCACAACGTGTTTCATTAATACAAAACAGCCTCCCCAATCATTCATCACTTGAAATGATACACACAGGTGCAGAAGTGCAGCTGCCGATAAAGGCTCATGCCAAATTATTTTCCTGAGGTGAGTTGGCTTTCAGTTATGCTGAATTTTTGTTTTGTCTTCTTTTATTTTGTTCACTATTTTTTTAATTAAAAAAAAAGAGTGGGGTGAAGAGGAGAATGGTTGGGATCTAAATTTTTTTTAATTTTTCTTTAGATATCAATGTCTTTAATTTTCTTTTTGATCATAGCAGATGGGTCTGGTCATTCAGTAGATTATGAGACTGCATTCACACTATGAAAATATGTTGCTGTTCAAAAGTAATGCTGGGAATCTCAGGTTAAAACTTTCTTTACTGGTTCTTTAGTTGAAAACAGGAGCTCTCAAAATGTGAAAACACTGAATATAACTTTCATTTCTGGCTTTGGTTTTTTTTTTTTCCCCTCTCTATTCTACTTTGGGACAATTGTTTTGAATTTTGGGGAAAAGCTGTAGATATACAATGGCTTCTGGGACTCACCATGAATAGAAAGCATCTAGCTTCAAGTCCTTCTCCTGTTACGTCCAGAACTCAGCTTCATATTTTCACGGTCCAGATAAGACCTGCAGACACAGGGGACTGGCTGAGTTCCTGTGACAGTATGAATGTAGGTGTCTCTCAGAAGTTCCTATTGAAGTGTTTCTACTCTCAATAAATAATTAAACAGTAATTAAGGCAGAGACTTAAAGTATGATCTTCCATATGATCTATGCAAAAGCATTAACTACTTAACCAGGTTGTCTGTTTATTCCAATGAATATTTAATTATTTAATATTAAGTGGAGACAAATTCCCCTCAATTTTCTATATGAAGCTGTATATGAAAGCAGAAATCTATTGTAGGCTGTCCGTGTAATCTGACGTACATGCTGTCAGTTCTGGCTGCTTGTCCACTTGTAAATGACAGTGATGCTACCTGTTCCAACACGACCTTGTGCATAAAATGGGTCAGCATGGCTCAAGCTCACCACTTCAACATTGTTCAACTAGAGGTCAAGGTATTAGTTTAAGCTCATGTGTGAGGACCACTCTTTCTCCCACTGAGGAGAGCTGGACACTTCTTGAGAGTGTTTTATGTTATCCATTTTACTAAAATACCTCAGGACAAAATGGATCTCTTCATAGATTGTTTCTCGTTCTCTGTCTAAAGAGAAAATTTAGATTATAAGCTTTGACTAAACATCTCAGGTTTAGATATATAAAGTTAAGGGAGGTGAAACTAATTCTTCCTGTAAAAACTAGTCTTGGACAGTATCAACCTCTATTTTTCTGGTGGTAAGTATAAGTTGTGTATCATTGTATACCAATGGTCATGATATCAAATTAGGTATTTTTAGTCTTGCAATGAAGATAATACCGTCAAAGGGACGCCTGATCAAGGAATACTGAACCCTGAAAGTCAGCTAGATCTGTTAAGATGGAGACTTCGTACATATAAAGTCAAGAAGACTCATTTACTTTATTAGTTAATTAAGATTATTGGCTAGAATTTAGATGGGACAGATCTTAAAGATTTCTACCTCTTCCGTAGTGCGTAGAACTGATCCCCAGCAAGAGAGGGCTGTTTTGCCAACTGCCTCTTCTTGAAATATTAGTGGTATGTTTCTCCTCATTTCTCTCACAGCTGGAAAAGGTGCTCACAACATCTCCCATTTAATAGCACAGCCTGGCTAGAGTACTCAGAGGCTTTTGTTTCCCTATTAATTGAAGACTTTATTTGGAGATTGCCAGAAGCTGGCAATTTTCTTTTTTATTTCAGAAAAAGCTGGTGGGCCACAACACGGCACAAGAGACCCCCAAAGAAGGAGAGTTATGGCTCTTCCTTCCTCGCAGAAGAGCAATCCCACAGCTCCCGGCGCCTGCACTTGCAAGGGTGGAAGTCTGGCTGGCATGTCCTAGCCTCTGACTCCTATTAAAACCATGACAAAGGCTACCCATCCTGGTGTGCCAAATGAACATCCAAGTGCAGAAAAATTCAATCCTTCCTTCCTCCCAAATTGCTAAAGCAGCTTGAGACAGTCACTTCCATGACCTTGTAAAACGTCTGAAGCGTTGCAGAAACAAACGTTTTTTCTTTGTAGTAGGAGAAGAGGAGGCTTTTTTGGAAGGAGGGGTGTTTTTATTTTATTTTTCCACCTCGCCCTCCCTCTCCTTTTCCTTGAGCAAATCTCCATAACAAATAAAGTTACACTTCAAGACTGGATTACGCAGACTGTTAGGTTTGCATGCCAATGTTTACTTTAAGTTAAAAATGATACTTCTGAGAAATCAAATAATATGTTTAAAGTATTTCCAGGCTGTTGCTTTGCTTGTATTTGTTTTGGCACCGATTCCCTTCACGAATATGTCCGTTTTGAAGGAGAGATGAATGCTGTTCAGTTACAGCCTTTGCCTATTGATCATACATTTAACATCTGTTGACTTTGTTCATGTGCCGTTTCGGAGGGATTCGTGGCAAACTTAACAGCACTTGCTGCAGAGATATTTTGCTAATGAGACCTTACCTATTTCAAGGCCTTACCTATTTCATGGATGGCAAGTAGTCCGATGGAGGAGCAGTAAGAACCCGTAGCACTGCTATTCATAGATCAGAGCAGATAATCAGAACAGACCTTTTTGACCTCAAAATTTATATATCTAGCAAAAGGTTTCACTTCAATTTTTCTTTGTAAAGGCTTGTCTGGGACTCAGATGAAAGGGCTGCAGAATGCCTGTCTCACCTGACATCCTCTGGAAGATATTCCTTTCCATGGCTGCCTTTTCTCTGAACACCAGCTTGCCTGATATCCCCGAACAACGTGCTGGATCCTGTACTTTCAGCCTTGATTCAACTTTTCCTGAGGCATGCGTATCCTGTGGCTGCGTACACCTGAGTTGGCTTCTCACAAGTTACCCCTGGAATCAGACCTGAGAGGAGATATGGGCCAGGGACAGCTGAGCTGACTTTAATTGAGCCAGTTGCATGTGTGTGTAAAGCTTATGAACTCAAGCTGAAAACAGTGTAAGTGTGACTGTGGCTGCAGATACCTGGACTGATGCTACACAGCGACAGCTTAGATTGTCTTGGCATGAAGATCTCCTCAGTCCACTCCACTGCACTTATATGGACTTGACAGACCCGGGGTTTTTTTAATCCCTTAATTTTTCCTGTGTCCATTTTGCCTCGATCTTTGATAAATTTAAATTCAGGCAGCTTCTATACAGAGGCAACTTCCTTTAAGAAGTATGGAACATACTTGGTTTCTGCAAGTTTTAGAAACAGAGAAAGAGGTTAGGGACGGCAAATGAGCAAATCTGTAAATGAAATTATTTTTTGACCAGTTATAATTTTCTCTAATAATATCCAGAAGTATTTCATCTGTTTCTCCTGGAGTTTTTGAAAGACTTAGGAAACTGACAGGGAAGGCAGGCAGAATATTGCCCAGTCTTATCTTGAAAGCAAGCTGAAGCTGACACTTTTCCATCTATGTCTTCTAGAAAAAGACCTGATATTAATTCTTGGGAATGGTTTGTGGAAGAAATTCACAGACTTTGCTTCCAGAAAGTTTCCATAGGCTTTGTTTTTATTTAAGGAACACATAGTAGAGCAGGAAAATGAGTCTGGAGAGCAACTGGACTTTCTGAATACTTGGAGGAAATGTAGGAACAAAACTATCCAGATATATTTTATATTATGTTTTAAATAGTGGGTGAACACAAAAGAGGAAAAGTTGGTCAAGTTAATTAACATTTAGACAAAGAAAATAAGAAGACATAACAGGAGTTCTAGAAATTACTTGACATTGAGATAAAGGAGTAAGTCATTAATTGATTATCTTGTTAGGGCTACAGAAGCAGTCCTAACAAGGTCACCATGACTATGACATTGACCACAGCTATATTGCTTTTAAGAACTGAAAGTAAAGAGTGAAATACAAAGGGAGAATGGTGATAAAGAAATTGGATAGGTAATTATGCGAAGGTCAGGAGAGAAGGTCAGATGATTGCCGAGCTGGTCAAAGGGCAAGGCGTGTCATCAAAATGGCTAAAATGATAGTTGTCTGTAAATTCATTGTCCCTTTTCAAATTGACATCAAAGAAAACGGAAAGCATTGATAATCCCTCTAAGAAGATAATTAAGCAGATGGGCATAAAAATTAAATGGATAGATAAATAAGCTAATGAATAATGTACCAGAAAAAGAGATGCAAATGTAAATGTTGAAGTATGGACAAGCTTAACAGGAGAAGCTTACAGGCTTTGTTAACTTGAAAATTTTAAATAATGGAAATATGAAGATTTTAATTCTTAATGATGTAAATTAATTCAGTGGTGAGAAATAAAATGGCCCTAGATCTGTCCTGTTTCTGAAAACAGTTTTGCTTATGTATTTTGTGGTAACAGGAATGAACGTGATACAAGAGCCAGCCTTTTCTCCTCAAATTGTTCCAATGTCTTAGCATATAGTTTGTCTTTTGAAAGTTTCTTCTTGGCTCCATTTATAGCTCTCCTCCTCCTCCCTGCAGCTGAATGCAGGTGTGGATTTACTGAGGAGACTGTTCCTCAATTAGTACGAGTTAGGCTGTAAATCCTTAAAGCAAAGGGCTGCTGTGTGAATAAAGGTACCTTATATTGCTATAATTATTCTCGTTTCTATATAGGAATAGCATTCCTGTCTGCAGTATAAAATCTCTGATGTCAAGATTTTATTTTGCACTCAAAACTGTGTTCATGAAGGACTGGAGCATATCCCCTATGAAGAGAGACTGAGAGAGTTGGGGTTTTTCCGTCTGGAGAAGGCTCCAGGGAGACTTTATATCTGTCTTCCAGTGCTTAAAGGGGGCCTACAAGAAAGCTAGAGAGGGACTTTTTACAAGGGTGTGTAGTGATAGGACAAGGGGTAATGGCTTCAAACTGAAAGAGGGGAGATTTAGATTAAATATAAGGAAAAAATTCTTCACTATGGAGGTGGTGAGGCACTGGAATAGGTTGCCCAGAGGAGTTGTGGCTGCCCCATCCCTGGAAGTGTTCAAGGTCAGGTTGGATGAGGCTTTGAGCCACCTGATGTAGTGGAAGGTGTCCCATCCGCAGATGCTCATGCAGTGTGTTTACATCATTCACACAATGCAAATCATCACATTGTAAATCTCCTTAACAGTGAAATTTCATAGAATCATAGAATCATAGAATGGTTAGAGCTGGAATGGACCTTCAAAGTCATCTAGTCCAACCCCCCTGCAAGGAACAGGGATATCTCCAACTAGATCAGATTGCTCAGGGCCTCGTCTAACCTGGCCTTGAACTGCATCTGAATCTGACACTAGGATTTCATTTTTGTGTCTGCTGAAATTTCTTGTATTTCATACCCCTGGAAGTTGCTGATGCCCAGAATCCTTAATGGTGACTTAGTTTCTGTATTCCTCCAATTTTCTTGTAAAACAGAAGAGCAAGGAAAAAAAGGAAGAAACAGATAATCTCAGGCCCATGAAGAAGAATTGCTGTTTCCATTCCTGCTTGGTGATGGCTATTATTCAGTGTTGTGGATGTATGATTTTTCCCTTTTGAAATTTTATCCTGATGGATCAAATTGTGAAAATCTCACCAGCAGATCCAATTGCTTGTCATCCTGTGGTCATTACTTCTCTTGAGTCTCCTGCCTGAACCCTCCAGGCACAGTCGTGGGATACAGACTTCTTTTCAAGTGCTTCTTGGAAGCGCTGGACTCCACATAGTAATGCTCTTTGTCTTTGCTATTTCCTCCTCATATTGCTTAGACGTCTTCAGAGGATTCCCCAGTGCCTCTTGAGAATATGCCCTATAGTGTAACATTTCCTGAGTTTGCATGCAAGGCATGAGCGACTATGAGTGTGTTTATCAGAATACAAGAGAGAATACATGGTGCAGAGACTGAACAAAAAGTCTTTTCCTGTTACTTGTCACAGCTTTTAGACTCACGGGGAAGGTCATTATGTGCTCAGACAGAAAAGGCATCCGCTCCCCACGCACTGCCTCACCAGGATCCTCATGCCACCCTCTTTATCTCAAATGTTTGAAGAACGGCTGCTTGAGTAAGATCAGCACCGTCTCTTCCGTGACTTTCACTGCCTTTGTCCCATCATTCTCCGATCAGCCAGATGATAACAGCATTTGGGCTCTGCTGCCAAGGTGGCACCTCTCCTGACAAACCTGCTGTCCCTGGCTGGCTTCACATCTTAGATGCTTGTCTCTGGTTAGAAGATCATCCTGATTTAACGGTGTGCTGGCAGGCCTGAGTGTTCACCTTTGGGCATTCCACTCTCTACAGAGATGAGGAGGCTGAAGGGCACATGCAAAGCTGCTCACTTCTTTGCGCTCCTCTCAGGAGTTGTATAAGGTAAGGTCCTTTTAAAAAACAGATTTTGAAACATATCAGAGACTGTTCAAAAGTATACTGGCATTTGGAGAAGCCCTCTGATGAATCAACATGCAGGAACAGGAGGTGACCAAAGTCCCCGTTGCCATACAGCCCAACTTTCCCTACAGTGCGGGTGTCATTTTCCATGCCATTCTCAGAAAACTGAGGACAGGAGGATATGCAGTGTGTCACTTGCTTCTCAGTGCAGAAAAGCTGGCTTTAAAAGCTCTCCAGGTTCCCAAATGTCGAGCTCTATTTATAATGCCAAAACACTAAGATATTTGTCATAGTTTTAATGCCATCACATCTTTTAATGCACTGCCTTAAACTGCCAAAATATAATACTCCCAATCAAGGCAACTATATTTTATATACAAGCTATGACTTACTTCTTCCTAGTGGTGTTAATCAGATTTCATTTATTTTTATAGCATTAGGGACATTAACATTACCCTCTGGAAATGTTCCCCTTTCTATTTGTCCTTGGATAAGATATCTCCTGTATTAGGATAACTTTCTTCCTGAAGATAAATGTTTCCCGATAAAACAATATTGTTAACCTGTAACAACTGCAACATGAAATAAATGCAGTTGTCAAGTAAACTTTAAAGGGGAGAATTAAAAATAAAAAAAAAAAAAAGGAAAAAAGAGAGAAACCCAGGACACAGAGACACAGATTAAAATACTGCTGTATTGTTCTTTGCTATTCCCAAATACATTTATCTTTCTGGCTATCTCACATGATTGAATAGCAGAGAAGTCACCTGAAAAAATGCCAAATGGCAGAAGATGTATTAGCATCACAGGGTAATGTGTTTGTTCTCAGGAAGAGGATGAAAAGGTTCAGATGTCTTTCATACTGAGGTACGCAAAAGAAATCAGTGTGGATGAAATATCCTTAAAGTTTCCATATATGAACTATAGGATGGACTTCAAGTCAGCAAATATTTATGGGTACCTTTGTGTCTCTATTCTTGTTCTGTAGCATGTCAAATTTAGGGCTTATCAATAGCCATTGAAATCAATGGAAGACTTCCTATTGACTTCAATGAGGTTTTCATCACACGTTGACTTCTTTCAGATCTTGGTCCAGATAAATCCTTCAACATAGAATCATAGAATCATAGAATGGTTAGGGTTGGAAGGGACCTCAAAGATCATCTAGTTCCAACCGCCTGCCATGGCTCAAAGCCTCATCCAACATGTCCTTGAACTCTTCCAGGGATGGGGCAGCCACAACGTCTCTGGGCAACCTGTTTCAGTGCCTCACCACCCTCACAGTAAAGAATTTCTTCCTTATGTCTAATCTAAATCTCCCCTCTTTCAGTTTAAAGCCATTGCCCCTTGTAAAAAGTCTCTCTCTGGCTTTCCTGTAGGCCCCTTTAAGTACTGGGAGGCTGCAATAAGATCACCCCGGAGCCTTCTCTTCTCCAGGCTGAACAGCCCCAACTCTCTCAGCCTGTCTCCATAGCAGAGGTGCTCCAGCCCTCAGATCATCTTTGTGGTCCTTCTCTGGACTCAACGCATAAGCAGTTCTACTGTGGTATAAAAGAGCCTTGCCACATAATGTCCATCTGTCTGCCCATTGTTTTTCTACTTTTATCTTTTCTCCTTTTTTTCTTTCCTCTGACTTTTCTCTACTTCTCTATTGTCTTCTGACATTAAAAAAAAAAAAAAAAGTGAGTTGCTTAAATTGTAAGGTACATTCAGTAAAATCAGTTAAAAGGTTGATGTTTTTTCATGATTGAGATATACAAATATGATTGAGGTATACAAATAGTCGAAGCCAAGGATGACAGAGGTGAATAATTTAACATTTTAGCTCTCTTTTGATGTTTTCTTGTTTTTCGTTTGTTTGCTTGCTTGCTTGCTTTACCCCATGAGGCACTGAAAATATTCAAAAGCTGGTGGGGTTTTTTTTCTTTTCTTGTCCTTTTTTACTAGATATCTTGGTTCTCTACTTATGGCTTCCCTTCTTGAAATGTTGGCTTCATAATGAGAACCACATTTAAAGGGAGCTGGCTTCCTCTCCTAATTTCAGTCCACATTAAATTTTGTTTAGAATATATATTATTCCCTACAGATTATTTATATGTTTTGCATTTAACCAATCTTAATCCCATGCTGATATAGTTCACTTGTGATTCTAACTTCTCAGGGTCAGTGTCATCAATGTGTTTAACTCCTCTATGTTCAGCATCAGCTTCATAAACTTTTCCACAGATGGGCAAAGGAAAGAAAGATTTTCATTATATGAAATTAAAACAAGAATAAAATGTTGAACTATAGAGGGGTTCAGTTCCCTCTCAGGCACCAAAATCATGCTCTGGTATAGTAAGTATTTGCATAAATTAGTTATGATTTATTTATACATGTGGATATATTGAAAATACATAGCAGTAGTTTGCGACCACACAGGTTCTGTACTTCAGGACGAGGTTATATTTTGAGTTTATAATAAATTGAAGACTATGAAAAGAATAATGAAGATTATTCTTGACTGTAGGACTTCTTGGGTCCAGTTCCCTACTTTGGTGAAAACTTTCTGGTGTAGTTTCTCCAAACCTTCAATTCCCACTTGCAATTTTACCACAACACCACTGCCCTTCTCATCTTTCAGGGGTGAGATAAAATAATAAAGTTCTGGATGTGCTTTGATTTGGAGGCAGAGAAGCCATATCTTAGATGACACATAACTAGAGCTCTTGAAAATCTCTCCATGGATGCACTCGGGGAATACTGGCATTTTTTTTTAGAAATACTGAGAATAGTATTAGAGTAGTGTGCTGGTGTCTGGAGCAAGTCCTAGGGATCCACTTTCTCCAACTACTTCTATCTTATCTTCTGTGTATGGGCAACAACAAAAGCTTACTCTCTTGCTGGGATTTTTGAGAAGTTTTTTTTTTTTTTTAAGTGTATTGCTTTTAAACTACACTATCCCAGTTGAGCAAAAGATTCTCTATGTGCTTCCACTGTAGGTTCAGCAGCTATAACTTGGCTTCTGCTTAGCAACGTAATGCAAATCAAAGGCAGTCTACAGGAGAAACAAATCTGGTTGTATCTGTAAACAGAAGCATCTTCTGTGCCATTTGCCTGTAAGAAATACTTGTTTGTCTGACCCTTGCTCACCTTACTCAGGCATACATCTTGGCGCTGTCACCAGGATAAACTGGACAGACTTTGGACCCCTGTCCTGCTCTGTAAAGGTACCATTACCTCTCCTTAGTCACACCGGTGAGAGTCTCTGCTCTGCTCTTCTCTGCTGCTGAAATTTGTTTGGTTTCTCTCTTGGTCTCTTGATTCATTTTTCATCACATTTTCTGACCTTTGAAACAGTAAATTTCATCTCATCATGAAACCCCAAAAGATCTACCTGAATGCCTTTCTGTGCCCTAGACGAGTATTTTGGTGTGTGTTCTCTTTGTAGTTTCAGAGGAAGGAGGAAGAAAGGGGGATGGCAAAGAGGTTGGGAGCTTTTATAATTCTAAGAGCTTTTCTTAGGGCTTTAGCTAACCATTAAGTAAATATGTTTCTTATTTTAACCTCTGGAGTGCCCCAGGCCTCACAGAGATGTTTCACATACATGGATTTTTGTGGTAGGATGTAGGTCATGCTATTGCACTGATTAGCATGGACTCTGCCTTTCAAGATATGCCTCTGGGTGGGATGTTCTTCCAAGGAGTAACTGGATTAGTCACTAGGTCAAAGACTAAGTGCTTGGTCTTTGTGGCCTAGAAATTCAATACCTTGTCCCAAGCTGGAGCCGTTGAGCCTGACAAATGAGCTCTTTCTGAGACCTTGCCCAGCATCTACCTGTTCTGTGTTTAAACAACAGGAATATTACTTCTAACATGTGTCTGAGGACATAGCTCTTAGACAACGTTTTTATAGGGCAAGTCGGTCAACTATAAGTTTTGTCTTAGTGTTCAATATATTTTCTGAGATACTTTATAAGTCAAGAAATCTCAAATCCATTAAGAACTGTGTGACAGATAAAAAATTGAGTTTCAGTTCCAGCCTGATGTCTTAATCAATTTCTGACTAAACGTTTTACACTGTGTTTAGTGTTAGGGACATCTGCAAATAAGCACACACATGCACACATTCCACTAAGCTTCTTTTTTTTTCTTTTCCTACTTTCACAGTTAAGGGTTTTCTTCTCACTTCCCTCACTTCTTTTAATGTCTTTTAAGAGAAAGATGCAGTCAGCAAAAACAGCATTCTGTGGCTAATGTGAATCAAGAAGGATGTGTCATGTATAATGAGACATGAATAGCTAAGGAGATTGCACAGCCTGTGTCGTAGGCACATGGTATTGGATGGTGAATCTTGCTTTATATAGGTCAGCCTCTTGCTAAAACATATGATCATACCCCTATTTTCAGCCTAAATGTACCAATGGATAGCTTATATCATCCTTATTCATGATACCATTGAGATTTAGATTGTCTCTCTTTTTTGCGTTCAACTCTCAAACGTATTTGTAGACCATTGTACTTATTCCTAGGCTCATACCCCGCTTCCAGCTTTCCTCTCCTATTTTAAACTAATTTTCTTGTAAGTGCATAATCAACCTTGTCCATATTACTCCAGACAAAGGCTGAGGTGTGCTTGTAAATGGCTCTGTCTTCCTTGTCTCTGTGAGAAACCACTGATGTGCCACCCTCAAATTGCTAATTATTTTTTTCCATGGCCAGATTACTATTGGCGCATTTTCATTCTAGTTGGGAAAGATTTCATTTTCCTTTGACATCCTAAAATTAGGCATCTAGTGCAAGTAAGTGAATGGTACAGGGTCTCCATCAATTTAAAGGACAGGAAAAGGCACCTCAAGGACCTGTTTATTTTTGCCATTTTCAAATGAGATTAGATATCTCTAGGGCTCTCTCGCTTAACCTCAACACCAAATATGACTTAAGTTAGAATGGAAGAAAGCTCTCCTTGGTCAACTAGATCACCCACGTCTCTCTCAATGCAATTTCATAGGAAAAAATTGTTCATGTGTCCCCATACGTGAAACAGAAAAACTGCAGTGATGTGGTAAGAACTCAGGGAGGTGAGAGAAACACTGTCATCTGGTGCATACTGATATTACCTACAATTCGATGAGCTATAGTCAAAGACTTTTACTTTCCTGTGTTATGCAGTACAGCGAGTACATCCATCTCAGTAGACTGGCCAATGCCACCTGGGTCCTACAATTAGGTTCATATAGTCTGTTCAAAGTATCTCAGGCTCGAGAATTGGGCCCCTGAGAACCTCAGGAGGTTCAACAAGGTGGAAGGTCCTGCACTTGAGTCAGGGCAGTCCCAAGGACAAATGCAGGCTGGAGGATAAAGGAACTGAAAGCAGCCCTAAGGAGAAGGACTTGGGGGTGTTGGTTGATTAAAAGGTGGACATGAGTCAGCAACATACAGAAAGCCATCTGTATCCTGGGCTGCATCTAAAGAAGCGTGGCCAGCAGGTCGAGGGAGGTGATTCTGTCCCTCCACTCTGCTCTCGTGAGACCCCACCTAGAATACTGCATTCAGCTCTGGAGTCCCCAACACAAGAAGGACATGGAGCTGTTGGAGCGGGTTCAGAGGAGGGCCACGAAGATGATCCGAGGGCTGGAGCACCTCTGCTAAGAAGACAGGCTGAGAGAGTTGGAGCTGTTCAGCCTGGAGAAGAGAAGGCTCTGGGGAGACTTTATAGCAGCAGTGCTTAAACGAAGTCTATAAGAAAGATGGGGACAAAGTTTTTAGCAGAGCAATAGGACAACAGGTTTTAAACTAAAAGAGGGTAGATTTCGATTAGATATAAAGGGACAAAATTTTTTGACAATTATTACGTATTACAATCATTCTATGATTTTATGCAGAACTCAGGGTCAGCAAAAGTAGCCAGCTAGGTCCATCTCAGTGTTGTCATTCCCCTCTGAAGAATACAAACCCCTGCTTGCAACTGAGGCACTTACCATAGGTGTTCTTACAGCAGGAATATATCTGGAGTAGGATTAATAGTCCAAACTGTAACTGTTTGTGGATGATTTTTTTTAAACTAATTTTTACAGATCTGAGCGTCCTTAATTCTCCTATATGTCTGCCCAGAGTGGTAGTCACGTTATGCCCATGGAAATACTGTAAATATGACTTAGCAATTGTCCTTCAGTTTTGTTGGATAGTACTCGGTGCTTAAACTGAACCAACAACTGTCTGCCAGAGAGGCACTTTAGGAAACCAGTCATCCGTCCTGGAAAAGCGAGATGTTAACTGGGGTCTACTGAGATTTTTCTTCTTTTTTCTTTTTTTTTTTTTCTTCCCCCCCACCCCCTCTGCAGGTATTTTTAAATGTTTTGAACACTGCATTTGGGTTTCTATCGTAGCAGCTAATTGTCCAGATGACACTTCTAGTCTCTGCCGTTAGTGGTTGGCACAACCCAGTCTGCTGGATGGGAAGACAGTGGTGAATGATCTGGAAGGGTACAGCAATTTTAGGGATACCTGAAAGTCACCCCTGTCAGGAACGGACAGTGAAGAATAGATTTCTTGTCCTACCTGCTGTTTGTTTATCACAGAACTTAATATAATACTTTCCATTAATATGAAATGAATGTTGTTACAATTATAAATAAAATGTAATTTAATCCTGCATAACAGATTAAATTATTGCACCTGAATCAATATTGTCTTTTCTATATTATCGCCACTTTTTACATATGTAAGAAGTCAGTCTAAAAAATGGGATTTAAGAACTTGATCTTTTACACCAGAGCAACGTCCAAGTCTTGAACATTCGGATTAGCACAGCATGTTCCTTAGGTCTAAAAATAACCCACCTTTTTCCAGATAATTACTAACCCCCTCTTATTTCTTAGAATTTTGTTTTCCCCCTACAGTTACCACAAAGCCACCCACCTGTTTCTAACTGTACTCCTGTCTACAAGTGCTGATGCCAAACACAATTGATTTTCTCACTGCTTTATGTAAGAACATGCGTTTCCATTCCCACATAATCTGAGTTTGCTAGTATACACATTGCTATGAATCATTTATACAGAAATAAAGACAAGCAAATATTGTCATCTTAACCTTTCTTTAAACAAAAATGAGGAGCAGGGTAGAGAGTGTGTGTGTGTGTGAAATTTAAATTTTCCCAAAGGGTGAAGAAACTCTCAAAAATACTAAATTAAGTTTCCTTTTCTTTTCAGGTTTTCATTGTTTTTTATCAAAACCAACATTAGTTGTGATTGCTCTTAATTGTTCAGCTCAGAGCAAAGAAAGATCTGGGGACACCTTATTGCAGCCTTTCACTATATTAAAGGGGTTCATGAGAAAGATGGAAAAAAGACATTTACCAAGGCCTGTAGTGACAGGACAAGGGGCAACTGTTTTAAAGTGAAAGAGGGTAGATTTAAATTGGACAAAAAAAAAAAGTTTTTTATGATGAAGGTGATGAGACATTGGAATAGGTTTCCCAGAGAGGTTGCGGATGCCTCATCATTGGAGTGTTCAGGGTCAGACTGGACGGGTCTTTGGGTAACCTGATCTAGTGGAAGATGTCCTTGCCCACAGAAGGAGGGTTGGACTAGAGGATCTTCAAAGGTCCCTTGCAACCCAAACGGCTCTATGATCCTATGATTCTATTTTTTCTGTAACTCCCCGGCTTTCAACAAGAAGAAAAAGAAAAGAAAAGAAAACACAAAACATATTGAAGTATGACCTTTGGTGTGGGACTTTTTGTTGTTTTTAAATGAGATAGAACTGTGTATCTTTCTTCCTTATTCTTTCTCTCTTTCTCTCTTTCTCTATTTCTCTCATATGAAGTCCATATTTTCCCTCTGATTTTATATAGGATGAGATATATACACATGCCTTGTATTTTGTTACTGGTACTGGATATAGTTGTCCTTAAAACACCTGATTTCATTACATCTGCTTAGAAAGTAACTATTTTTCCCAAGAAATTTTCTTTCTCTGACATAGTTCTAAATTTCAGCTAAAACCAGTCTTCAACAGTTGAAAAGGGGAAGCAATTCAAGGAATAAACAGTTTGACTTCTCAGTAGGAAAGTATTGTCTTAAAGTGTAAATATCAAGATAATAAATCCATTTTTGATAAAGATGTAAATAACCTATGTTTCAATTTTATTTGTGAATTCTAAAGCTGGTACAAATTGGTCATTGCAGCTATCTATCATGGTTTAACACAGCCAGCAACTAAACTCCACACAGCCGATTTCTCACCCTCCCCCGCCTCTTGGGGAATGGGGAAGAGAATTACAGGGGAAAAGGGAAGGAGATTTGTGGGTTGAGATAAAAATAATTTAATAATAATAATAATTATAATGTAAAATTAAATGTATAAAGATATATATAATGATAATAATATATACAAGTAATGCAGAGAATAGTTGCTCGCCTATGCATATCCCATCCCAGCAAGTGATCCCGAAACATATAAGTCCTGACACCGCAATCCCAGATGAGTGAGAGTCCTGACAAGAGAGTGAGAGAGAGATAGAACTCTGAGAGACCAAAAGTCCCAGCAGAGACTGAGAAAGTTCCCCCAAAAGAGAGAAAAGAATTCCAAACTTCCAAGTCAATCCTCATCTATACACTGGGTATGATGTTTTATGATATGGAATGCTCCATTGGCCAATTTGGCCCTCAATCCTAAGTCTAAATTCAATTTGTAAGAGGAGTTGTGGGCTTTTCGTCCCAGTCATGCTCCCTCTCAGCCTGTTGTGCTCGTGCACACTGGCAAAAACATGGGAAGCTGAAAGGTCCTTGATGTCTCAGCACCAACTACAAACATCAGTGCACTGTCAACAACATTCTCCTCATAACAAATTCCATACTAAATCCAAAACACAGCACTGTTCTAGCTGTGACAAAGGAAAACTAACTCTGTCTCAGCTGAAGCCAGGACACTACCTCGTATGAGTTCGCTGCTAAAACAGTACATTATTTTCAAATACAAACACTTGCACTTTTACATATTGGTGAAGAAACATTTACCCATGTAAAACAGAGAGGATACTTTCACTTCATATTTCACAACCTAACAAACACATTTTGGTTTTTGCTGATGTCTTTATTTCCTATTTCGCACCTCAACCAAAACTGTTATCCATAGTCATTAGAGGGAGGCCACAATCACACATTCTGAGTCATAACTCAACACTTTCCACCTTCAAAGCAATTTGTGAACAATCTGATTGACAGCCTTGTGAAGCAAAGCAGTATAGTAATTCCAGAGTTAGAATGGCTTAACTGAGGAAAAGAGATTTGAATCCTGTCACACAGCACAGGCATTTCCAAAGGCATGTCAACCCATCTATTTTGGACAATTTTTCTCAGACTGGGAGGAATCACACTCTGGAGGTGCCTGTCTCGTGCCTATAGAGATCACAGATGAGTAATTTAGGCAACTTTCAGGCAGCTGGAGTTCAGAGGAATGAGCATAGACCCCAGTGACTCATTAACAGAGCTGGGATTGTGTTGCCAGTAGTAAGATCTTTGTTAGACGCTTTAAATAAGAATGGGTAATGTTAAAACATGATGAGCATATTGCATGTTTTGGAGCAAAGAAGTGCTCGAGAGAAAGGGAGAAGGTCCAAAGAAGGAGTTTAGTTTAGTACACACATGCACAGAGAATTAATTTACCCTTTTAATGCACTAGTCTCAAGCAGAGTGGAGAGAAGAAAGCTTCATCCTTTCCTTGGAAAAATAATAAATGCCAAATTATCATGAAACTTTCCCTTTCACTGGTGTACTTGGATGAGTTCAACTTTCATTCACTGCTCAGGCTTTGAAGTTTTGAGATTCTGAATGATTTTGAAACTATCTGAGACAGGTTCAGCGGTGCTGATCTGAACTGAGCAATACGTGCGAAGTGGTGGCCTGAGAGCCACCCCCAGACGTTACACAGTGCGAAAGTGACTCAGACCTTTAGAAATGTCTTCATTCACCAAAGCAGTGGGCATGCAGAACTCTGTTTGCTATGTAGCTTAAGTCAGGATAGAAAGTGAAAAAGTCTAGTGACTCTGTTTTTCACTAGCATATTTATTTTCTTATGTTACTCTACAAACTACACCCTGCTTCCTAATATTTCTGTGAGTCTAAACCCCGTTGAAATGTAATCTATAAAAGTACGAGTGCTTGATCATGCTCCAATTCCTAATCAATGGAGCAACCTAGTCAGATTTAATGAATCTGTATTGTTGTCTAAGAAATTCAACATTGTCTGATGAAACTCATTAGTGTTTGTCCTAGGGAAGAATTAGGGAGAATACTTATAATTGCTACCAAAAGAATATAATTGTCTTTTGGATAGACAGTAGAATTCTTTCCATTTCCATGTGTGAGAAAAAGTGTTGTGTGTGTGATTTAATAACTGTGGGAACACAGAGGTTTACTATGAAAAAATATACCATGTCTCTGTCATAAACCAATATTCTACATCCAAATACCAAAAAAAATTTTAAATACTGTAATAGTAACGCACCTGGTTACTTGAGAAATGGAATAAGTAGGAGAGGAAGAAATAAATACCTAAACCAGTTTTCTATTAAAAAATGCAAGTAAATTGATCTGAAAGTATTTGCAAATCCAGGTCAACAGTAAGGAATTCTTCTAACCAGATGGAAACGAAGGATTATTTTTGTTCCTTACCAGCAGTTTGTTTTGTCTTTTCCATAATGAATTCTAGGGTTTTTTTTCAGATGACATTAAAAAGCAAGATCCACAACAACAGAAATAAGGAGATAATATCTGATTTACAAACTGTGAAGAAGATACTTCCATTTGCAACACGTTCAAAACAAAATTGTTGTATGCTGATTTTAAAGAAAGAATTTAACCTAAAGCCTTCCACATTGTAAGAAGGTGCCATAACTGTCATACTATATAATCTGCCATCACAATTTCTGCCCTCTATAACCTGTCTCACTTTGACCAAGCTCTACACTTTTGAGGTCAGTTTAGTCCCTCGCTCCAGCTTAGTTATACTTAAAGATGATATAGAAAATGGAGCAGTTTTATCACAAGCACATAAAACCTCTCACCTCAGCCTTCGTAGGTTCTCTGAAAATCTGTGGTTCAAATTCTCCTCCTAAATCATCAGAACTTGAACTCAGATCCTTCACACTGCAAGTCAACAAGGTGCTGGAGGCTGGAAAACAAAGTCCTTGTTGAGGTCCTACATGAAGCTCTTTCAAATAGCCATGACTGTTTCAAAAACATGCTATGTACATCCAAGCACACAAAGTTTCATCGTTGTGAGGGAATGCAAAACTATTTAGACTAAAATAGAGTATTCAGTTAGCTTGCTCAAGGTTTACCTGAACAGTAATGGCCATGGTGAAGGTACTATGTGGTTTAATAGAAAGTCCACAACTGGGCAGCAGGAATAAAGGGTTTGACACAGAAGGACACAGTGAGAAGGGGAAAGGTTTTTTCTTGAACTGTTTTATTTTGTCTTCGTCGACCAGCAGAGCTAGATTTTCTTACTTGGTCCTACTTTGTAGTTGAAAATTTGGACATTGAAAGTTTCATTGGAGTATTCATTTAAAGGAGATATGTGAGCAGGTCCACCCTGGTCTAACTGGGGTCTTCTCACAGGATTGATTTCTGCTTACAGGGAGAAAGCTGTAACATGACAGTACTTCACCAAGCATGAGACCATAACTCAACCTGACAAATAAATCTGATCAGAAATATTTGACCTCAAAGGCATATTTTTATGTTTTTTGCCGACCTTTTCACTCATCCTAATCCTTCATCTTTTAGTATGAGTTTTATGACACTCTCATTATTCAGTAGTTATAGAATTTCATATGTATCCTAGCATGGCTTCTTTGGAGTGATATCCATTCTTCAATTAATCTTAACTGTAGCTGAACTTTTTGGGGAGAAAAAAAAAAAACAAAGTAGTAGGATATATCATAGGATGAAGGGCATGGAACCACGCAAACCCACTGAGGCTCTGAGAAAAGTTTTGTTGATGATGTTTTATAAGGAAACCTGCTGCCATTAGCCTAAATCAAACCCACTCTCTTGCAGACTTGCAAGCAGGACATCTGAAACTTGTTAACGACAGCTGCTGCTGGGTCGCTGTTTTCCTTTTATATTTTTATAAGAAGTGGAATCTTTAGGTCATAACCTGTTGTTTTTAGCAATCATTTCAGAAAGTTTGATATTTAAAGTATAGATAGGTCTGGACTGAAGCTATAATTTGGAAGAGAAATCATGTCTGCTGGTATTGTATATAGTTCATTGGGAGTGATGCCTGACCCTACAGCATCATAAGGACCAATGTTTTTGCAAAGAACTGCAGACACATGCTGGGCTTGACTGCAGAAACCCACCTCCAGTGCCAACTATACTTGTCTCCAAAAGCTAAACTCAAATGACTCATCAGACATATTAGATGAAGTAGAGAATGTTTTGAATCTGTACTGCACTTGCAAAAATTATTGTTAAAAATATATCCTGTTCACTTATTTACAATCTTATCTTGTGTGCATGAAGATATTTTTGCAGTAGGGCATCCTACTATAAGAATTCAGAAGTGATCCTGAGGAGCTGAGGCTTTACTCAATTTTCACATGGGAATTAATTAGCCTCAAGGAAAGGATCTTGTTTCTCTTTTTGACGTATCAGATCTATCTCCTGTCAGGAGTAGGGAATTGAACTTAGATGGCCTTCAGACGTGAGCCAGTCCTGCAAAATTATGTTTCCATCCTCTCCAAGGATATTGTCAATTCTGTGTTTTGATAGATTTCACTGGTCACCTAAAATTTACCTAAGTCACCCAAGAGACAAACAAAACCCTGAATGTTTGTCTTCTATCCTGTGAAGAGAAGCCACAATGCTATTTTTTCTTTGCTTTAAATGAGGAAAATTTTGTTGAATACATCTAGCAAGGGACTAGGAACAAAGTACAGAAGCCCCCAAGCTACTCACAATCCAAACTGGTAAATCCAGTATGAGGGCTTTGGGGTCCAGAATCAGTACAGTAGGTTAATAAGGTGCATTGAAGAGAAAAATAAGATTTACCTCTCTATGAGACTTACTGTCTCAGGCACAGGAGCAGACATGGCAGAAATGTACAGAGACCTGACCTGGCTCAGTAGTGCTTTTCCCACTTCACTTCTGAGACAACCTCAGGAAGAAAAGGTAGTCATCTTTGCAACGTGCTATCTATTGAGGAGAGGCTGATTTTGCAAAGCCAAAGATACGTTCCGCTTCTGTCTCCAACTTTTTTCCTTTTTTCAGAATTCTAATTTTTATTAGCATTAAGAAGACCAAACCAAACTCTTTAATTTAATACCAGCTCCATGAGATCCTGCTGTGCTTTCTGGCCATGAAAAAACAGAGTTTTCCACCTTGAGCCCTAATAATTCAAAGCATTCCAGAAACTTCCTTCTAATTCTCCAGGGGAGCTCAATAAAGCAGAATGGCTCTGAAACAACTAGACAAAAACCTTTCCAGTGACTGTTCAGATTAAATCACTTTTCAAATCAGAAGCCAGAAGCTGATGAAAAGTCTATTTTAATTGACATTTTCATAGAAATATGTTTCTCACCAAATTTTACTTGCTTTTTAGTTTTTTAGTTGTTTCAACAGGCTTCAAAGGTCTCAGGTAAGATAAGAGTCACTTCTTCCTTAGATGTTTTGCAGAAGAAGCTAATCTCACGGCACAGTCTTAACATCAGTGAGATTTGAAAGTCTACCTTAATCAGTTATTGCCCCACTGGTTGATGATGCCAATAGGTAAACAAGGCACAAAACTACGTGATTCTGGGGCTGCTATTTGATAGCACAGAGGAATAGAATGGTAGAATCATAGAATCATTTAGGTTGAAAAAGACCCTTAAGATCATCAGGTCCAACCATTAAACTATGGTTTCCAACGCTTCACGACCCTTTCAGGGAATAAATTTTTCCTAATATCCGATCTAAACCTCCTCTGGTGCAACTTGAGGCCATTTCCTCTTGTCCTTACTTGCTACTTGGGAGAAGAGACTGACACCCACCTTGCTATAATCTCCTTTCCGGTAGTTGTAGAGAGTGATAAAGTCTCCTCTCAGCCTCCTTTTCTCCAAACAACTCCAGTTCCCTCAGCTGCTCCTCATAACACTTGTGCTCGAGACCCTTCACCAGCTTTTTTACCCTTCTTTGAACATACTCCAGCATGTCAATATCTTTCTTGTAGTGGTAGGCCCAAAACTGAACACAGTATTAGAGATGCAGTCTCACTAGAATGGGTTGAACCTTGGATTTTATTCCTTCTGGAGAAAAACAAGGTGAAAAAATTCTCTACTCACAGTCACATCTTCAAAGGCCAATCTTCACATCGCCCAAATACAACAGAGTATTGGCATCTCACGTGGTGTAAGACCCACTCACCTCTGCAACAGCTACAAGCTACTGTACAACAGTACAAGAACAGGTTAATCACAAAGTTTTATCTTGATATGTCCACATTGGTTCTTAGTTATTTTTTAATTCTTTGACAAGTTTTAATCAGATTTTGACTCAGAATTCTTTTCTTATTTCCAAATTAGAATTCAACTTTTCCACTTGTGTTAAACATAAAATATGTTTCTGGCAATTGGGAAGGTATCTAAAAATATGTGGCTAAAGATTTTCATTAAATAATTTGGAATGTTGAAAAAAATACGAAAAATATCACCAACTGTAAAAAGCAAGCAGAAAGTGGAAAATTAATCTTTCCAAAATTTTGTAGACTGGAAACACATAACAATGAAATATGTCTATTCTCAAAACCATCTCTTTATTTTCCAATAATTTTCCATAAAATGATATTAGGTCATGGGAGTACAATGAGAGCAACAGAGTACCATGCCTTTGTCTCACTGAGACCTTGGAAGGACCTGCAGTTTGCGCATGTAACAGCTGGAGGAAGGATATTTTACTGCTACAGAAACACTTCTGCTATTTCTTAACAATCCTAAAGTAAAATACACCCTCTACTACTGTTTCTTCCTTCCTATTAAGTCATTCCTTCAAGACCTTCTGCATGAATCTAGTAATCTCACATCCTGTTTAGCAACAACCCTCTAGACCATTTATATACAAAGTCTTTGCCTTTTTTTTTGTTATTTGGAAAAGATCATGTTAAAGTCTATACAGATATGTTCCCAATTTAAAACTAACGTATATTGCACAGCTCTGTCTCTGGGTGATTTCTCTTAAGTTCTTTCTCTGCATGTGATGCTCAGACATGGATTTTTAGAAGAAAGTAAATAATACATATTGGCAAAATGAACTTTGTCATTTGAGCAACTGCAAAATTCATGCAACACTTGACATGAAATAAATAAGTTGTTCCAACACAGCATCGTTACCATGATCAATATTTGTTTTCATTGAGTATTTTAGGTTTGAGTTCAGAACAACACTTCAAGCCATCATCATTTTGAGAACTGAAAAACAGCTCCTTATATGCCATTTCTATCTCTTCAGAGGTGCATTAAGTTGTTATTTATTTATTTCTGACACTGAAAGAGTACTGACAAAGCAAGATAATGGATAAAGGTTTTATTCAGGCAAAATGCAAAGGAGTTGTTTCTCCTGCATGTTTTGAAACCCAAAATCTGTAAAACAAAAGCCATTATCAAGTTACTTAGTAATGATTCTATTATTTATCAAAAATTGTAGTCTCTGAATTATAGGAATATTCAGAACCTAATCATGTTTATAGACTATTAGTCTTATAAACACAGGAAATTGGTAACGATGAATACCTGGCTTCTTCATAACACAAAGATGACATACCCTGTGTTTGTCACATAGCAGACTATCATAAAGGGATTTAGAATCATACAATGGCTAGAGTTGGAAAGGACCTCAAAGATCATCTAGTTCCAACCCCCCTGCTATGGGCAGGGACACCCTCCACTACACCAGGTTGCCCAAAGCCTCATCCAACCTGGCCTTGAACACTTCCAGGGATGGGGCATCTACAACTTCTCTGGGCAACCTGTTCCACTGCCTCACCACCCTCTGAGTGAAAAATTTCTTCCTTATATCTAATCTAAATCTACCCTCTTTCAGTTCAAATCCATTGCCCCTTGTCCTATCACTACATGCCCTTGTAAAAAGTCCCTCTCCAGCTTTCCTGTAGCCCCCTTTAGGTACTGGAAAGCTGCAATAAGATCACCCCGGAGCCTTCTCTTCTCCAGGCTGAACAGCCCCAACTCTCTCAGCCTGTCTTCATAGTTTACTAAGAACCAAAACATGTCTGATACATTTAAAACTGAAAAAAAAACCTCAAATCAACCACACAATAAAATCCTTAAAGTTTATCATGTATCTGATATCCTAAGTTAAAAGAAAGCAGTCTTAGAAAATGGCATCTTTACCAAATATATATTAGAATGTAGTACATAAATACAGAGTATATACAACTCCACTATGAAATTTTCAAGTATTTTTCAAGAGTCCTCCAGTCTTCCACTCAGTGAAACCAAGCTGAGGGAATTAACAGTTCAGAGGTGTGCTAATTCCTCGGGTTTCTCTCACTGCTACCGCTGCATAATGAGGAACAAAACCAGTTGCCCAGTACCGCAGCTTTGCCTTCTACATCTGTACAGATGTTTGTAGTTGCACAAGAAGGTAGAGTTTAGGAAACCTAAAACCTCTTTATTTTTTATCACGCATGTTATTTTTTATAACTCCTTCCATGTTAGCAATCGGGTTTAGAACTTGAGACAAGCAAGAGTAAAAGAGCAAGTTTCTACCTCTTCTTCAGATAACACTGAAGGTTTGGTCGTGGAAGGTGCTGACTAATCTGGCAATGACCTAGTAAAGCCCTTACTTATGTCTTTTAAGTCAATATAGGATCAGCTCAATATTTTGTGGGATCAAATCCTAAATCTTGGGACTAGAAGCCATAAACACTTAGGTTGTCCATTTGTTAGAGGAAATCAAACCACACACTCTCCAAGGAATTATTTCACTACCCAGTTAACATGAGTGAGTGACATCAGGGCTTGAGCAGCAGTATTACCTCGGCAGTGAATTACCTAGTTTTGCAATTTCTGCGTTCATTTTAATGCATCTCAGGCACATCCTGGCAGTCCCTGGACTGAGACATTTTTATCTTGTGGATCACAAAAGAGTTGATTGGTCCTTTGCAAGGAACTGTAGAAACAGCATTGAAGACTTATCATTACCCAAGTGATAGCACACCTCTTGACTACATGGAAACCAGGTTCATTTTACCAAGAGCATAACACTAGCAACTCCAAACTTCTGTCAGCTTTGGGTTTTTATGTGTTTTCTTTTTTTTTTAATTATTTGCTTTATTTTTGCTTTTTTTTGTCAAGAGTTGCCTAGGTAATAGGTCAAGCTAAAGTGAAGGTTATGGACAACGACATTTCAGTGAAGCTCATTTATCTGAGGTTGTCCATGTCTCAGGTCAAAACCCTTCAAGTTTTTTTACAGCAGGAAGCTATCAGACTCAGGTACATTCCCTGAAGTTATTGGAAAGTGGGATCACCATTTCAGAGGTCTTTGCATGGCATCTAAATAAATTGCACATATGGTTGTATCAACATTTTACACTATTGTGAGTCAAATCACTTTAATGTAAGATTAGCTCCTGATTCTTAGTGTATTAAACCCTTAATAGACTTAAAATTTTGAAATTGAAAAGATCAAAGCAATCATAAGCAGTGTGTATAATACATAGTTTGGAAAGACTGGAATCTGTCTAGTATATATTTCTCTTTATTTGTTAATCTGCAGGGAAGGAGCAACATTCTGTAATAACAGAGGGAAACTGGATTTAGCTACACAATACGGCATTCGTAAGTCAGTTCCAGCCTTTTCCCTCCTTTTTCTTTTCAGACACTCATAACTTTCTCAAAATAAATTTGAGAGGCTGAGACTATCCATGCTTGGATTCAACTGAAAAGTGAATGATTAGGTTCTTATATTTATTTATTATTTTTATGTTAAGATAATTGAATGCGAATTATTCAAGAGTGAACCTAACACATTTTTTCTTGTGTGTTTCAATTAAAAATGTAATTAGGACAAATAAAAAATTATTAATGAAAAAACTTGAAACACAGACCTGTGAACATGGCTAGGTGCATTTATACCAGGGAGCAGTCCTATTTCTTTTGAAAGCTTCAAGTGGCTGCAGTTGTATGCAGAAAGCTGAGTATGTGCTCAGCTTTTTTAAAATTGGGGACCAACATTTGTTTTCTATGTACTAATGTAATTATTAAGGAAGATGTGTAGGAAAATACTTAAGGAGTACGAAAAGATTAGATATTTTTCTTAGGCAGTTTTATTAAAATGTATTCAAAGGAATTTTTTTTTTACAGTGTTTCTTTTATTAACTTAATCTCTCTTTAATCTATATCTTGCCAAATTTAAGCAGCTGGAACATTGGAACTGCTGAAACAATTTTCCAAAAGTCTCAAAGAGATAGCAACGAAATCAAGTTTGAAGGAAACCAGATAACTCCATCTAAAGTCATATATGCCTGAGCTCAACGTTTGCATTCAATTTAGGAGAAACTTAACAACTGCATCCTAAACATTTCAATATTTCCCATAATCTGAGATTGTTTAACATGACAGCAATTTGAATAGGAAACATGACAGGAATTTGTAAAAGGTGTTACTGTTCCTATTATTCTTGTTGCTGCATTAACTGACAAACAATAATGAGTGGTACAAAGGGAAACTGAATTTTGAAATGGAGTTAATTCTGAAAATTCAAACTGTAATGCTAGAATTTCTAGCTTCTCCGTGTTTGATGTTTCAATTTTTTTTCTTCTCTTATTTTCAAGGTAGATACAGAATTACAAATAGGCTTTTTCTTAATGCCTAGTAAATCAGTATGAAACTATTGCCTTCTATGATTTTGTGCAAGGAGAGGAATATATCTATTTTGCACTGGAGGCAGATATGCTGATCAAAATTCTTAACATCAGCAATTTTCAGAAGCCATAGGTCCGATAACAGCAGCTCATTACAATGCATTCTTCTGGTGTTTGATAAATATGAAAGAAATCCTTGTGTACATTAAAGCATGTCAATGTTTATGATTCAAACATTTAAGCATCAGGGAGTCTAAGAAAGAAATAGGCTGTTGGAACTATGCTCTGCCCTCTCTGAGACAGAAACCAGAGCAGCCACCGAAAAAAAAACAAGATCAAGGGAATTCTATATCCTCCACCCACCAGGCTGAAGGCAGTGGTTTAAATGAAAGGGGTGAATGGAGTCAAGTCCACACTCAGAGTGGAGGTGAACCCTCTCCTTGCCCACCTGATCTTCCCAGGTGTTCTGTACAACAGGAATGAGGCTCTGGATGTGGGAGGTCAGTCAAAGGATGATATGGATGATGGTCCGTCTACAACAGAGCTGGTGCCAGGGTCTTACGCCCCATGTCACGACCACCTCCATGAGGAAGAAAAGACAGGTTGCAGCTGTAGGTGACTCCCTTCTGAGGGGAACAGAGGGTCCAATATGCCCGATGGTCCCTCCTCTTGGGAAAGACTGCTGCTTCTCTGAGGTCCGGGTTAAGGACATCATTAGGGAACTTCCTAGCCTGGTACAGCCATTGAACTATTACCCATTACTGCTCTTCCATGCGGGTGGTGATGAAGCCGAAATGTGTAGTCTAAGGGCGATCAAAAGAGACTTTAGGGCCCTGGGACAGTTGGTAAGGGAATCTGGAGAACAGGTTATTTTTTCTTCTCTCTCTTTCCATCTGTGAGCAGCAAGATTGGAAGAAACGTGCTCAGTCTATTAATACATGGCTCCATGGCTGGTGCCACTGCCACAGTTTTGGTTTTTTGATAATGGGATGGCCTCCATGGCACCAGGCTGGCTGGCACCAGATGGGATTCACCTTTCTCAAAGGGAGAAAAGGGTCTTTGCTCATCAGCTAGCCGGGCTCAGTGACAGGGCTTCAAATTAGATTTGAAGGGGGAGGGGGATAATAATCCTGCCCGTGACAAGTTGAGAGCACCTGAAGAGTAGCAAAAAGGAACTCCAGCTACTCCAGTTAGAATCATAGAATGGTTAGGGCTGGAAGGGACCTTCAAAGGTCATCTAGTCCAACCCCCCTACAAGGAACAGGGATATCTCCAACTAGATCAGGTTGCTCAGGGCCTTGTCCAACCTGGCCTTGAACGTCTCCAGGGATGGAGCATCCACCACCTCTCTGGGCAACCTGTTCCAGTGTTCTACCACTCTCTTAGTAAAAAATTTTTTCCTAATATCCAACCTGAACCTACCTCCCTCTATTTTAAAACCATTACCCCTTGTCTTATCATAACTGGCCCTCCTGAACAGCCTCTCCCCATCTTTCCTGTAGGCCCCCTTGAGGTACTGGAAGACCGCTATAAGGTCACTCCGGAGCCTCCTCTTCTCCAGGCTGAACAGCCCCAACTCTTTCAGCCTGTCCTCATAGGAAAGGTGCTCCAGGCCTCTTATCATCTTCGTGGCCCTCCTCTGGACCCTCTCCAACTGGTCCATGTCCTTCTCATGTTGGGGACTCCAGAACTGGACGCAGTACTCCAAGTGAGGTCTCACGAGGGCAGAGTAGAGGGGGAGAATCACCTCCCTCGACCTGCTGGCCACGCTCCTCTTGATGCAGCCCAGGACGCGGTTGGCCTTCTGGGCCGCAAGAGCACATTGCCGGCTCATATTGAGCTTCTCGTCCACCAGTACTCCCAGGTCCTTCTCCTCAGGGCTGCTCTCGATCCAATCACCACCCAGTCTGTATTTATGCCTGGGATTGCCACGACCCAGATGTAGGACCTTGCATTTGGCCTGGTTAAACTTCATGAGGTTGGTACGGGCCCACCTCTCCAGCCTGTCAAGGTCCCTCTGGATGGCATCCCTCCCTTCCAGCGTGTCGATGGCACCACACAGCTTGGTGTCATCGGCGAACTTGCTGAGGGTGCACTCCATGCCACTGTCCACGTCACCGACAAAGATGTTGAAGAGGGCCGGGCCCAACACGGACCCCTGAGGGACGCCACTTGTGACCGGTCTCCACTTGGACATTGAGCCGTTGACCACTACTCTCTGAGTGCGGCCATTGAGCCAATTCCTTATCCACCGAGTGGTCCATCCATCAAACCCATGACTCTCTAATTTAGAGAGAAGAATGTCGTGCGGGACAGTGTCAAAAGCTTTGCACAAGTCCAGGTAGATGACATCCATTGGTCGACCCTTGTCCACCGATGCTGTCACCCCATCGTAAAAGGCCACCAAGTTGGTCAGGCACGATCTGCCTTTGGTGAAGCCATGTTGGCTGTCACCCACCACCTCCTTGCTCTCCATGTGCCTTAGCATGGTTCCCAGGAGAATCTGCTCCATGACCTTGCCAGGCACAGAGGTGAGGCTGACCGGTCTGTAGTTGCCCGGGTCCTCCTTGTTCCCCTTTTTAAAAATGGGGGTTATGTTCCCTCTCTTCCAGTCATCGGGGACCTCGCCAGACCGCCACGACTTCTCGAATACAATAGCCAGTGGCTTGGCAACTTCATCCGCCAGTTCCTTCAGGACCCGCGGATGGATCTCATCAGGTCCCATGGACTTGTGCACCTTCAAGTTCCTCAGATGTTCTCGAACCTGGTCTTCAAGTACAGTGGGCGGTGGTTCATCCTCACAGTCCCTGCTAGTTCTTTCCACAGCTTGGGTGGTAAGACAAGAGGCTTTACCATTGAAGACTGAGGCAAAAAATTCATTGAGTACCTCAGCCTTCTCTATGTCCCGGGTAACCAGAGCACCAGTATCCTTCCGGAGGGGGCCTACATTCTCTTTGGACTTCCTTTTGTCTCCTACATACCTATAGAAGCATGTTAGTAAGTCAGCTTCATCAGAGACCCAACTTAAATGCCTCTATTCAAACGCACGTAGCATGGGAAATAAACAAGAGCAGTCAGAGATGTGTGCACATCTGCAGGTCTATGGTCTTACTGGCATCATGGGGCTGTGGTGGGATGACTCCTATGACTGGAGTGTAGGAATGGAAGGAAGGAAGGACAGGCAGGGGAGATGAGGAGGAGGTGTTGCTTTCTATGTCAATGACCAACTGGAGTGCATGGAGCTGCATCTGGGGATGGATGAGGAGCTGCCCAAGAGCTTACGATTAAGGATTGAAGGGAGGGCAGGGACAGGTGACATTTTAGTGGGTTCTACTACAGGCCACCTGACCAGGCAGACTGAGGCCTCTATAGACAGGTAAGAGTAGCCTCACGTTCATGTGCCCAGGTCCTCATGGAAGACTTCATTCACCCCAATATCTGTTGGAGGGACAACACAGAAGGGCATAAGCATTCCAGGACCATCATCTGTATCATCCTTTGACTGACCTCCCATATCCAGAGCCTCATTTCTGTTATACAGAGGCACCTGGAAGAATCCAAAGTCTGCTCTCCTGAAGTGAGCTTGCTGAGCATCTTTCTTGCTGCCTTGAGGATCTTGAACTCCAACATTTCATGGTTACTGACGTCACGGCTGCCCTTGATATTCACATTCCCCCCCAGCCCCTCCTTGTTGGAGAGAATAAGGCCCAGCATAGCACCTTTCCTCAGTTGCTCTGTCACTTGGAGAAGGAAGTTATCCAGGACATATAAGCATATCAGCATACTGGCAGAGTCCAAACTTTTATCCTTTTTTTCTTAGTGTATAGCCAAGTGAGTTTCAGGATCCAACCTACAAATTCTGATTCAATTGGCACAATGACAGATTCTGATTATTTTATTTTTTCTTTTCCTCCATGTCACAGAATCTGTTTTTCATGACTTGACAAGCAGTCTCTGATTAATTGGCCTGGTGGTACATGGGGAAGAATCCAGTCTTTTTCTTTTACATTTCCCAGAATGCGTTTGACAATTCACTGTGCACACTCCAGTACCTTGGCCTCCAGTACCCTGGCACTGCTCGCTGGCAGAGTCCAGTGTGTTGCTCCTCAACCATGTCTAGTGACTTGTGCTCAGCTTGGTTCTGCCATGAACATTTCTAACCAATATATAAACCCCCTGCTAGTTAAGGTCTCTGCAAAATGTTTTCCTATTAACCATTTTGATGTTTGCCTTGTTTGCCTAAGAGAGGATGCACCCTGGAAATGAAAAGGCAACCAAGGAGATTATCAGTATTTAACACAAGGCTACCACATACTGCTGCACTTGCGGTCAACAGTGATGAAGGTAATGATTTTGACAGAAAAGCTTGCATTATTGAAATGACATTACCATGTGACTGCGTGCATGACTTCAAAGAACAGAGAATTGAAAGAGATGGAAAAGACCTATTTTATCTGTTTATCTCTTTTTCTTTTTTTTTTCTTCCCCCTGAATGCGTTATAGTCATTAGACAGGAAAAAATGAGGATGGCAAACTTGATGGTACCCTAGATTTCAGTCAAACTTTATAGAACTGTAGCTTACAAAGTCATGTTTATTTGACAGCATCCGTACATGCAATGAGAACAGAATTTTCCATTTTTCCTCCACCTGAATCTTTGGGACTATTATTTGCTCTTTAAATTAGTCAGTTAAGCTGACACGCCCAGTAAGGGTCAAAAAAAATCTACCAAATTTTTTAATTGCTCTACTTAATGGGCAATGGGAAAAGTATCTTAGGGCCTTTCAAAATGAAAGAACTTTTAAAATGGGGCTTTTGTATGTATGTTGTTAACCCAGCATTGGTGTGTATCCCAAAGCCAACGGAATCCAGAAAATCTCTCCCTGAAGCATCCATGATTTGTTATTAATTGTGGATTATGTTCTGTGTATGTCTAGGAAAATCATACCTTTAAGGCCTGCACAGAAATATATGACTTCTTCTTAATGACGTTGCTATTCATTGTTTTTCTCTTCAGTTGAAGAGAAAAGTGCCTTCTACACACAGTGCCTTCCAGAATTTGGCCCATGTTTGTTCAAAGAAACAAAATATCACAAGATCTTCACTTTATATCAGTTTCGGTAAAATTAACCCAAAGGTGTATGGAGTGTCCTAATCCTGAAGGTGAAAAAAGCGCAGAAGTTTACTGTGATGCCTGCACCCAGACTTTTGGTTTTCATGAACCTGTTGCTGTACTAAGAAGCAACTTCGCATAGACGTTCAGGACAGATCCATTTTGCAGATGGTTGTGGGTTCATTGGAGGATGTGACCAGCTGATCATCTGTTGCTGGGATTATCCACTGTTCTGTAGCATTTACCTCAGACTTGCCAGCTGTCCTTCACCAAGCCAGAATGAACAGTAGTGGCCACTTTTGTTAAATTTCTCGGTTTTCCAGATGGATTTCAACTATGACTGAACAACACTGTCGTATTTGAGAAACATGAAGATAAATCTTCAGGGCTAGTGGACCTCAATAGTATGATACCACTTATTCCTACTTTTCTTGATATTTTGTCACTGAGGCTGAAAACAGTACAGAAATTCTAGATGCCACACATGAATTAATCCACTTCTAATTTATGCCAGAATGTAACAATTCAAATAAATTTTTTACTCAGTGTACATCTAAAGAGGACTAGAAAAAAATATTGTCCCCAGGACTCGACTCATGGTCTCCTGTCCAGGATCACTAAACCCTTAAAGTTTCAGGGAATCGTTATTATTAATAGAGATGGTATTTGAAGGCTATAATCAGATCTTCATTGAGCTAGATCACCCTTGCAATAGCATTTTCCAGTGAAAGCAAAAGGTTTGATATTAATACACTTTTTTTACTTTTTACATTTTTTTTTTTTTCACTCAGGCTGTCTCAGAAATTTCCTGTGCTTTGTACCGTGGGTTATATTTGTACCATCTCAAGAAAACTTGGCACAGACTACTACAGAAAGTGGGTTGTAGACCATGGCTGATGTTAGACAGCATAGTCTGGTGTAAGGAAGGCCATTTTAGACACAGTGAAGCAAATGGCATAACTCATAAACCCATCCTACTACCCAAAAATGAACAGAAGATTAGATGAGCGAACCTTTAAAGTGAAAGGTAAACAAACCAACTGTACTGCTGTGTGATCTTAAACCTATTTCCCTTTCCTGCCATAAAAGAGCTCTCTGAAGTGCATCCGCTTCATTTCCCCAGTTTTTGCTCGCCGTGCAACACTATTTCTCTGTTTTACCCTTCAAAACCAAATATTTCCTCATTAAAAAAGAGAGGCAGGAGGAATGACTTTTCTACCAAAATCCACTTCAGTCCCTGAATTTTATGTGCAAGGAGTGGTTCTCAGCAACGTGCCTCTTGGGCATGGGTCTTTCTGCACCACTGATGTCACCCTCGGAGGGTGATTTAGGTCTGCTATCATGCAAGTCAGTCTCCGTAGGAGCTTATCTTTACCCATTGACTACAGGGGGAGCCATCAGCAACCAGCATCCTGATCAAGGTGACTCAGTGACTGCCGAAACCCAAGCGAGTTGAATCGCAGCCTGAGGGTTACTAAGTAGATTATGAACACGAAGATGCTTTTTAGGATTCAGCGTTGCATTTTCTCGCTCAACCAGACTGAACCAGGGCTGAATGCAGTGTTCATTTTTCTGATATCCAGGGACATTACTCATGTCTCTAGACATGAAATATGGAAAAAAGAAGAAAGAAAAGACTTCAAACTCCCCAAACAAGCTAAAGCCTTAATCCTGTCCTGTGCAGGATCTCTTTTGAAATGCAATTTGCTGAATGAGATTTTGATAAATGATGATTCTACCATGCGAGGCAATAATAGTCCAGATCATTGTTTTTAAATTCCTTAACAGTCTCCTTATTCTAATGTTGCAGCATACAGATTTTCAGGGAAATATACTGTGCCTTCTTTAAAGTAGGAGAGTTTCACAGTATTTTGAGAATAGATATCATAGTATGAATTGTATAGGAATGTACAAATGCTTTTAAAACTAGCAGGATCTGAGCATAACTTTGCAAAGTTAAATTACAGTAATGTCAGAAGGATAAGAAATGTGTTCAGCGTTATGAAATGAACAGATATCCGTGTGCCGTATTCAGTCCTTATCATTTAATGGCATATAACAATGTTTTGCTGTTAGACAAGCAATCAATTTTTTTAAATGTAAATAACTGTGTCTTAAATCTATTCCACTGTGATCACTGCGTGACTGTAAAAAAACCACAGTGCAGCATCATTTTCAAATGGTTTTCAGTCTAGTGGGATAAGTGTCAGTTGTGGGCGTCTTTCAGAAACTGGAGGTTTTAAACTAAGCAAAGGAGACCAATGTATAGCACAGGAAGGAAAAGACGCTGCAGGAGTCTTTGAGAAGTTTTAGACTTCTCTTCCCCTCCCAGCCCTTTCACTCCCTGTGATATTAAACACAAGCTGTTGCCCTTGACAGTGCTGTTTGCAAGTTACAGAGGAATTACCCACATTGAAGCAAGAATTGAAGCAGAACTAAGTAGCAGAGCTGTTTGAGACATTCCTCCAAAGCTCCCTGAAACCCATGTAAAGGCTAATGTTTGGGTTTTTTTTCAGCAAGCCCTCGATCTGTCCTCAACACCCCCACTGACCAGTCTTCAGATTCTTCCTGCTTTTTGCTTTAAGCTTTTGCTCATTGTAGTCATTCTTCATTTCTGTGGTCAAGACAGTTGGGTTAAAGAACTATAGAAATCACGTGTCCTGAGACTATGTCTGTACCACAGAAACTGGAGGTTTTGCTCTATCCCAAAACACAACAGTTCTTTGACAGAAGAAAGTATCACCATACTACAGTACTTAGTAAGAGAAGCTCAAGTCTGGTTTGATATGTCACTGCAATACAGATGACTATGTCAGCATTTATCAGCACATGTGAGACCAGATTTCAATCCCTGGAATCTCCCAGACACAGTGATTTGGTTTTATCGAGATAATACTGAGAAGCTCTATAGAAATCAGCACCTCACACTGAAGAAACATACAGAGGCTGAGAGAGATTTCAGCCTAAACTGGCAAGGCAGGTGAAGGATGGGAGTGGAAATAGAGGCAGAAAGATGAAATAACCACCCTGCAAGGTAGGTCCATGGAAGATGTGGAACTGGAATTCTGCCACCATGTTCCTGCAACGCTCCCCAGCTGCAATGTGAGGCCCCCACTACTAGGTGCAAAACTCTACTACTCTGCCTGACCATGGTCAAATCTACTTTGGTGCCACAACAGTAGCTTAGGAACAGCCTTTGTGGCAGCTCTGGATGAGTAGTCATACTTCTAAAACCCAGCAGTCATAGCAAGTCATTCAGACAAACCTCAAGACTGCATAGGGTATCAGTTTTGCTAATAAAGCATCATCTTAAGTTTTCTTACAAGAAAATGTTGAAGATAAGGTATTTTCTGTGGAAGGTTTTCATGACAATTCCCGAAGGAGATTGTCTGAACAGATCAATTTTCTTTAAAATGAAAATAACCTCTCTCCAAATGTCAATGATTGTTTGCTTGTCTTTACGTTCCCTAATTATAATTTTACAATTTCAAATCCTTCAAAGTTCCATTTTTCTCCTCCTTGGTGCTAAGGTAGGAAATCTTTTGGCAGACTGTTCGTTTTCTAAGAACAAGCGGCCTTTCTGGCTTTTTGTTTTGTTTTGCTTTGTTTCAAATTTGGTTATAAAACGATTCATAACTATACTAACACCCACAGACGGTATCTGTAAAAATGATTTAAACAAAATGTATTGCATTTTGCACCTTTTTTCCATTGTTCTTAAGAACTGCGTTTGTTCTCATTAACACTTAACAGAGATCAGATTGAGCTGGAACTTGGGTAAGAGAGGTGATAAGTTTGCAGATAATAATGCATCTCATCAGTCATGAATTGCACAAATTAATCTTCAGATAGGGGCATGTCATACAAGAATTTACATGCTAGCACTTTAATTGTCAGAAGCTAGTTTCTATTAGGCAGATGGACTGTGAATGAGTAACAGCATTTCCCATTAGTGGAGGGAAAAAGAAAAATTAAGGTAAGTTCAAAAACATTACGAAAATGCTTTAATAATATTGCTTAACTTAGCTTGTAATGAGGAGAAAGAGCAAGACCTTAAGCGAATTAAGACCAAATCTGCTGTTTAATAAATGCTTTCTCTTTGCTTAGAGAAAAAGATGTGTATGGAAAATGACAGTGCATAAAAGTCATATTATACAGGAAAAAGCATGCAGAAAAGAAAAAGTCTATTTAAAGGAATACTTTGAAAAGGGAGAAATTCTGTGAAAAACGGTGCAGATTCGTTTGGGTTTTTTTTTTGACAAAATTTGAATATTTCATTTTTTTCCGACCAATGTCGGTAAAAAGTGGGTTTTTTCCTTCCTGTAATAAAGTGGACCAGAAGGGCCTTTGCACCGTGCGTGGTTTGATTTGCATAGGGAAAGAACGCGGTTGCCAGACGCAGGCCAGAAATCGATCACTGTTTTTATGCTGCACTTCGTTATTTTAGCGATTCAGAGCGTGAATCGATCAGTGTGTGGGTTCAAAAAAGTCCTTGTCCACACCCTGGCGTGCCCTGGCAAAATGCAGTCCCACCTTCGTGAGATACCGACCCTTCGGTTTGTGCTGCAAAGGGGAGCGATTGCGGCTCAGCCCTGCGATGCTGAGTTTCGTCCTCAGTTGTATGATGTGGTTGTTAAATAAACAGGACAGCCTGTGGGGCTATTAAAGATTCACCACAGGCTCAAATTTCTGAGAATAAAAGGATTTGGGCCACATCCTCACTTGGGATAAACTGGCTTCCAAGAGTAGGTGTCGGTGAACGACATCACTTTACACCAAGTCAGAGATTAAATTACACATATAAGCTTTCTTTGTGATTAAGGGCTTGTTCAGTTGCTAGACAAAGCTCTGCAGGTCATTACGGTGATAGCACTTTGTCCTATTGTGCTTTTCAGTTATCATCTGAAAGCATTTTTAAAGTATTTATTATGCTTTAGAGAAAAAAAAATAAATTACGAGGCAGCAACCCGGAGGCAGCTCAGAATTATTACAACCTGTTGTTTTGCAGGTGAATAAAGGGAAAAGAATAGGTTTTGCCTAAGGTTACTGTGAATCAGAAAAAATGAGGATTAAAATCAAGGTGATATGACTACTAATCTTTGGCTTTAATAACTAAACTGCAGCAGGTCCCACCTGTGCTCAGGGTTCTTGGTTGTCATTTAGACGAGTATTTGAATAAAAGCTAAGGCAAAGAATCGATCTTCATTCTTGTTACATTTAGGAGAAATTCTTATCATGGATCTAAATGTGACATAAAACCCTAATGAATCTTGTCAACACCAGGGTATATTCTGAATGCTGTTTCCTGACTAGAACTGAAAACTCTGGCCTTGATCTGTCAAAGTAAGAACAAATACATAAACTTACATATCTTGTTATTTAAAGAGATGACAATTTGTTTATATACAGTTTGTAGCTTTGTTTGTAAAAATAGAAGTTTAGGACTTTGGAATAAATTTCTCCCTTTCTTGCAATACTATCCAGACACTCAGAGGTAGTTGCATTGTCATGCTTTGTTTAAAAATAATTTATATACTTACAGATAGTATTGCAGCATTTTATCTTAGCACATGAAAGCACTGGCTTTTGGGATATTATCCCATGTTTTCACCTATGATTCCTTCCTTGTCTTTCCTTACTATCTCTTGATTCCAAAAATCTCTCAATTTTTGTTTTAATTTCCCTTAAAAAAACCCAATGACTAATCTGTAATTGTTTGTGTGTTTTTATTGTGTTTTATACTGTTCCTTTTCCTACAGTTGTTTGGTTATTTTTTTTTTCATTTTGTTTTATTCCAGTTTTTTCTTTTATTTTTGGTGTTTTGGTGGGGGTTTTTTGGGTGAAACACTCCGATAGCATTGCCATTCTTAATGCCTAATAACATTTAACGTCCCAATTACAAACAGTCCTGTATAGCTTGGAGAGATGCAATGTTTTGCATGAAAAATATTTTCACGTTACCCCACAAAAAATATTTTCATACAAAACATGTTGAATACAAACTCATTTCTGAAAGTTTTCATAAGTGATAAGTCACTAGGAACAACAATTTATTTTTTTCTTAGATTCAATATGAAACAAACTGTAAAGCTCTTTGTATGTTTTCCTCTTCCCATTGGAAGCACTAAGTTTAAACAATTTTTTGAGAAAGGAGAAAATTGCAAAATTGAATAATCTTTGTATTTAAGGATTGGATTACATTTTCATTCACTATTTTAAAATATATAATTGTAATAGAGGCTCTCAGAAGAGGGATATACATGAACCGTTACTTTCTCTTTTGGTTCCTCTGCTTGTTATCTTGTAAAACTTCAGAGCCTTTAAGAATTGCATATGTATGTATGAACAAAGGAAGAGAAAGAAAAAGTTCTGATCTTCCTGATTTATCGCTACTTCTAAAGCATCACTCTCTGAAAAAAGAAGAAGAAAAAAAATAATTCTATTTTCCCCTCTCTCACTGCAACTCTTCTGGGCCCCTGCTATGGAACACTACCGTGTTTTAAAGAATATTTGAGAGGTCATGAGAGTATCTTCTGGCTATTGCCTCTATGGGTTCCTACTTCCAAATTATTTTCCCAGTATAGACTATGAAGATAAATGAGCTCTTCTACGACCTAGTCAATTTGGTTTTTAAAAGTGAACTTCTAAATGAAGTCAGATGAACCAAGTCCTAGAAGCACCCATTTCCCTTTGCTGGTTTTAAAGGGCATCCAGGGTGATTAGCTCAGTGTAAATGTGCACACACAGTCATCCCCCCACGACAGCTTCTTCCTGTCTAGGGTAGAGATAAAGCTTATCAAATGGAAAGCCACTTCCATGCACCACCACACTTTGTGTCGATGGGAGTTTCTTATGTGTAAGAATGTCATAAGTTGTGGCAAGATTTTTCTTTATGTCATGACAGGTTATTAGGGTGGTGGTTGATTTCATCTCTGTTTTTCCAGTGACTTCAGTGAGATTTAGATCAAATGCCAAACTCCTTGTTGTCCAAGGTTTTTTGCTGAACAAAAAATCAATCCCCTTTAAGACACACAAAATGCATAAGGAGCAGTATATGCATGGCTAGAAGAGATACCATATGCTAAATGGTAGGATTAATTTGACTCACAAAATGAGGTTATGAATCTGGAAGTAAACCTCCTTAACATCATAAGGTAGAAAGTTAAACCGAATTTCCTAACATACGTGTTTGAGATAATTACGTTTTAGGTTTTGCTTTGCATTTTTGGTGAAAGGAACAGCAGAAACAAGCATTACTGAGCAGCAGAGAGCACAATCTTCATTCAGGGGTAAATGAGATACACTTTGAGCACTTGAGAACTTACAAGGAGCACAAAGGAGCCATTTCAGGTTCATCCACGGTTTACGTTGGTAGATATTTGGTAACTAACCAGAAAAATTGTGTTAACAGTCATCCAAAAACCTGTTGTAGCCAACCTAGAAATAGAATACATTCTGCAAAACAGAACAGTTACAATCCCATCCTTTGTCTACTTGATTCAAACACACCAATGTTATAAACCACAGGCTGATAAACAGAGCTAAAATATCGGTAAAAGAACAGAGTTTTTAACCGTGCATAACACAGAAACAAATTGTTAAACTTACTCAATTCTAAAGGCCTTTTCCATAATTTCTGCTAATGCAAAAGACTCTTGAGGCAACAAGACAGCTTACCTGCCAGCTTTGACATTTCTATAACCAAATCAATATTTCAGAAGCCTTGCGCTATAAATCTGATGTTGATTTGAATTTCCTGAAAGTAATAAACGATCCAATTAGAAAACAAACAAAAAGGTGAGAATAATTACGCTGTTTATTCTTTCATGATGATAAGGTGAGCTTGACAAGACAGAATGCTCTTCCTAAACCTGGAGTCTGTCTATGCTTGCAATTGATCTTAGAAGTTAAAGGTTTTGTTTGCATTTTTAAAGCGCCAAGTTAAAATGTATTGCCTTGATAGAGATGTTAAGAAGCAGTTTTCTTACAGTATCTCATACCTTTCATTTTATATTCCTCTCACTTATTGCAGAATTTCCAAAGCATTTGGGGATTTATTATCTATGTAGAAGTAAGTCTTACACTGCAATGATTTACAGTAGTGCAGCTTTAAAAATCCTTTCTCAACAGCTCTTTTCTGCACATTAGCGTTCACAATTTGGAATTCTTGCATTGTTAATTATTACAGAGACTTTTTTTAAATGAAGAAACACCACAAAAAGTAAGAAGGCCAGTTTTCCAGCTCCCTTTCTGCATTCGTAGGTACAATCAAAATCAAAGTTTGTTCTATTACGCAACGACAATTGACAATGCTTTGATTTTTGGATTTTTCTGAGGCTCGATTCCACACAGATTGCAAGAACCAAAGGAAAATTTTATGCAGCATTTTCTGTGGACATTGATGAGTCCAATCCAAGGCCAGTTATGCTTCAATAAACACGGATAGACACTCTGTGGTAAAATTAGGACCCAGTCCTCAGAAAGCACTAGGCATTTCAGGACTCCTCTCTATCTCAGTAGTATCTTCTAGATACATTTGCTATGTAGCTCATCTGTTGGGTTGTTTCAGATGGAAAAAAAAACAAAACACTACACAACAAAAAAAAAAACCACACCAAAAGTAACCACATCTTAGACCCATTCAATGTCCCACTCTGTTTATGGACTGCATGTGAGTAGCACTTGGTTGAATGGTCTCAAAATCTAGGTCTAGGGAGCTCTATTGTGGTTTCTATTTCATTGATTTCATGAGAACTTATCATAATCTTTTCTTGACTTTTCCAATGTCATAGGTACCAAGACCTCAAAAGCAAGACCCTAGGAAAAGTAACAGCCATTTCAGAGGTCTAATGAAACATGTCGTGCTTGTGCATAGTGCAGACTGATTGAGCAAACCCAGCAGCTGGTGGTTGATAGTTCCGAGTCAGGGCATTTGTTCTTATAATTGCAAGCTGTACTGTGCCATTAGAATTTAAGTTGAAGGTGCACAAAACTTAAGAAGCAGTTCAGTCCCTATTCAACTTAGCAAAGAGTTTGTCACGCAGTAGGGATCTCAAAGGTGCTACTGGATTTGATTTTAGATCACCAAGTACTACTCACTGTTCATGCCAGCTGAAGTAAGAGCAAGGCACCACTGAACTCTTGAAAAATCAGCTCAGAAGAGCCATCAGATCTGTCTTGCAGGAGATACAGAATATCCTTGCTGTGACTCACAGTGGTTTCCTACCGTATTCTCCAGGAACCAGATGAACCCCACCTAACTGTTCTTATCTACGAGTTAGACATTTATGGTAAACCAGACTTAAGGGTTTCCTTGGTAGGAAATGGAGAGGGACAGAAATACCCCAGAGTGTTAAGTCGTGTTGTTTGCTTGAAGTATCTATTTCAGGACTAGATGGTACTTAAGACCTTCTCTCTTTGCATGTCCATTCATCCTAGCTGACAGCTTTCGAATACATGCCTAACTACTAGGTAACTAAGGCCAAGCCAGATGATATCTCACCTTTGGGGATGATAATAAAAGGTCAAAAATTGGTTTCTGTGAAACAAAATAAATTTTAAAAATCCGGTTTTGTCAGAAAACAAATCTGAGACAATTACGCTGATTGACTGATTGTCTGTTTGCTGTCTATTTCTCTCTCCCAGGTTTTTTGTTTGTTTCTGTGTTTTTTTTTTTAAAAAAACTTATTGATTGATTTAAATAAAGTTCATCAAAAGAGTATAAGCTCAGAAAATATTAAATCCTGAGGAATTCTTTAAAAATAGGCAGCTGAGTAATGAAAAAGCCCTAATTAGTCTGGACTGAGGGAAAGGCCTCAGTATGACCTGGTGCCAGGGAGGTCATGGGAGACATAGGTGTTATTCAATGTTCAACCTGTGGGAAACTTACACTGAAAGTCTTCAGAAACAGATAGTTTCACAGGCCGCAGAAATTACTTAATATGTTTGGCTTTTATGTGTGCAGTAGAAAACAGAAACCTGACCCCATAATACGAATGCATCAGTTTTAATTCAAGAGTAATAATAATGCCAGCATCAATTTAAAAAAAACAACAACAACAAAAACAACAACAACAAAAAAAAAGAACAGTAGAAAGATTTTTTTTTAAAAAAGGATAATCTTGTTTTGCACAGAACCATGGCTATATGTTTCCACTGCGTTGTCTTTGTACTCATTTGCACCGAGTGAGGTGGGAGTAGAATGAGCCCGTGCTGGGACGGAGGACGGTGACGATTTCCACCCACTTTGCTCTCTGACTGCACTGAGCACAGCACAGTGGTGAATCAAACCCAATAACTCCATTCCCGAGCACTGAGGTTGTGCTAAATGTTTTCATCGCCAGGTTTTGTTTTGCTGCATCTCATACAAAAGGCCCTGCATTTATTGTTCTCAGAGTTTTACTGGTTTTTCCCCACTGCATTGCTGTGAAAATTGTTTCATTCTTATTCTAATACTGTGGGCTTCAAGAATAGATCTCCTTGCCTAGCGTTCTTCTGAAATATGAAAGAGATGCCCTCTGCAGCAAGCTTAACACTGATATCATCTGCATAATAAAGATAGGCTGTATGTATAGAATATGCATACACAAGTATAAATTTATACTGATATACTGTGTGGGCACAAAGATAAACAGAGTAAGAATCACAGTAGCAGAATAGAGGAAGAGACCTGTAACTCAGTGACTGACATCAAGAACAGATCTCATCTGTCAAATGACTGAATTGAGAGGCTTTTATGAACATCTCTTCTAGTACAAAGTACTTTCTATGAGGAAAATAAATGTACACAACCTGATAGTGTGTGATTTCCCTAACAATTCCATAGAAAAAGTTGTTTCTCATTCTTTCTCTCTTTTTCATTTTTTTTCCCTGGGTAATTTTCTCTCTCCTCCTCTCCCTGAACAAAAATAATTGGATTCTTAAAAATACATGTGCTAAATTTTGAATCACAATATGGGTAAAATTATCTACTTAGTCATGAGCTCAGATGCTCTCAGCACTGCTCTAAACATCTCATAAACAATTAAAAATAGTACAGTTTCATCAGAGACATTTTTCTTCGTGATCTGTGGGGAATTTACTCATGTGGTTGTTACTGCTTTTTCTTGAGAGATATCAGCAAAGAGGTGTACAAAGTGCAAAATGTGTCAGGATTTTACGGTCGATGTTACTTCCACCAACGATGGTTGTCAAGAATCTGCTCTAAATACCGTCTGCTTGTATTCAATTGCAGAACGAAACAATATCAACTGACTTAGTAAAGCAAGAAAAAATTAAGCTTCTAGTGGAAGTTTCCTGCTGGTACGTCTCGCAATTGGAAGTTTTGTCATTGGCATAGGGCCCTGATTCAGAAAGGCACTCACATATCTCACTTTATTCATGTGATTGTGCCTTAGTTGAACTCAGTGGAACCACAAACATGCTCAGGTTTCATCCGGGCTTAAGAGGTTTGCTGAATCAGCACCTGAGCAACAAGAAGAAAATGCCCTTAACTGTGGAATCCCATTAATGACTCAATAAAAAGCCAAATAATTTCTGTTAAAGACTTTCCTTTAAGAGGAGATATAATATTACACACTTTGCAATGCATCTGTTTGCATTAAAGCTCTTTTCCTCATTTGATGACTTTTTCCCATTTAGTAATAATATGTGAATTTTGAACTTATTTTATGTAGTTTTTATCAAACCCACTGTGGGTTTCTGATCTACATTTTAGCCAGGTTAGGCTCTAGTAACCAGTAGCATGTGGATTCTTGTCTGAAAACCAGTCTTTCTGAATGGACATGACTTAGTACAAGCCTCGTTTGACTGGAATGGACAGTGGTGCTTTTCCAAAGCTGAGGTTCAGACATCACTTTGTCCCCCATTAAGGCATTTTTGAGTCCCTGGCATCACAAACACATCACAGAAAGAAATAAAAAGCAGAATTTCTTTTTCTTTGCAACAGAGTCAAGTAGAAGAAACTTACTTTTTTTTTTTTTAAGGAAAAAAAGGGCAGTAAAAAAGCAAAACTTAAATAAAAGGGTGGGATTTGCTTATATTCTTTGAAGCGTTTCTTTGTAGGCAAGACATCAGTGTGCGGAGAGGGGAGAGGGGAAAAGGAATCAAAAATAATTTAAGAAAACACTGAGTTTCTGTCTTTGAATTATATAAAAGCAGCTGCATTTGATTTAATTTTTCTTTAATATAATGTGCTGTATAATCACTGGCTTTGTCATCGCCTGGGCCTGAGATTCCTCTTAGCACAAGCTTTGGGAGCTGCGCTGCAGAGTTCAGTGGAAGCAGAATTTGACCCATGCTTTGCTTTAAAAATAGACTGTTACCTCTGTCGCTGCTCCCCTCTCTTAGAAACTCTTCTGAGATGCTAAACGGTCCTCAGAATCATTGCTTGTGATGCCATCAGCCTTCTCCCCCATAAGCTATGAAAAAGAATCAATAATTTACCAAAAGGTAAAAGTTCACACTCCTAAGGCTCATCAGTTAGAAGGATAAATAAATTAAAGCAGGGGAAATACTGCAATCTGCCAAGGGTTTTGACTATAAGACTTGTTTCAACCCCACTTAACACAGAGCATGGTTAGAGGAAGGAGGAGAGAGGGAGGAGGGAGATGAAGATGTTTCTCAGTACATTTAAAGACTGGTTCTCTTCTAAGATAAAGCAACTTACTTTCATGAGGGTGAAAAAAATATTTGACCAGGGGAAGATTTGTCCCTAAAAAAACATTAGTAAGAATCTGAAATTAAAACAGAGTATTGAAAAATACCAAAATGTCTTCAGGTATCAAACAGGGCTAAATGACATGTTAGAATTTTTTGCACCTCTCCCAAAACACAACCAGAGAGGACTGTGGTATTTCAGAGATTATTTTAGCTATTAACCAGGGACAAATAAGTATTAATTGAGTCTGTTTCCATATGGAGTAAATAAGAAAATTTATAGCACCTTTACTGAAAGCAAAATCAGAACAAAACATAGTCATTTTAGCCTTTAAGCCTGAAAATGCATATAAAATGAGCAAAAGCAAATAAATAATAATTTGTCTCTCCTGCCACCTGGAGAACTCAAAACGTACTCTAAACATTGTTTAATTAAACCTCACCGGACCCTGGTTTAGTAAAAGGAGAATTATTTCTTAACTGTTTGTTTTAGAGGAGAGAGCCTTTGCCCTTCAATTACTATAAATTACACAGAGGGCAAGCGTGGACAAGCAGGATTCAATAGCCTTTAGTCAGCCTCATCTTCACAACTCTGGAAAGCGAGGTTCTTTTTACATGAGGACTTGACTCTGCAAGCCCTGAAGTCATGGTTAAAGATTCCATTGACTTCTCAGGCACAGACACAGACCCCCAGTGCCAGTGGGATTTGAGGCCGGCACTTAGCTTTGTGTTAGAGCTGTTTTGCTGCACAAATATTTTTTTCTCTCTTTTTTTTTTCTTTTTTTTTTTAAAAAAAAGTGGATTTCCCCCCCCCCCCACATAGCTGTCGACGTGGTTTCAATGTACTCATCTTCCTGAGATCAGTTTTACCTGATAAAAGTGCAAAGCCATTATGGCCTTATTTGTCAATTTGGTGTGTGGGGGAGAAATGCACGATTGAATGTTGAGGTTCTGCAGCTCCTCCAGCACGTGGTGATTCATTAGGACATTATGCGGTAGTAGTTGCACTCTGGCATGCTCTAGGCATTGTGTATACCGCCGTTTGAAACAGAGAAACATAATAAATCCTTTTGTTAATAACTCTAAATGATGACTTATGCCCTGGAAATTCCTTTTCCTCCTGGTGCAAACAACTATAATCTCCGTGGTGCTTCAGAACGTAGTAGACACCCTAATACCTTTAGTGGAGCTGAAGCAATATGTACCTCATTAGCAGACCACAGATCAAATTATTTGCAACATGGTGGGAAGCAAGCTAGGATTTGGTGGGATTTATAAAAGGTCATCTGAAGGCAGCGTGCAAAAAAGCTTTTTGGTTCTGCAAATGCCTCTAATCAACTGATTTCCCACCCAGTGGGCACAGGGAAGACGTTTTATCCCATTGAGCAGACTAGTTTGGCAATGGTGATTACATGGGCTTAAAGCTTTACGTGTCTCATGAAAGCTGCGGCAGTTCCTCCTGGTAAATTAGCCTTAGTGCTTTGTGTCAGAGAAGGAGGAGGACCATCAGCTCATCTTTATTTCCTTCGCTCATTACCTCTCTGCAGAGTTCATAGCAGGAGGGAGAACTAGAAAACACTGCAATATCTGCCACAAGTGAACACTCTGTAGTTGCCCTGAAGTAGCCCACAGGGCCAAATTCTCAGTCTAGACGTGATATAACCAGGGGAGTGTTGGGCAGCTTTGTGAAGCCTGGGACTTTGCACTTGATGCACTGTAGCTGCATCAGTCAACTGTATCCTTAAATGTGTCTTCAGGTTCATAAAATTTTATGTAGTGTTTCTTTTTAAAACAAATCTATATCAATGATTGTAAACAGAGGTCAGCATTTTCATTCTGCCATATGGAAAGGGAAACTGAGGCAGGAGACAAACCCACTCAAGCCTGTCTTGCGAGGCCTGCTGGTGCTATACAAATGCTGCTGCTCCTGAAGCCGCAGGACTTGGGTCACACGAGGAGGAAATATATATAATATCTTACCTTGCCCATTCAATTCTTTGCAAGGAGGCCCACTTCTTACGAACTCCTACTTCACTGAATTCACCAAGAGAGAAGATGGCCTTTTGTCCTATGTGTCCTAAATTTTGTCCTAAATCTCCTGGCCTGGGACCCCCTCATTCTCCCTGGACACCCCAAGAGGTTTGTGCATGCTCATCCAGTCCATCGTGCATCCTCTGCAGAACAGCATCGTGCTGGTCCTTCTCCTACAGGACAGGAGAATTAAGGTGCAGGATTTCCTGCCTAAATTCAAGTTAGAATGATCCTTACTGGTATAACAAAGTTTGATTATCAAATGTTTTTAAAATGCATAGATTAGCTCGTGGCTGCGATCTTTGTTTGGTCTTTGTTTCATTCCTTTCAGCTCATAAAATAACTTCATATGCAGAAGTAGCAGACAAAGAGCCAATGAAAAGAAATCTGAAGCTTGGCTGCTGCTCATCCAATTTTGTGTTAAAACCCAAACTTGGGAAATTCCTTTTTAATTGTTCCTTCCAAGGCCTGGAATATTTGTATGTGTGCATAAGATGTCAAGACCAGAACACGCTAAGCTAAATGGTCCACCTTATTTTAAAAAGACACCTACAGAAATGTTTAGACAGAGCTGTTTCACTGATATCTATATCAAGAAGATGTTCTGTCGTTTCAGAGAACATGCAAAGCATGAGAGAGGAAGGAAGAGTGGGTTCTCTGATAGCTTTGCTAGCGAGAGTGGTGTGACAGTGAGACAGCAGGCTCATATTAGAAAAATTAAGCTCCCTTCTATCTAAGCCTGTTACTGAGCCCGATTCATTTAAATCTTTCTAGGTTTCTGTTTACTGCCCTGTAAAACAGAAAAAGTGTTTTTCTAAAATTCCTTAGAACTCTTTTTTTTTATATATTTTTTTTCTTGAAAATGACTAACGCTTTCAATTTGACTGCGTCTTCCTTCTGCATAGCTTGGGGAAAGTGGAGACATTGTCCATACGGTCTAAATTCAAGCACTTAATTAAAGTTAAGTGCTTAGGGAAGAAGCAGGCTGTGACGGGATGGATTAAGAGCACCTAACTTGGGAGGACACCATCATCCAGAGAACTTGGCCTGTAAGATATTTCCAGGGGGAGGAACAGGACTGTATGCAGAGAAAGAGCGACATTCTCTGACTTCGTGACAGCAAGTATCAGAATCAGTAATTCACTGTTATTTGTAAACTCAGTATTTGTGAGGGCTCTTCCCTTCCCACTCCTCGATCTCAGGCTGAGCAATACCAAGACCGTTATGAGTCACTGTGCTATGCTCCAAGAGAAGGGACACTGTAATACTTTCTTCTAACAGCCTACGCGGAGGTTTGCTGCTCAAGGCAAGATGATTGCAGTCATTACCTGCCTCCATGGACCCTGTCGGGCATAGTCAGGGTCACTCTTACTACAGCCCCATATCTCCTCCTTCTCCTTCCAGGACAAGGTCATAATAAGGATAGGTTATGAAAGATATAAACATAAATGGAAAAGGCTTTGACTGCATGGGCATTGTTAAATATGTTCATCTGAGGGCTGTCTCCACAACCCTCATTAAATGGTGCAAAGTGCCTGGTTTCACAGAGCTTGGACCTGTCTGTGTGTAGAGCAGACAGGCTGCATCCACACCGCACAGGCACTGTAGCATGGTGCCATGTCACAGTTTCATCTGTAAAGATGAGGTTCCAAAGAGGTTCCCTGTGGTCATAAAACATCATTATTTGATTTTTTCTATGGTTTATTTTTAAAGTTTCTGAAATAATGCAAGGGCTGTGCATGTAGCTGTAGCATGGTGCCATGTCACAGTTCCATCTGTAAAGATGCGGTTCCAAAGAGGTGCCCTGCAGCCATAAAACATCATTATTTTTTTTTTCTATGGTTTATTTTTAAAGTTTCTGAAATAATGCAAGGGCTGTGCTGAAGTCCACTGAAGCATTATTTCTATAGTACAACCTGAAAATATGTGTTCCCCAGCTGGTCAGTATTAAGAGGCTGAGGGAGGAGTGTGAGGATATAAAGCTCACTGGAACAGTGTTGGGCAACTACATAAGGCAAAGTGACCCAAATCTGGAGAATTTGCATCCTTACAGTGTTTCATTTGCTGTCCCTGGAACTTCAGTTGTGTTTAATTCTACAAAGGACTCAATTCACTCCCAAAGAGAAGCCACAAGCAAAATAACTTTCCTGAAATATGAACACTGAGGATGCCATGACCAGGAGGGAACGAGGATCTATGTTTTACAATGGTGGAAATGTACTCAGTGGATCCTGACTCCCAGGTCTCACCAATGGCTGACTGCTGAAGCCTTAGAGACAAGGTTTGGTTTCTGGGAGAGCAGCTGTTAGCAAAGGAATAATGAGATGGAGAGAAAAATAAGCAAACTAAAATTCTCCCATGTCTTCCCGCAGCTCTGTTTTTTTGTTATCTATGGTCAGAAAAAAACAGGTGATAAAATTTAGTCAGTGTGTAAGAATAAGGCATGGAGAAGGATGTTTGTACCACATCTGCCCAGCTCTTCTCTAGTAAGATGAAGATAACACATTTTCAGGATCTGTTAATATGTCAGTATACGATTTTGCTTTGGAAGCATTCAGGCAATGACTTGGTAAAGCGTTTTGCAGATCAATTTCCCTTTCAGAGAGGGCAATTAAAACCACAGTACGCTTATCTCCTCATAACTTATATTGTTTTAGAACTACAGAACAAAAAATATTACTGAACGGAATTTCTGAGAGATAGGTAGAAATCAATACAATGTATTTTTTGCGTTAAATGCCTTAGAATCTGCAATATAAATACATTTATAATATCCTAATGCTGATAAAATGTTGTCTTGATAATCTATTAACACACTTAAGAGACTTCAGTTTTTGTTCTGAAATGCTTTGAATTTTAGTTTAAATATGCATTCTGGTTTAACTGTCATTGATACCCTAATGCAATCTCAAAGAAACAGGCATAGGTTATTCAAATGTTTCCAATATAAGCTGGAGATTGTCAGTAAAAGAAAATTTACAGTTAAAAATGTAAATGTCAAGAAAGAAGAAAAGGAAAGAGATTCAGGTTGGATGTTAGAAAGTATTTCTTCTCTGAAAGGGTTGTGAGCCACTGGAATAGGCTGCCCAGGGAGGTGGTTGAGTCCCCATCCCTGGATGTGTTTAAGAATAGAGTGGATGAACTACTTAGGGATATGGTTTAATGGGGGATTAGGGACGGTTGGACTGGATGATCTCTAAGAACTTTTCCAATCTATAAAAAAATCTATGAAATATATGAAAAAAAAAGTTTGGGAAATTCTGATTTTTTTTATTACATTTGTCTTGTTTGGGTCAATTAATCATAAATCATAGTAATTTTAATAGTCTACAAAGCACAGTGAAAAAGCATGACTTAGTTCATCAAGATCTACAAGGGTCTTTGTTGTTGAAATTTTAATTATTCACTCTTTCTATATTCATAAGTCACCTCATTCTTTAAATCTGGAAGTGAGTCACACAATCAAGAGTTTTAAATATAGGAAAGACAGTAAATTTAGGGTGCTTTCCTGTATTTAAGCCTTTTCTTGTGTTTGAGTATTTGCAATACAAGTTTCTCTCTCTGCAGTCCTAAGATCTAAAGCCTTACTGCCATAAAAACTAAAATTCTTATGGAAATGCATGAACTTCAATAAGTGAAAATTTATGAACCATGCCAGGTATTCCAAATCTCAAAAGGGAATTACAAGCTAATTCTAATAACAGTAGCAGTTTCACCTTCTCTAATGGATCAATGTTAATAATAGTTGCGATACTTATATCTTAATAGTTCACTCATCAATGAAATCACAATTAGTGATTAAAACGCTACAGAACAAATTATGAACATTAATAAAACCATTTAGATTTGTGTTTTAAAGCTTAGATGACAAGCCCCAAGTTGTCCTACCTAACAAACTAATTTTGCAAAAATATGTAATACTTCACCCTCCTATTAATTCTCTTAGATGACAGCATTTTATTTACAGCCAGAGTACTGAGGCTCAGGATGAAATAAGTATTTAAGTAGCCTGGCAATTCCTAAACTGTAACTGTACACCCCATCTCTGTAGCAAAGATTTTTTCTTTTTGTAGGAAGGTAAAAGTTACAATATCAGACTAAAGACCCATTCGTGCTGTCAGTGATATCCCTGTGCAAATGGAGAAATCTCAACTCTGAAGGACAAGATTGAATGGGCTGTGTAAGACATAGGTAGTTTTCTATTTCAAAAATATTTGAAAGCCTTGCAGTCCTTTTTTTCCCCCCTTCTGTTAGTCCTGCAAAGATCATGCTCAGCAGCCTGAGAGACACAGACAGGAGCTGTGGCAATTTGCCTCGAACAAAAGATGTGGTTCTGATAGAGGGATCACATAGTTCAGTAGCCTCGTCACATTTGGCTGCTTGTAGGAGTTCCTGTTCACCAAAAGGGACCTTTAAATTTCTGGTTATTCTGCGCATTGCCTTTCCTGCTAAGCATATTGCAATCGGTGGTTGGGTTGTTTGGGTTTTTTGCTTAGGCCCGCTTTTTTTTTGTTTTTGTTTAACTTGTGACTAGACTTTTCCATGAGAACCAGAAAGCTTCTGGGTTAAGATTGTGATGTTAATTTTCATCTTTGTAACCACTTATGTTCTGCTCATTTACCCCAAATATTGCCTTTTTTTGGTGACACAACTATGGACTAACTGCAGCTCTGTTAACATTAATAAGAACGAGGTGATAGGTTTATTATGTGCACTTTGAATTCACTTTTCTCCTTCTCTGAAATATTTGCAATGAGATAATCTTCAAGTCACACCGAGTATCTCTTTCTCTAGGAGTCTGGGAGGAAATTACAATATTGAAAAACAGTAAACTTTCTTTAATGAATTGTGAGAATCTGAAGGGTCTGTGACCTCCATTGTTAAGATCTCAAGGATGTTGTGGGAACCCCCAAAAGTAACCAAGAGAAGTCAGTTTCTTGAGGAAGTTTCTTCTCAGGTGCCTTCACCATAGTATGTGTCTCCATGTGGAAATTTCCAGAAGTCTGAAAATCAGAGGATCATGAAAACAACAGGGAATCTGACTACCTGCCAAGCAGAATCCATACACCTCCCCTGGTAGCATTTGAATAAGACAAAGCAACAGGGTGACAAACATTCCCCATTTTGAGTTAAAGAGTTCAACAAAAGTCCAGGCACATAATTTGTGTACTTGATCTGTCTCCAACCCAAAAATGTGTGACAGTTTCTTGTCAGGATTGTGCGTAGCTTCAACTTCCAGGCATTAAATCTTGTGATCTTTTTCTCTGCTGTAGTGAGTAGACCTCTTGTGTATCACTCCTCCATGCTGTTAATGGAGGAATCATCTCATATTCTTAGACTGTTTTTTAGGTTTGTAGTAGAGATGCTCCGTGAGGATAGATGGCCACTCCTCTTTAATGTTTCTATCCACCAAATACTATGCAGATTTACTTCAACACTGGTAAGCCCCTGCAGAGTGCAGCTGAAGATGATCTATTTTAAATGAGCAGCAATAAAAATTCCACATAGTAAGTTTAAATCCTGATAACGGTGCACTTTTATTGCATTGTACTGAACTTTTACCAATCAGTCCAATTATGAGCTAATTCATTCTCATCACTTCGGAAAGCTTTTTTTTTCAAAGCCCTATCTGATTTTTTGCGTGTGAAATGCTTACAAAGGGAAGTTAATAAAAGAGCGGTTCATCTGCATATACAAAGAAAGATCATAATGTAAAAAATTGCCACATTAGAGAAGTCTAGACCTTGACTATCTGTCATATATTTTTATAGTGTCTTATCATTGTGCTATCTGATTAAGTAGTGAAATGGTTAAGATAAATGAGACTTAATTAGCGGAACTGATACCTGTCTATTGAAAGTCTCAAATTTGCATCTAGGAACTCTGATTTTCAGAAGTGGGAAATGCACGCCTGCAGTCCTTCCCTTTGAAATGAACGGGAGTTTTCCTTGTAGTGAAAACAAACGTTCAAGGTTTCACCCAAAGCAAATGGAAACTTCAGCTGTCTACTCATCCCTTTGACTCATGAGCTAGAACGTGGGGAGACAAGCAAATACTGGAGCTCAGAGATGGAAGGAGAAGAAGAAGAGCCTAGACTTGACTTTTCATGCGTCATATTGCAGAGCTCAGCAGCATGCAGAGATAAATAAGTTGTGTCAAGGAAAGGATTGGTACAGATTATTTTCTCTCTGGAAAAAAAAAGTGACCAAAATATGGCTTGGATTTTTTCAGCTTTGCTTGGGGAGCAAAGTATTTACATTTGAGCTCAGGGATTAGATGGCCAGTTGCCATGGATCTCCACTATTTCAGTAGGACTGGGCTGTAGCACAACTTCCCCACCGAACTCTCTCTGTGCAGAACAAACGATTTACTACAGAGCTCAGAGATAGGGTATTTACATTCATTTAAGTTTGGTATAAACATTTACAGAACATTAGGACAAATACCAGCATTCTCAGCTAAATGTCTGACCACAATTATTTCTGATGAATAAATGGCTTGTAGAATGACTCTGAGAGGAGAGGTTTTTTCTTTCTTTTTTCCCTCCCAAACCAAAGGACTTTGAAAAAAACAGTGCACTATGCAGCTAAACACACTGTGCAAAGGTTCATGTAGAGTTAAAGAAAACCATAGATGTTTACGAGATTAGGGAGTGAATATCTAGATTAAACCAGTTTATGTTGTCCGTCATCTGCTGTTCTGTTTTTTTCCTTCAAAATCTCACCTTCAAATCTGACCCCGACAGACGTGCCTAATTCAGTGAAGATGCTTTGTGCTGACTGAGTACTTTTTAAACCAAATATTATGAGCTGGCCACTGCAAAGGTACGTTTCCCATTGGAAATAGTGGCATGAGGGTTGTTGATTACAGCATAAGAGAGTATTTAGTAAATATTTCTCAGAGACGCCTGGCTGTGAGAATAAGGAAGCCACTCAAAGGTAGCTAGAACTACTTGGTCTAAATTGCACATTTTATCCTTAGTTTTAGCACAACAGGCAAACACATTCTTCCCCACTATTTTTATTATTATTATTATTATTACTATTATTATTATTATGATTATGATTATTTCTTTAAGTGTACCACAGACAAAAATTGCAGATGCAAAGATTTCTGTTCAATGCTGTTTGTGTAGCCCTTCTTCTCGTGACCAATTCATCTGCATGTTAGAGGCTACATTAACCTCACTGGACAGCAACTTCTAATGGGCTCTTATCTCTTCTCAAAAGAAGGGTTCATGTATCTGGGAAAGACAATTTTGAGGCAACGCTGAGAAATCAGGCTCCAAGAATTCAGACTGAGACCTGTGCAAGCGCTTTCTAACTGAATTTTTTAAGAAAAACAATCATATTATAATCACTGTGATTCCACAAAAAAAAATTATCAATGTTCTCAATGGTGTTTTCAGAATATTTCTCATAGCCAGAGCAGCCTAGCAATTGCAGGACTCACTTAACACCTCAGAAACAGTTCTGGTTTCAGCTCTGACAGAGCAGGGAGCCGAACCTGATTTTCAGGCGTCTTGAACATGTAATTATGAGTCTAGTGACTGTTCAGGGATGTGTCTTTCTTGGTTTTGGGGGCGATTGTGTCTGATTGGGTTTTTTAATGACACAAATCTAAAGCATCTGATGAAAACAACACATTGATAGCTAAGCATTTCTGAGTGAAACTGTATTCTCTTTTTCTGCAGCCCCCTTATTCCTCCGGGCCTGGTCTTCATCCTTTGAAAACAATGGCTACGAGGCAGATAACTAAAATCTCTCGACACTCCTGACCATCAAAACACAATTCATTGCTCCTTTCTTCAAACACCCTAGTTTGAAAGTGTTAACTGTTGATCTGATTCAGATCCCAGGTCCCATGAAGGACAGATTTTCTTGTTCAGTGGGGGACAGAAGTCTATGAGACTATTATTGACACATGGAAGTATCAGCTTGGGAGGCATCAGGGCCTTCATGATAGAAGACGACATCTCCAGGTAGAAGCAAACTCCATCCTGAGGGGTTTAAAGCCATGAACAGAGACCCAGATGTAAAGTAAGTTTTCATTCTGGGTTTGTTTCTCATACAGCATATGGAAAATTAACCTTAGCTTTGGATTTCTGATTTTTGGACTTATCACTGACATAATTTTGGACAGGTACGTATTATTCCCTTAAGAGAAATGTCACTAACACCTTGCATCACCTCGCAAGCTGTTGCAGTCAAGCTACTTTGCAGGATTTAAAAGCAGAAAGAAACAGAAAGAAAATGAGCTCCGGGCATTTAGATGAGGCTCAGATGAAAATCAAGACCACCTTGCTCCCACTTACTTCACAGCACAACAAACATAAACTGAGTTTAAAAACATGAATGCTTCACAGAGGTAGCATTTTCCACTCCTTATCTGAAGGTGCAAAGGACTGCACGACAGCCAGAACAGTGATGAATCCTGGCTGAAAAGTTGCACGCACATTCGATGAGAGGGTGCGGGAGGGAATTTTAATGAGTTTGGGATTTCTGTCTGCAGTAGCTTTAATCATCAGGTCTCCCCCAAAATGAAGAATATTCATGCTTGCAATAATTAATACTGAACAGGAGATTTGTATCAATCTGACAGATAGGAGATGAAATTAACTGTGCTTTCATGTACAATTTTAAGTAGGTCAGATAAGAACATCTATTGTAACCAACTTTTATTTTACAGATAGATATACTCTGACACGTACAGACCCACACGTACACATTCTGTAGGTCTATAAAAATCTCACACACACAGCAGAATCTCCTTAACCTCACATTTGCAAGCTACCCATTTCTTTCCCTGGAGCTCACCACTCTTTCCCTCATTGATTCGTAGGTTCTAAGGTCAGAAGGAATGGCTGTGATACAGCCAGATGTTCTGCAAATGCAGGACTTTTAGAATACTACACAGTAATTCCTACATTGCATCCTGTCAGTTGAGGCTGGACTGGAGCATACTGAAAATAGTTAAATTAAACACCCTCCTATGCTGCATTAATTTTTCTCTAAATTTTACTTTTTTTCCCTCCCTCCCTTTACAGAGTTAGGCTGGATCAGCATCAGTGATCTCAAAATGCTTCCTCTTTCAATAACATTTCCCACTAGGTAGTGAGAGCAATAGTAAGAATACAATTGACACAGGAGAAAAAAAAAACACAACGGTATAAGAATATGGAATAAATGTGATGGAGTTTCAGTTAACTTAGTTCTCTGAAGGTGTTCATTACTTGTTCATAGCGCTTGGTGCTTCAGAATTGAATTTCTTCAACAGATAATGGAAATGCAAAGAAAAGATGTCTCTATCCTGCAGTGTAATCTACATGCACATTTTTAACACCAACCTAAATTATAAAGAAATGAACAGTATTTTGTTTCAAAGTATGCAGGCTCCTTTTCAATGGGGGTGTTACCTATTTTCTAAAATAAAAAATTAAATCTGTTTTTAATATTTATTTAAGACCTTAGCTGTTGGCTGTGTAAATATATGGCTGCTTGAATAAAACATTTTTTTTGTGTGTGAATCATCTAGGGAAAATATTAAAATCTGAAATCAAACTCTGAAACACTGCTACTAGTTTATGTTAAACGTCTTGCTCTACTTTGTCATCACCTGTTTTCTTCCTTGTTGAAAAAGAGGAAAGAATAGGAGTTGGAGAAGGAAAAAATACGAAAAATCTCAACAGTTACAATTTGGGAAGAATCATTACAAAAATTAATTTAGTGAGTTAAAAAAAGCTGGCAGTATTTTTTACGGAAAAACACATAATTCTTATTTTGAAATACTAGGTAATCTACCAGGTATATGCCTGAAGCTATACAAAAGCTACAGCAATGTGACATAGTTACATAGTCACTAATCAACAATGTGTACTTAAATAATCATGTACATAATCATAATTGTGTCCCTAATTACTTGCCGAATTAGAGACTAGTCTAAAGGCCCTCAAACTCTGTGGCAAGTCTCTGTGAGGAATTTAAGTGAGTTATCTAAGCGGTTTTCTAGTCTTACTCCCAAGTCAACAGAAAGATATAACAGGATCAGAGATATTTCACCCCACCAGCAGCAACCCAAGTGTTCTCCTGACCCCACAGTTCTTGTGGTTGGTTGAGCTTCAGGGAGTCTGCAGTGCTCTTACATTGGATATTCCCCACTCTGGGGCTGGAACCAATTTTTGGGATGACTCTCCTCTGGTTGAAGAGTGTGCACATGGCCCTGGGAGCTTGCAGGAGGAAAAAAGGTGTCACCAGTGTTCAGTAGGTATGGAAATTGGGTAAAGTGGACGCATGTTGGATATTTAGTTGGGCTGTGACTCCTAAAGAAGGTTCCCTAGTTAAGTGTCTGAAGGCAGGTGGAATGAAGACCTACGCTGTTGAGCTTGGGAGAGGACTTGAAGTATCCAAACCTCAGCTAAAGCAATGAAGCTAGTGACTTGGGAGCCAAGCAGTTGAAGGGCTGTGAGAGCATAATTACATGCAGTAATTCCCCTTGCATGTGAACAAAAAATGTATCACAAAAGCAAGAGTAGTGAGAATCAGGACAAGTAGGTTGCTTTTAATAATTTTTTTTTCTTGTTAAGAAACTTTATTTTAAAAAAAATCTCCTTTGATAGCTGCAAACTTAACTTATCATATGAAAATCAACAAACGAAACCAAATGAGAAAAAAAAAAGCGAAATTATTTAGACTGAATGAATCGCAGGCAGCACGGTGAAAAGTAAATTGGGAAGTTTACCATTCTTTCATTTTTAATAACCTGAGGTGCTATCGATAATGTCTGTAATTATTTTTTTAAAAATATTCATTTTAGATCAATAGTATCCCTATGAAACAGCCAAGGCCATTTATCGTATTTAAAACAGTAAAGACCAAACTGTATAGTGAAATTGTACCAATTGACATTAGTGAGGATGCAACTCTACTATCTTCTCCTTCTTGTTTGGTTTTGGGTTTTTTTGTGTAGTCGTCAGCCAAATATATATTCAAAAAAATTGTTGAATCGGTGCATTTCTCTTCATCTCTTCTCCTTCTCTAGTTATGCATTTGAAGTGTAGAAAATGAGTGTTTAGGAAGCTAAGAACAAGTATTCCTGAAACTGTTTAACTTCTGATTCTCAGGGAAGTTATTTTCTGTAGAGGTGCTAAAAATATTAGCCCTCAGAATAGCACGAGCTGACTGCTGCAAACACTGTAATTTAAGGACTTGTGTGCTCTTGGGTCACATTTAACAGTTTTATGTGGGTGTTTTAGGTTTTTCCCATGAAATACTTTTTCTGGAGATGCAGGCTTGGATTCAGTTGACAGAAAAATAATAAACTCAATAGTGCATATACATGGGTCTTTTGTTATAAACACGAGGACAAACTCTCAACAGAGATACACAGGTGTCTCCTCGCAAAACAAACCAAGGCTGCCCATGGCAGGGTCCATACCTGGTGGATCAGATCCTTAACTGGTTTTGCAGCTAAATGAAGTCACATCTTTTAGTGGAGGAACTGATCCTGTCAGCCTCTGCAGGTGAACGACTGCTTCTGAATCCGATGTCAAATCAATGACAGTCCTGAGCATGAAACCATAACGTTTGCAGCCTGCTCTGTATATGGCCCAGGCTGTCGGTGCTTAGACCCTGGACTTCACATCTCACCTTTGTGACTGCAATATAAATGGAGCAACTACCATTTTGCTATACAGCTGCTGGAAATAAAGTGCTGCAAGATGACTGCTGCTGGAGCAAACTCAAGTACAGTCTACACCTTTCCACCTTTTTCTTTTTTTTTAGCTCCCTATTCTTTTCTTCCTGCTTCCTCTTCTCAAAGAAATAGTGAATAATCCTAGAATCACCTCAACATCATAAAGACTTGAAACGTCTCTGCAAGCACCCTTAGCACTGCAACAAGGCAAAAGCACCCAAGACGACCTAAGCCATATTTCTTTACGATTTTGTCTAGGAGGTTCAGTTTTACAAGGGATCCACCCTTCATATTTCCTTTGTTGTTGTTTCTTATGATCTTATAAGAAAGCAAGCACTACTGTATACAACGCATAAGAATACATTAAGAGAAACTTCGAACAAGCTAAACCATAGCTCCTCATTTGAAGGGAGGGGAAGAAGTAAAGAAAAATAAAAGTTTAATTTTGTTTCCTTGCTTCTTATGTAGGAAAAAAAGTGCCCTGCTCTTATAAGAGAGTTCTACCTGTTTTTTTGAATGTGATATGCCTAGGAGACAGTATGGAGCTAACAATTTGCTTGTACATTAAGAATCATTTTTCTATATAGGAAACCTGGAGACTTTATTAATTTTTTTGTGACTTTAATGTTTTTGATATCTAAAGTTCATGAAAAAGCCATGTAATTGGTACAGAACTTTTTTTACTTGCATCAAGCCCCCTAATCTTTGAACATTAGAATAATTTTGCATCTAGCCTGAGGTAAATTAGTTTCTTCAGGGTTTTTTTTTTTCAACTTTCCAGCATTATTTATTTTCAATTTGAAATTCTTTAATATCAAAGTGGGTGTAATTAATTCTCTGTTTCTGATGATCTGAAAATTAAAATGAAAAATTACAAATAATATATCAAAGAACTTTCATAAAATATACCTGACCAAAATAGCTCAGGTTTACTGAACCTACATATCAATTTTTGTGGGGATTTTTTCCCCCTATATATAAAAGCCATGCTTTAGTGCCATCTAGTGCACTGAGAAATCACAAAAGAAACTTCCCTGAATGTTTATGCTCTTGCCTTGCAATAAACACTTTAAAACTCTAGATTAGAGCCATGGTTATCGTATTAAGTAAACAGTGAAATGACTCTTAATTACCTATTTGGAGCCTGACTACGTATGATGGATGGTGAGTGTGTAAAGCAAGAGTCTCAGGTCTTCTCTCGCCAACCATCACTGAAACCGAAAAAGACTCAGCAGTTCAGATTTAATCTCTTTTCCTCTGGAAAATTAGAGGCCTCTCAAAAGAATTCTAGGTCTCAGCTAAACATAATGAGTTTGATATCTAATTGTGGGATGCACAAAATACGGTGTGCGCGGAGCCTGGGTTTCTCGTTTTCCATTGAACAGTAACTGTCTTGATGCCAAGAAAAAAAAATCCAAAACAACACTGCCAAAAGCCCACTGATGGACAGCACAGCTAGTAAGAATAAAAATGTGACCACATATTCAGTACTTTTCCTCTCCTGGGTTTTTTTGGGTGGTTTTGTGTTTTTTTTTCAGGTTTTCTCAATGAAAATGAAAACTGAGCTTGCAAGCCCAGGGAAAAAAAAAAGATCTGCATCACATATCAGCAGGTGAGAGATGCTGCCCGGAATTACTCTTTAATACATTCAACTCACAATGGCAACCCCAAGAAGAGAATTTGGGCCTCAGTGTCTGTCCAGATATCTGTCTTAACGATGCTCTCTTTGGATTTTGGAGTATTACATTTGTTATCAGCATAGGCACTCTGACAGTGTGTGTGTGATTCATAAATAGCTAACAAGGTCTGAGAGGTTAGAGGATTTGATTAGATGATCTGAGGTTAGATATTTGTATTGGAGAGGTTAGATGATCTGCTGAAAGTATTCAGATCTTTGGAGATTGAGACACTGATTGTCAACACAGATTTTACAGCAGGCACATGCAGGTTGTCAGGTTTGACAGTTCCAGTGCTTGCAAACAGGTGGAAGATTTCTTACCCCAAATTAGGGAAAAATCGCATCCCTGGAACTTTTACTGTTGAAGAGAGAGATGAGAGTTTTGATCGAAATGTGAGACCCATTCTAACGATCTTGCAAAATTGATAATCTGTACTGATTCTCCATGTATGTCCCCGATAAAGATTTATCTACCTTTTTTCTTAATATGTACTTTGAGTCTAGTACATGAAAACATTTTTGTAAAAGCCAGATATATGCAGTGTGATATCTCAGTTCATTGCCTGGGTGACTCAGTAACAGCTGAGGGTCAGTATAGAGGCATAAGAAAACTGCAAAACTTTGCCAGAAGGAAACCAGCCATGTGGTTCAGCATCACATTAGGCCATTATGACCTCTTTTCCAAAGTAGTAGTAGTAGTAATTAATAAGAATAATCATAATCATAATCAATCTTTCTTTTTTTCCTTAGGCTTTTTTGGTGACCAGTGAGCAGAGCTCAGGAGATGGAGTTCAGCTGAAGCACAAACTCCCTCTCTGAGATGAGACAATCTGCATTGCAGTGGGGTCCTGACCTCCTCTTGGACTTCCAGGTGCAAAGTCATGATAATAATCCCTTTCTGAGAGAGTGTGTGCTGGGTAGCAGTGCCAGGGGTAGGATGGGAAGGAGGAGAGGAAGGAAGAGGGCAGCGTATCAGATGATGCCTCCACTTACCCAATGGTACGAGAGACCATGAGTAATTTCTTCGTGCTGATGATTGCATGACTTTCACACCCCATGAGATGGATATAGCTGTCCTGAAATGATAAGATCCTTCCCCCTAAAAACACAGCCCTCAGGAGCATCAGGAGCTCTGCTTATTAGTCACTGCCCTGCTCCTGCCTATTAAAAAGAGTAAAATAGTGGTGATCTTGTTAAGAGAAATGCATTTGTCAGCACTCTGAATTTTCATGTGAACTGGCAGCGGATCTCAGTGATAAAAAGTCTAATGCGGATGGTAATTTTGCAGAGACCTTGCTAACATGTGTTATCCACTAGCATTCTTTTGTTCACTGCTGTGAATTATCAACTGACTCAAGGCAATAAAGGGAAAAAAGTTATATTTCTCACTGTGTCACTTTCCTAACGCCGTCCAAGGCTCACTGCAATAATTTAATTTTGCAGAAAAAGCACAGAGTTTATTACGTTTCTCCCCCTTCCCCTGCCTCAGGATTTCGCAGACAGGTATTGAACAGCGATTGACCAAAAGTTATGATTCATGGTTAGCCTCAGGGTTCCACCAAATGCCTGACAAATTCATCTCTCTTGGAACAAGAGGAAACCATCACATTTCCTAGTCCTCCAGAAAGGAAGCTTGATCCAACATATCATCAGAACCAACCATTACCGAGGAATATACAAGAAGCCCTGAAGAAGCGTTGTGATTAAACAACCCAAAGGAAACTTTCCTTTTAACCTTTAGCGGTTATAGGTAGACAGAGCAATATTTTTCTATGCAAAGCATCTTTGTTAAACATAGAAGGTTTATACGGCATGAATAATCATAAAATTCCCAGATTGCTACTTTTATCCTCTTATTGGCGAACGGGAACTTTTGATGATGATTTGGGATGCTATTTTGCTAGAAACTAATTGCAGAATTGCAGCAAATGCACTGAAGCAATGTTTATATACTGCTCAAATTATGAAACTTCAGATTAAGTTGGATGCAAGAAAACATCTTCAGAACGAAGATGTAGTTCCTTCCCTGAATCATTTTAAATGGCCAAAAGTTTATGTTAAAATAATTTCTCTCAATAATCCTGAGCCATATTCCTATATCTTGCTTCAGTTTCACTGTACAGTAAGGAATTCCCCAGGTTCCACATGCGAAAAGGATTTTCCTTGATCAGCCTTACACGCATTATCTTCCACCACTGCTGCGTCAAAAATTATCTTACTGAAGCTCGTGACGCTGGCTGCAGCTTACACCAGTCAGCAAAATTTAGCCCATTGATTCAACCTCTTTGTGCACTAGAAACTCCCACTGTCCTTAATTTAAGCGCTACTTCTGGAAAACGTGGAAAATAACCTTTAAAGTCATCATTAAGAGTATTGCTGGGAGTGTCATATAAATATCTTATTTACAAAAGCATTGAATACCACATGTTCAGAGGAAGATGTGCCAAAAAGTGCTAATTACGCTGTTACTTAACGCCAATCAGGTAATTACACCCTGCCCACTTAAACGCTCTCTGCAATCTGCGTTGCCTCAGCAGCTGAGGAAGGATTAGGGCTGTCCTATAACACACATCCATGCCCTTTCCCGAGGGCACTACATATTGAACCAAACTTCTGAGTATGGACCCAAACCTGACAGCCCGTCAGCTCCTCTGCTTCTCCTCCACTTTGTCTCTGCTTTGCTCAGACACTCAGGAACTTTTTCCCCAACCCAGAAACACTTGCAAGAAATGTTTTTCCTCTTTAAAATCCTTTAAATATTTTCTGGCCTTGTAGGACTCAGCTGACCTACAGGTTATCTTCTGGTTCCTGGGAGAGAGGTGACCATCACTTGCTGAGCTTGGCCCATCTCCCCAGCAAAAGGCTGATCAATCCTTGCCGGGATTGCTCAGTTGAGCACCTCCATTTTGAACTATTTGCTTAGCACCGATATGCTGTGTTCAGCAATAGGATTTCTGCTCAAATCCTTTTCTATTTCTCAAATCAATTTCTGGTCAGAAAGCCAACCCAGAGGCAAGGTACAAGCATAGACATATGCATATATATATATATACACATACATATATATAAAATTATAAAGATGGTATAGATTTTATGTATATGTTTAATATAATATAAATGTAAAGATATTTGGAACCTTTCTGGAGAGGCACCAAATTTTTTCACTGACCTATAGCTATGGGAAAATCCATCAATACCATGTGCAAGGCTGATCAACAAATCTAATTCCAACCATTTTGTAGGCAGTCAAACCTCCAGGTATGACAGCCCTGAGCATTGTGCAGAGTTTGTATGCAAAAAGTACGAAACATTCTCAGTAATCAGTGGCAAAATTTGTCATCCCTTTAATGCAGCCAGGAGGCAATCAGAGACAGTTTAGCAGATGTTCCCATATTTAAGCCAGAACAAACAGAACAGATTAACTTCCCCACTTTCTCCTCAGAAGCAAATGCCAGAAAGTTCTGGGTCTGAAATGTCAGTGTGTAACACAAGGGAAAAACAATGTTTTGATCTCATCAGCAGCAAAGGCGATGTACGCAACTGTGGGGAATCTCAAGAACCAGAAGCCACTCTGTAAGTTCAGGCTGCTGCTTGGGAACAGCAAGGTCGCAGCGAAGTCTGTTAATTCCTGATCACAAAACTTTAAGAACAAGTAATTTAGAGATATTACACACTACTACTATTAAACAGTAATACCAAAGCAGATTATCTGCAACTGAAGCAAGAACATCTCAGCCCAGCATCAAATTTTTTTTTTTTTTTTTTCTGAACCACGGGGCAGATCGAACGTGGTGTCTTTTTTCCCAACGCAGTGTGTTTTTGGAGAAAGGGATGAAACGCGCGCTTGCGCGCTGCCGGTGCCGGCCCGCTGATTGCAGAGGGGTGTCCCAGGGCACACATCAACCACCAATGCAGACCAGAGGTCACGAGCTACCTCTCGGATTGCAGGACTCCCACACTTAATTCACTGCTCTAATTATACCATCAGCTGTCATTACTCCTGTGATTTAGATCTGTCACCCTGACCCAGTAGGGCGGGCTGGGGGTGAGCGGGTGCCCTGGGTCTCGTGGAGGCACAAAGAAGAGGACGAAGGGCTACAGCATCCAGGGATCTTGCACCTGAGGTTGCAACATGGAGCTGTTTTGAAGCAGCGGGAGGGGAAACTGCTCTGGCAGCAGCTTGCATCCCGCTTCAGACGGGAGGTGGTTTTACAAACCTCTTTTCTCCCTCTGTGCATGTGTATGAGGGGCTGTTTTTCTGATTTTTCTCACTCCACATGGCTCGAAGCCCCCTGAAACTGGTTCTCCAAAGCAAAGAAGTCCGGTCTGATGATGATGGATAATCAACATCACACGAACCACAGCGTAATTTCACATATTCTCCTTTTATCCATAGCCTCTCTTACGTCTCGCTTTCCCGCAGGCTTTGGGAGGACAATTAGGGAGAGCAAAGGGTTAAAGCTCCTACCTTCCCCAGCAGCCGATGAGTTTGTGTGGGTTTGCTCTTTCCTGAGCACCCATCGCTCTCCACCCCAAACGTGAAAGTTGTGTAATAACCCCTTCCTCAACCTTGACTCAAACGTTGCCAGCTCAGTGATTCACCCCAGCTCCGCCACCTGCTTTCGCTGGAACTGCGAGCTGAAACCCCGCGTGGGGGGCGAGGAGAGCTGTTGTCCTCACCAGCCCACTCCTCCCCAGGCTCCCAGCCCCGAACGACAGCTGTAGGGTTATATTTATCACAGGTGTGCAGTTGGCGTCTGACATTAAAAAGGGGGCGGAAAAAAAAGGTGCCTTTCCTTCGCGGCAAGATTTACCCTCTGCTTGCCATTTTGAAGGTTTTACAGTCATTAGACAGTCATCTTCACAATTGCTTCACCCAAACTTTGCTGGAGCTTAAACACATCTTCCGTGTGACAACGATTTTAGCCCTGGCAGGATCTAAAAAAGGGTTTTAATCCTAGTTATTTTCTGTTCCGCTTAATTGCCTTACCCAACACTTACACTTCATATAAAGACAATCCATCTTTCCCCCACTTACTTCTGAAATAATCATTATCCTCCTCTGCAGAAATTTATAAAAAAAAAAAAAAGGAGGAAAAAAAGTGATAGAGGTTAGGAGGAAACTTGACATTGAAAACAGACCCTCAAATTATAGATGTCTTCGAATAATCAAAAATATTTTTCATGCACTTCGCAGAGTTCCTTTCTGGAGCTAATGGAGCTTTAATAAAGGCTGTTTCCCCCTCCCTTCTCCATGCAACTTCCCCTCCCTTTTACTCTTCCACTGTGAAGTTTCCATGAGTAATCCCAAAAATAATATTTAGAAACGTTAGAGCATAATGTTACTGCATAACACAGCATGTCCAGAACTTTCCTCTGGGATGGAAATCTTTTATTTTCAGTATGTTAAAGGAGAAGTAAACATTGTAGTGGGGAAAAAAATGGATGCTTTGATAAGTTGTTTTATATTTTTGTCATTTTCTTATATTTATGTCAACTTTGCTGGAGCAGCATCATCTATCCTAGGAGTGGCTTGCTGGCAATAGAACCTAAATGTTTTCTGGGGACAAACTCCTTTCTTTTAATGACAGATGTGGGCCAATTCAGTTCAATCTGTCATGTCCTCTCTGGTCTTTGCTCCTGTTTCACTTGCCAGCTGACCACCAGATCAGGTACTATTTATGTAGTGTACAAAAAATACTGATATGTTTTCCCTGGCTTTCGACAACCAAAACTACTTCTGTCCCCTTTATTTGGCATTTGTGTAGTCTGTCAAACAGCAAAGTCAGACTGTTCTTGACGAATCAAAGCTTTATCCACAGTGCAGTTCATCAGATCAGTCTTTTTCTTTTCAAATTCAGTCTTTTAAGGACTCCCAATCTGAAAATTAATAGCTAAAATATTCCCAGAGTTACATGGAATTACTGTCCGTTCAGGGATAACAACGCTATGACAGCAAAACACTTTTTCGAATAAGATCGAGATGATTTGGGGGCAGCTCCTTGCTCTTCCCCAGACTTTCTATTTGACTGTGGGCAAGCCCCACCATTTCACCAGGCAGCAGTTTATCATCTCCAAAACGAAGTTGACAGAGAATATTAATTCTCTGTCTTACAGGCAGATGGTGTGAATAAATCCACAAAGAAATGTTCTGGACGTGTCAGCTCCAAAGAGGCTGTGGTTTCGGTGGAGATTCCCAAGACATCTTTAAGCTGGCTCACGTAGGTACCAACAACAGCCTCTCACACAGAACAGACCACACTACAGACCTACTGTAAAGCTAGCTCAGGTATATCAAAATTATAGAGCAGACACAACAGTGAATCATGCAATAAGGAGAAGGTTAAAGACAGATAGACTTGTTGTCTTTTAGACACTGAATCCATGGCATTAATGTGGTAAGAGCAATAGAAAACCTGTTATTAACCAGTTTTGTTTTCAGAATCAACCTGCTTCTCACATCCATTAAAAAGCTTGTGGTGTGGTAAATTGGTCTTGACAGGGGTGGGTTTTTTTAGCTGGGCTTTGGTTTAAACAAGGCTACTTGCAGTTCACATTTCCCACTGCATCGCAGTGTCTTGGGCAAAGGAGATGGGGGGTTTTTTTGACATGTAAAACCAAAGAAATCTCAGTGGAAATTAGCAGGTCCCGCAGCCACTTTGCTGACCTAGTCAGCTGGCCACCTTTTTTCATGCAAAATGTTTCACGTGAACAGCTCTTGTTTTATGCCTTGTAACATTTTCTTGTGACTCATGAGAAGTGATTCACATTTCTTTGGTATTCACCAAAGATCATACTTAGAAATCGGATTCTTAGAAATTTTGAATTCCCTTGTGTAGGAGGGACTGTGGGTGCTCTACTCAGATTCAGTATGATAATGCAATCTCAGATGGTGTCGCATAAGCCAGTTTACAGTAATAAATAATAATCATGAATTCATTAAAATCTTGAACTTCCAATTTGAAAAATGTATAGTAGAGCCAAGAATAACCCGTGAGTGTTTTCATCGGACATTTAAAGTGCGTGAACAAATAAAATATATAAATTACCTAATAATTTGAATTACGCTGGGGCATGTATTCCAGGCTTGAGTCTTTCTCTTGCTAGTGGACTTCCAGTGTGACTTCAGGCAAACTATTGGATCCTTGTAATTCTATTTTCTCCTATTAAATGTGCTACTTGTTAATGGTTTTTGTCTGTTTTGAACTTAAGTTCTCCAAGTGAAAGAAGGAAGATTAACTGTTGAGCCTACACAGGGGTTAACAAAAGCAGCAAAGTGATGAGAAAGAAGGGCTAGAGGATGCTCATGATTTCAACTGGGAATGTTCAATACTCTTTTTCAGCTAAGATTCAAATAATGATGAAAACATGAATTTCCAGAGTATTTTTGGGAAGGGAATTATTTTAGAAGTTACATATACTCTGAAATTGAAACACGATGTGATTTAATTCTAGGTTCTTGGGTGCTCTGTCCAGTCAAATGTGGTATAAAAATTTTCTAATTCAACCATCTTCAGGCTCTTTCACTCTTCAAGAGTGAAACGCACAACAAGTGATGAAGATGGGGAACTGGAGGGAAAAAAATATGTGTACATTAAAATAAAAAAAAAAGAAAAAAAGAAAGGAAAGAGAAGAGAGTGGGTTTTCCATCTCTTCAGGGAAATTCAGATTTCAGATGAAAGTTGGCTGGTGTTTTCTCTTTGGCCTGAATTGACTGACACGTGCAATTTCCATTTCTGTTGATACAGTCATCCTATGTTAAACTCCCAAAAGATGCTAATACATAGAGCAGGGATGATGGAATATCCAGCTAGAAGAAGAGAGGTTTAGGCTTTGATGTCCAAGTTTTTTACATTTTACTTTAAAAAGTCACTTGGTAAAGTAAATTAAAATTTTTAAAAACACTTGGCACTTTAAAGAACCTAAATTCTCTATTGGATCTGATCTATTGACATGGCAAATCCTTGCAGCCAGTCATCCTTGGATTCATGACAGCTTTGCTAACGCCAGTGTGTTCTCGCTGCTTGGACTTCTCTTTGCAATAGAAGAAGTCACAAAGGGTTGAAGACTACAATAATATTCATGCCATTGCTATTTATCTGTAAGTAGTACAATTCACTCTAACTGCAACCAGATGGTTGTAAAGTTTAGGAGCTATGTCAGAATGACCGTATAAATCAGCTTTGTGAGGGATGCACCTGTTAGAGTTAGATTCCCCTCCTTGTGGCCAGCAGCCCGCTCCACACTCTTGCACCAAAACCTGGCATGGAAGAGTTCCTTGAAGCCCTTACTAGGTGCCTTTCATCTTTGCCTAAGCCTTAACTTTTGTTTCTCGGTTTAAACTAGGATCAGAAAAAGTGATTTGGTGAGAATTTGCCGTAAACGTTCATTGTGAGGGAAATTATTCTTTTTTTTTTTTTTTTTTTCCCTGAGTTGTTCACCAAGTTGTATATTCAAATCAATGCATTTGGCTTATGTGCAGCTCTTGAATGTCTCAAAGGCATCTAGGATCTGCTGTTGCCTTGCTTTTGCTGGATGCGCATTACTTATTTTGCGTGTTTTACAAATACGATAGAAAATATACCAAAGTCTTTGTTTTTATGGGATTCAACTAACAGAGTGAAAGAGAATCTCTCCGTGACTACACTGAGCATTGGAGCAAGCATTAGCAGAAAAAAAACCACCCACCACACGACTACTATTTTCACTTTCTTCTTTTTGTATAAATTTTTGATGTTTTAGTTAGAAAGTATTTGACATGACGATATTAACCTTTATGTTCGTATGTCATTCTTAAGAAATTATTCACATTTGTCAACTAACTCAGACGCTTTTATTTACAGTCAGTAGAAAGCACCTACTCCCAAATAGTTGTCAAGTGACAAATGCATTAAAGGTTAAGATAATGTCCATGGCTCGCTTAGGTAAATACTATCAGTCTGAAATCTCCTTTTAAGGAGGAGATAACCAAACCCACTCAAGAAATAACAGCAAACAAAGCAAGACAAAGTAAACTCACATTAAAAGAAATTAGTACCTAACAAAGCAGGGTAACAGCTTAACAAGCTACTGGTGCAGCACAAATCTCTTCTAAGTACCAGGAAATAAGCCATTGAAACTTCATCACTAAAGTGAAGTCCCCACTTGTAAAACTTCAGATAGCTACAAACTCCTTTGATTCGATGCAAATCAGAGGTGATTTTTTTTTTTTTTTTAAGGTGCTATTTGTATCTAAGCAGTAGGTGAGCTGAGAAAGACCAGGGATGAGCAAACACAAGATAGCATAACCTCCTGGTGCTTGTATATTCATTGAGGATGGGCAAATTTAAAAACAACAATAGCAACTCTTAAGTGTTTGCATTTCTGTTGATTTTCTCCTTTCATCTTCTGGCATAGGGTGATGCTTAGTGTGATATCTTGCTAACCACTCTAAAGTCTTTCTGCTTTGTAATCTTCACTTCAGAGGTACCCGGTATTTCCAGCTTTAAATAAGGTATTATACCCACACATGGAGAGGTAATAATAAAACTCCTGTTATGACTCAGTATAAGGTTGGATTTCTTTTCAAATTGCATCTTCCCTGGCTTATGCAACCCACTGCTCACCGTCTGGTCTGCTTTCTCCTCTATACACGATCTCGGGACAATACAAAACTGTTTCAACTCTCAGTAAGAGGCTTAAGTCTGTAGCTCAGACTATAGGCTCTCAGAGACTTTAAGCTCTGAATGGGCTATTGGATCAGCTATTCTGACCTTCTACACAAAGCAGGCCCTTACATTTCATTCAGCTACCTCTGCAAGAAGTGTCGAAGCTTGTTTGACTAAATCAGGACTTCCACCTTATGAAACATATCTCTCAGAATGTGTGTTCAAAAAAAAATCCACCAATTTCCGTGATAGCATACACCAATGCTCAGTCAGACTTGCCTAAAAGTAACCGCCTAATTCGTAACGTAAATTTGTCTATTGCCAGCTGGTTGCTCCAAAAATTCTCAACTGTTATGGAGATGTTTAAAAGACTCACCACTGCACACCACCTTGGGCAATGATCTGCCTTGATATGTCTCTAGAGCTTCTTCTATATTGACTTAATATTTTCTCTGCTTTCTCTCAGCCATAATGAATTCTTTAAACTGCAGGGTTTCAGGATGTCTATTCTCGAGCTGCATTTTGCTGCTCATGATCTTTTTGGCCCTGATGGGTTTCTATTAACTTGAAATCACTATATAGATTTGTGCTGCAACAGCGCTGCAGGCGACAGAGCAGCAGGGATCTGTAGAAGCACTGCACTATAAAATAAATAATTTTAGCAGCCAAGTTACTTAAATCATAGTGAAGGGCTACTTCATGGTTTCCCTGTGTATGTGGGACACGCTGATGCACTTGATGCCAGGTTCGAAAGTAAACACCTTCAGGTACCAATCCCATCTTGGCTACAAAGATGCAGTCCAACGAGCAGCAAACCTGGCACAGTTCCACTGTGCAAACATGGAAAAGATATCGAAAGTCCACGTTTCTGTGGGTCTCAATCCCCGTTGACTTACTAGTGAATACTTGCATGGTTTTGGGCCATGGTGAGCCTATGAGTATGAACCTATGTAAAAATATTCAGCCACATCCCTTCATGGTATAAAATTTCCCTTCTTGATGTCTATATAAATACAGAGATTCGTGTCTGCTAACGCCAAAATATACTTAGATAAGGACAATTCATTAGCCTGCTATGTAGTAGATTTGTTTTTCGTGAAAAGTAGAACGATAACGATAGAAGAAATGAGTGTTACTATGCCAGAGAGGGGAAAAAGCAGCGCTATGCATGACGCAGGCTGCGTGGATGATGCTTCAACTCTATTTCTTTTCAGTCTTCCCCGAGCTTTAAAATCAGTCTAAGAGGGGAGACAGTCAGGGATTTCCAGGAAATAAGTTCATGTTCGGTATATCATGGTGCTGACTATCGTCTCCGCAAGTTGGTTGCTCAGCTTCAAGTGGAGTTGGCATTCTTCCGCAGGGAGACCAGCAAACGGGAGCCAGCTCAAGCGGGGTCCCCGAGGGTCTTGGCTCCATAATTATGTCACCACTTAGCAGAATAATGAACACTGATGGGTTGAAATGGATCCTGGTCCCAACAGATCGAACTTTTTAGCCTGTCCTGTATCAACCATCTCTTTCTATACGAAAGTATAGAATTTCAGTAAAGTAGAGGGCAAGGCCAAGTTCAGAATGGAACCCTGAGCAGAGATTGGCATTAATTATATCAGTTTTACTTATTTGTCTGAGGGATTTTTTTCCCCCTGCTATTTATCCAGCTGGACTTCAACCCCTTTTGGCCAATCTTGAAACCTTTATTTTTAATTAATCCAAATATAGCTGGATTTGCCAGTTGCATACTGTATACATGCAATAGAAGTTATTAATTTCCAAGATCGTTGTGAAACTTCTCTCTATTATATCATCTATCTCTAATAATGGAATAAATGATATTTATCTTGCAGTTTTGCCCAGTGTTAATTTCTGATAGTGGTCTGATAAGGTAAATTGCTGCATGGCAGAGGACTGGCATTTTCAGTGTGGTTAAGGTGGGACCAGTTTACTCTCTGACTCATGGTTTTGACAACTCATCTCCACCCTCCCTTTTTCATGTCACTGGAGCAACAACAGTCCACTGAAAATCACTGATGTGTGGCTAAGTGTGTGGCTGTATTGCCCTCTAGTGCTGACCCTCAGAGGAGAAGTGCTAATGTTACTTCAATTAAGGACAAATCTATCTTTTTTTAACAGATATGAGTCCTCATGTCTACTATTGAGAGGCAGCATGACTTCAGCTCAGGAGATGCTATATGTTCTGTGGGGTAAGAAGTTCTTATGTGAGCAGTCCAGCAGCCAGTGAAGAAACACCTGAGATCTGCTTAAAAGAGCCTTGAGTGTCCTAATGCTCAAATGAGAAGTGCTTTTTTTGTTGGTTGGTTAGTTTGGGGGTTTTCCCCTTTTGAGATTAAATAAGATAGGTAAAGACTTTTCAAATTTTTCTGTTTTTAAAAAGGAAAATATTGACATCTGAAAACACCACAGGTTACAAATGGGGAACACAAAGGGAATGTGCATACTTTCTTCAGCAAGGACGAGATTTTTTGTTACAGTGGGGATCATCCTTCAGTACTCCTGCACCCTAATTCCTAAAACTACGAGGATCCATAGGGTAAGAAAACTGCATTGGACACGGAAGACCAAGAGTCAAGTCATTTTTCTGTCTGATTCAGCAGAGGAACTTTCATCTCCTTCATCCCAATGACAGTGTCCTAAATATAGGACTACTGGTTATTTTAAGAGTAAAACTGACAGTTTTGGAGGATAGCTCTCATTTTGATCACAAGTTCATTTTTTCCGTTATTTCTCTTTTCATTTTTCTTCTGTCCTTGAACAGGTCTTGCATTTTTTCCTCCTGAAACTTTAAAGTGTATTCAACTACCTAAGGAGAACCATGGCCTGTGTTAAGTACAGTCTCACAGGCAATATACTTAATACACTCTCTGTGGTATCTTGGGAGTCATAATATTATTGTTTAAAATTTGTCACTGTTCAACACAAGCACTACATAACAAAGACAGTTGTTTCTAGAGTGCAACTCAAAACATGTATTGTGGGGCTCAGCTGTGGAGAGAGATGCCTTGGCCCAAAGGAAGCCAGAAGGCAGAAGAGTGGGTGGCTTTGTTGGTCCTGTTCTGCTGGGACAATCACAGCGGATAAGGCCCAGGCCAACATTTCATGCCCTATTCTGGCTGCACATCTGTTTTCACGGCCTGAGAGCCATGTCTGACCTAAATACTTGAGTTGTTCATGTGTCTGAATAGCTGCAAAACTGATGGATCTATTCTCATCACAGTACAAGGAACACACTGCCCTGTCTCCCACCATCACTAACATCCTAGGGAGCGTTTTAAAATGTCCTGTTTCCCGTAAGCCTCTCTCCTCCCCATCTTCAAATCATCCGAGTAAAAGTTTTCTTGTATATAATCATAGTATTATCAAGGCAGATGCATCCAAATCTGATGAAGGGGCTTCACAGCTGAGTGGCCACCACTATGTCACATAAAACTCTGGTCAGCCATTGTTCCCTGTCCTGGTAAATGTTTGTCTGACTAGCTAAACAGTTGATCAGCTTTTCCCAAATGAAACTAGTAATTCCATGTTCCCACATATTTGAGTGTTTAGTGAGAGCTGTCTCAAAGGGTGAAATACTGTTCTTGAAAACTAAGTCTCAAAATTGTTTTAGCATAAATCATTATTCTCTAACATTGTCCTCCCTTTCTTTCCTCTTTGATCAAAAAAAAACCACTTGAGGAAAAGATGATTTATTAAAAACGTGATAATAATAAAATAATAAAATTTTTAAATCCACATGAAAACAAAAATATCCTGTAGGAAAAGCAAAGAAAAGCTAAACTTTCCAAAGAAAACAAAATCTTTGCTGAATTTTTTTCCCCAAATCTCTATTTTTCCTCCAGAAACAGTAGTAATCAACAATCTTTATTATCCTAAGTAAGGTTAGTTTTTTTAAATGACGTAACCATTCACTTGATGTGATCATCACTTTTCTTCGAAGACATTTTGCTATACATTCACAGTGTGAACAACATGCAGTCTACATCACAGCACAACAACGGAAGCCTCTTCAGAGGCTTGGCTGTGTACATAAGGCAGAAATATAGGAAAAATGCTATTTTCTAATGTTATCTGAATGGCTATCAGGGGAAAAAACGTTAAAGAAATGAAGTTACCAGTGAATATGTCTGCACAGGACATACTAACTTACTGAGTAAGTTAATAAACTGAGAAATAGTATTTTAGCAGTTTGCTTATTATTAGCAAGGGACCATATCCTACATGAAACATGACTCAGCCAGCTGCAATGAAACCCCTCTTTGTCCTCTGAGATTTCTCTCTTTGATGCTCAACTTATTCAAGATACTTCCCACCTCCTGCCTCCAATTTTGCTTTTGTGGTAAATTGTTTAGACATGATTTAAAAACACATTATGGGCTCTGGAGTGAGATAAGACGTAAATCAAGCTCATCCAGTCATTCAATCCAAAAATAATATGCTGGCATGGCGGGATATTAGAACCTCTGTAGGATCCCAAGTGAGAAGTCTTGAAACAAAATCAAAGTTATTGTTGTTGTTATTATTACACTATGCTGAAGAGCGGAGGATCCTTCCCTATCTACAGTGGGCATCTTGTGTCAGGTTTCCCACACTTTGGAAATGAAAGCAAACTCTTTGATTAGAAAGAATAATACACTGTGGCATATGTGGTGTGGTCTGCTGCTGCCTTGTACTGAATCCATGTTAACATGAATGATGGGCACATTGACTTGAGCTCGGTGAAATTTGAAGAAAACTAAAACTACAATGCCGTTCCTTTGGAACTTCCTTAGCTTGGATGTCAAAAATATGTCACGTCCTGCAATTATTGGGGTTTTTTTTTGTACAGGCTGTAAGTTTAGAGTTTATAGTAATAACCTGGTAGAAAAATATGACAAAAGAAGGGCTAAATCCCCACCAGTGGATAGCATCAAAGCTTAACTTCTCACTAGCAGCAAAGATGAATTATGGATAAATATGATTTAAATGACCCACAAAACCAGATATATTATATGTAGCACTTAATATATATCCTATCAACTATGATATAAAATTACCCATGACCTAAAGAGTGATAAAGAATGGAAATTCTTCCCTTCTAACTAATACCACTTATTATTTCTCTGTTGTATAGACAGATGAGAAATTCATACTATGGGGAAAGGATAATAAGTGGAAAGGTGATATCAGAAATTCAGTAGTTTGCCCTCTTTCTTCTGCTTTGCTAATGATCAAATATGTCAGTATGGAAATGGGAGCACATCTGTAAATTCTGCACTGAACTAGCCTATTGCTTACTCTAAAATTGTAGGAGTTAAACTAATGCAAAGCCTTAATGAGGCCAAAAGTCAATTCTGTCCTTAGTAGAGGTTCTTGAAGAGACATGAGCGCTTTGATCTTTAAAAAAGCCCGTGACAGCCAGAAATGCATTCGGTGGTCATTCTCCAGCACGAACTAGCTTAACCTTTCCATAGAAGTTCCTTATATCAAAGAAACAAAATGTTCACATGATCGTCATTCCACAATTTTGGTATCCTTTAGATATGCTGGCCCTTGAGCATCTTGAGAAGGGAGAAACTCTGGACCTGATTTGCTACTATATGACAATCCTTTGTGTAGTACGTAAGAGATGCCATCTGGAACCCTATAGTATTCATAGTGGCTGGAGGATTTGCAAAGTGAGTGGTGTGGAGCACAGGTATAGCACAGGCTCACATCATTCTAGGAAAGGATGAACAGAACTGATGCCAAGTAATTGTTCACTTAGATGGAACAGGATTCCCCCACCTACTGAAAACTGAGGAAAAAAGTGAACTGTGGACCCTACCAGCAAAAAGTACAGAACCAGGGAGGCCTCCAACTACTTTCCTAATCTTCACATCGAAATGGAAATTTGCAGGTATTTTTTTCTAACGGAATGAAATTGCAATATGGCAAAATACTTGATTATGCTGGAAATCACTTAACCTCTGTCCTGCTCTCTACAGATGAGACTAAATTCTGATGCCTGCGGTCATGCTAAAAAGAAGGTCACCTATTCTGGCTGAGAACAGAAACTAAACAGTTCTAACCCTCGTGTTTTGTTATTTGATGACTCAGGCCCTAAATGGTGAATAACAAAAGTCAAATGTGATTCAACCCAAACAAAACTTGAACTCTTTCCCAACGCTGCGTTATTGACAGACATTCCTGAATGAGTGGTACAACCTTATGCAAAATCCAAACAAACCTAGCATGTGAAAATGGCATTTAAGCCTGAATAAAGTGTTAAACGTATTAGGCAGCAAGGATATGTTTTGTAAACACATCAGGATTTGTGAACAGATTGTCATATTACATTAAAACCATTTAAAACCCCATTTGTGAATACAGCCAGTTCATAACATCTTTTTCTAAGTGGCTAAAGAGACATACGTGTTTAGTCTATTAAAGGAGAGAGCAGGCACACACGAGGAGTGCTGGTCCATGTTGCTGAGCCTGTGTTGCACCCTGAGCTAGCTTTAACCCATGCCACCCCATCCAAGCTGCTGGCACACAGACAGCACCCTTGAGCTGACACTGGCAATCCTTCACTGCCAGTCGCCTTGCCGAGCACAACTCATCTCTTCTGCTTACATTGTTTAACAGACTTCAAAATTGATGTTGATGGTAAAATAGCACCCTGACTACCAGAAATGGCAATTGGAAGTCTGGCTCAGCTAAACAGTTAGACATCCACACCTTTCGCTCTGCAAAGCATACTCAACTCTATCTCATGTATTGAATTTAGATCACTTTCTTGAATTAGGATCAAAGACCAGAGACCCTCCCAAACTTGCAGTTTTCTTTCTTGTACATGCTTCTCTTAGGATTTTTTCCACTCTTTCCATTAACCCAATCTTTCAAAGTCAGTCCTTCGGGCTGCCTCTGCAAAAATTGATGAGAAAGGGGCATCTTCAGGGACCTTAAAAATCTTTGAAGGGATGGTGCTCTCTTCATTGACTACCCAGAGGCCCAAAACATGCAACAAGACTGTGACTTTTTGATGTCTGAAATAGGAGATGAATTGTGCTTGCACATTTAATTGTTAAAAAAAGCACGCACATTAAAAAAAACTCCTACTACCCAGCAAGATTGTCAAATGGCACATATTGGAGTAGTATGACTGACTTCTGTGAAGCTTCTTTTGGTGGTGCCTCCCCTACTGGCAATAGCTGAGGATCTGGTTCAGGATTTTCTTACTGAAAATGAACAAAAGCATTTATATTAAAAGATTCGGTCATGGAGAGCTTGCTTATTCCAAGTTAGCTCTTGCTGCAAAACAGTGTTGTGATTTCTATTCACTCCAAATCAGAAGGTTGGCTTAAAAAAAATTAAATTGCAAAATAAATGAATCACAAGGTCATGCTTATGTCTGAAAGATTTGTATACATTTAGATTCCTTCCCCTTGAAATACAGAAGAGAAGAATAGAAAAACTAAGAATAAACGGCAATGACCTTATAATAATTTTTTTTCCAGGAGCTGGGAGTTGTATAAAACCAGGATCACCCCATTTCTCAACCTGAATTTGCAAAGGCAGGTGTGTATTACCACTCAGAGCTTAGCAACACTGGTCACTCAGAAATGGGCCCAAGAGCAGCTCTGGCAAATCACAGTGTACAGTTAGTTGCGAACTGTCGAAGGCTTTTTTATCAGCTTTGCTGTGAGAGCCACACTAATTATTTTACTCCCTTCCCAGCCTGGTGTTTCCAAGTTTGCTCACTAGCCCCAGCCATTGACTTTTCACAATAGAATTTCAGTCTAGCTGAAGTTAATTAATTTAAATTTGGCTCCGGCTTCTGTTCATCTCTCGTTAAGCCATCCCTTTCCTCTGCCTCAGCAAAACCCTATTACCTCATCTGTTGGATTGACCCTCACGGGACAGTGTCCAGCCTGGGCACGGGTGTTAACCCTTCCCCAACCCCTCGGTTACCTCTGGGATAATTGGCAAAAAGGGACTATTTAAAATTTAGATTCCGATGAATTTTTCTCAGGTACAACAATGCTGGAAAAATACACACGAAGCTTGTTTGTTCGATTACAGCGTCTGCAAGAGGCATAGAGATTTTAAGGGAGTCATGATGATTTACATTTAGTGTAACCTGCCCTTAAAGGAATTATTTTGTGTTTAGAGTAAAGCTTCTTTACCCTACTGTAGCTCTGCAGAGGGACCCCAAGGTGGAGATACATGCTTGCACTCATTGAGGTCTCTTACAAGGTGAGTGGGCTGCAGAATTAAGGAGTCAGGCCCCAAGTGTCTGCTAAGCTGTAGGCAGAAAATGAAAGCTATTCAGCCAGTAACTCCCCCTCCAGCTCTTTCTACTCCTCCTGTTTCCAAAACTGCTTCTGCTTTAAATTCCCGGAGCATGTTTTCAGAGATGTCTCTGAAACTCAGAAGCTCCTGTTTGGAATATTAACTGTAAATAACCTTCCAAGATAAGCTTTGTATGGCAAAGTGGAAAAGTTTCCTTTGACTCTTCCTCGACGATACAGCACAATGTGCCCTTACTGTGAATTTCTCTCGTTTCATGTATGCTGCAGATAGTTCTAATGAAATGTCTTTCAACTCTATAGACACTTGCCATACGCATCCCCGTTAAACCACCCTGCCTAGCCACGGCAGACACATCCACAGACAAAATAGGACAATCCAAATGAGGTGACGTTGTGTTTCTCAGCTGCCGCCGTCCAGGGGGATATACAATGAGATACAGGCGAGAACTCAATTAAAATTGCCATTTTAATTCAGATGATTTAAGAATTTCCTTCTGCTCCTAAAGATGGATAAAGAGGTTTCCTATCTTTACATTTCAACCCTCTGGCTGATAAATTCAAGACACTTCTTGTCTGCAGATACAGTTAACCGCAGAAGCTGCCATGCCATCAGAAATGACTTGAGAGAGACAGCCAGGGATTCAAGCTGCTTCTTAGCACCACTAAATAGGTTGATGCCTATAATTCCTAAAACCATAACAGCTCACTAGTAATTTCTGTCATTTCAACAATATAGTTTTAGAAGAGATTTAAAAATGTATCACCACTATTTCATCAAATGCCACATTTCACCTTCTGTAGCCACTATTTTGTATCCTTCTTTGCTATTAAATTGACTTCAGTTCTTCAAATGACACATCTGTTTAAGCCTTATCTGTTCAAAGAAAGCTAATAAGCATAGCTAGGTTTAAAAGGATTAACTTGGATGGGAATTCTAAAAGTTTTCAAACATTCTTGATAGTATTTGCTATTAAGGGGAAAAATGAAAAAAAAAATACGCATTTACCTTCTCAAAAACTCTCTGAAACTCATGACGATGTGAGATTAATTCCTTAGCAGGTCAAATGGATGAGGATGACATTTCTGTGCTTAAGGAAGCTCCCGATATCTATCTAATGTTCCCCGGAGTACTTTTAAGATCAGTGCTGGAAAAGAGGAAAAGTTGTATTTTTTATTTTGAGTGGTAAAATTCAGAATAATACCTGTATATAAGTGAATGTATCTATACATTTGAGTTGCTGCAAAAACACAAATATAAATGTTATGAAGTACAACATAGATGTTCAACTCTCTTGACTAAAAAAACCAACAAAGCAACAACAAAAAAAGTTCTTTTCCTGTTCTCATCCTACAATCCTATGTTCTTATGCTCTGTAATGTACACCTTGCTGTATGTCCAGCATATCTTCAGTGAGCATATATGTGAAGTTTAAACACTAGTAAGTAATCTGAAAGACGTTCAGAATGATTCTAGATGCAGAAGATGATAGATAAGTTCTCATCAATGGCAGATAAACATCATGAATCCCATGTTGATTCCTGGATGGGGCTCTCAGTTCTCCTGAAATCAGCCCTACCTTTGCAGTGAATTCAGCAGCAGTGATCTGAGACTGGGGAGTTGATTTGCATTGGAAGAGATCAGCATGTATGCATGGAGAAAAGATGGATGAACTGTATAGAACTGTGTATTAAACTCACACTCACTTGAGAGGGCAAGGCTGCAAAATTTGGATTCAAGGTGGGATCCTTCAGAAGATCAGCAAATTGTCTACCAGAGACAGTGGGAAATTGTCCCACATCCTGCAACAGTGAACCTCAACATATTGAACTAAGAAATAGCTGACACTTGAGAAATAGTAAATATTGCTAAATTTACTTGCTGTCTGCCACCAGCAACAGATCAGCACAAGAATAAAAACCTAATTTATTTTTTAAAATGAAAATTGAAAGCAAAAAACCATTGCCACCATTTCTCCAGGAGAGACCGACTCTGACGAGTGACTCAGACTCTCTCCGTATATGGATTTTAGATGCAATTACAACTGAAAGAGAGAGAAGCCAAGCAAGGCAGACACAGACGCTAATACTGTATCTGTCAGTCACAAAGATGAGCGGCTCACCTCTAGCTTTAACCAAATTAACACATCAGTGACTTATGCATAACTTTGGGACAAACCATAAACAAGAAACCGAGGTACAGATTTCATATTTTTTTCAATAAATGCTTCAAAGGCAGCTGGAGTCAATGAGTAGCCCAAGTGATGCAGTAGATGTGTTTGCAGTGGCAGAATATCCCAGATCCTCTGATACTCTGGATTTCCTACCATACAGAGCTAGGCCAGGAGGTAACATACAGAAACGCATAAAGACAAAATACAGCTTTTGATTTGGGTTTAAGTTCATGCCAGAGAAAATCTAGAAATCTCTTAATTTGTTTTACTGTGGTAAAACTGTACAGAAAGTGAATCCAGAAGAGAAACTTTTATCAGTTTTGGATCCAAACCAGAAGCCAGACCTCATCGGTTGGCTCAGCCCCAAAGATTCACATCAGTATCTACTTTCATCAGAAAGTCAGTGGGAGGCTGAGATCCTGCTCTGGGTCCTTATTCATGTGTATGCACTAGGGAGAGGTATGAAGCCACTCAACATCTAATCCAAGATCTTTGGAAATCTTGTTTACTTTCATTTCTTATTTCCGCCTTTTTTAGCCCTCCGAAAGATCCAGACCTTGAAACTGTAATCTGACTATTGACCTCATTGGATTTATCATTATTTTTGCTGGGTTAAATGAGCTGGACTTTTATTTAACCCAAGCTACATATTGTTTTCAAATAAAGATCACTTAAACAGGCATTGGTTTTGGATTAATAGCCCTTTTAAGCAAGCTGCGAAACTCCATGTGAACAGTAAGAGAATGAGTCTTCCCATGGAAGCCTGGATCCAGTTCTATGGTGAAACTGAAGCCATTTCCCTTCAAAATTCGTCATCGTTCGGCTCAGAAGATATTGCATCACTTTAATTACTAGTGGAAAATGATAATTTCACCCAGTTAATCTAGTTTGTCTTTGAAAGTATAATAAAATACTATCTAATAATAAACTATGTGCTTATCATCTGACCAAGCTTCTACCTGAAGTACTGTTTACTGATCTAATGATCTGGCTTTGCTTTAAACAATAACATCTAAATATAAACACTGATTCTTCCACTTGATCTCCTACACATTCGATTTTGTGGAGGTCATTAATGATGTCAGTAAGGATGGGCTTTAATATATTTAAATAAAATAAAGTTGAAGAAGCATGTGGGAGAATAGGAATTTAGCCGAGCAGTTGAAGAGTGTTAGGCAACAATTTCAATCAGTGCAACGTGTCATAGCTGCCTGTCCATGAGGCAGGTGTCTTATTTGGATAGGGTCCCTTTCAGCATGTGTCACCGAGCTGGGCTCAAAACTACAGATAGAAGACCCATCAGTACCCAGCTGGTCATTCCTAATACCATGAAGAGGTTTACTCATTGAAGAAAGTAGATACATCAAAGCGTTATGTGAACAGGTGTATAGAAAGGATGTGAGACAAAGTCCAAAATGACTGTCTTTTCCCTTCTGATGAGTCCAAGAGACTGAATCCCGGCCATGTTGAAGTTTCTGGTAAAACCCCAGTATCTTCACTCAGTAAAGGCACCCGTTAAATTTGTGCTCACAGTTCACTGTGTCAGTAACCAGCAAATTGCAATTACTTCTCTTTTGTGCACCTTCTTCAGTGTAATAGAAGTTGAACTGCTATGAGGGAAATGATTTAACAGCAAAACACCAACACACCTGAGAAAGCGTTTGAAAGTCCTGAAAGTCCTAGTGGTGATGCTGCCTGGCCAGCCTCTGTCTCTCAGAACAAAATATATGGTAATTATCAGGACAAATTCCCTGAGCAGCCCTGATTAGAAAAAATATTGGGTGGTGTAAAGTCCCTTTCCAGCTTTCTTGTAGGCCCCTTTTTGAGTACTGGAAGACTGCTGTAAGATGACCCCAGAGCCTTCTCTTCTCCAGGCTGAACGGCCCTAACTCTATCAGCCTGTCTTCATAGGAGAGGTGCTATAATCAAGACACTATGAAATTTGTGCCTTTAAGGGAATTTGTTGATCTTTTGCAGCAGATAAATTAATTGCAAGACTCTGGAAACACCCTCAGAGCTACTCATCATGGGACAGAATTTGGCCTTGTGTACAAAGCAGGTGTATCCTATATTCCCAGTAAATATATGTCTCTATAAGACTGTCTCAGAAAACACTATTGAAAGAACAATTTGGATGTCTTTAGAACAACATATTTAAAAAAAAAAGAGCAAACCACAGTTCTCTGTAGCTTGAGGGTCACCCAGAATTTGTTCCCACAGTTCTATTTAGCTAATGAAGTCATACAAACCCCACACAAAGTGGCACTGGTGACCCCTGTGTCGCCGAGTGCCAAACTTTAAAGGTAACACGATAACGGTTTTGGATGTAGAAACAAAGAAAGTCTATGTGCAACCACATAAGCAGGGGAATGACAAACAAAGATGCTATAGAATGGAAATAGATAATTTCAGGCAAAGAGAATGTAAAGTAATCGCTCCCGTCAGTTCCACTGCTCATTGCCATGCGAGCTTGGCTTTCTGTTCTCCTTCTCTGCTTTTCCACCTTTTATACCCAATAAAGAGATTTGTTTTGTAACATGGAGAAAAAACACATAAACAAAGTTACTAATTCACCCCAAATTTCACATACAATCAAACATACAAGTATCCTACTCGGGACTGTGAGACGAACTATCTTCCAGCATTTGAAGCTTCGACATAAGATACTCCAGGAACGTCTCATTAAACATTTATTTTCTTTCCCTATTTGTGTGACAAATACATGTTTTTATTTTTCTTTCCTTTTCTCTTTCCTTTTCTTCTTCTCTTTCTTCCTTCTATTCTTTTTTTCCTTTCTTTCTTGCTGACTCTATTGCTCCCTCTATTTTTGTGTGAACTTTGAAAACAAGAATGGAAAAAAAAAATAACTCTCATGTATTTATAGGCAATTTATTTCAACTTGAAAATGTCTCAAATCTTCAACTGCAACACTGACTGTGAATTAAATTTTGAATGTAAAGGAGAAGATCAGTTCCCTTGAATTCAGAATAATTACAGAAAAATTAGGTTTCTCATGTATGTCAGAGAACTAGAAACATAAAAATTTTAACACTAGTTTTGTGAGTTTGCAGGTATACCGGTATAGCTAACAAATGAAAATACACTAAAACCCCAAAATGTGATAATTTTCTTGTTTTTACTTTTTAGTTTAATATAAACACTTTTCCAAAACAATATGAGGTAAAGAGAATAAAAATGTTTATCTACTTTTTTTTTGGAAATAGCAGTAGCTTACGCTTTCAAATCACAAATATAAGGTAAAATATCCTTTCTCCCAGGAAAGCTGTGTCTGTTATTTTTTAATGTACTTATTTTTAGAGCTCTCATCCTTAGTAAGGAATTGTTGTGATCCTCATTTTACAGCTGGAGACTTGAGGCATGGAAACACTCATGCAATACCTCTCTAGCACTGAACCACACAGGCGAGCCTTGTGCTCTGGCCCCGAGGCCAAGTGGTGCAGCCTGACTCATGTCCACATGCCTAACTCTCCCTCCTAGAAAAAAACAGGGTGGCTGCATCCAAATAGCCTATTGAGAACAATACTTGGCTTGTGCTATCCCCCAAATTATGTCTGAGCATTATCTTGGAGAGTTTTAGCTGGCCCAACCCAGACCTGTGCCACGAAGCATGGTGATGGCTGAACCAAACAAACCATAAGCAGCCACGTTCCACCCTGTCCTGCTGCAGGCGGTTCAACAGCATGGGCATAGCCACAGAAAAATCCCAGAGAGAGCAGGATTGGGGGTTTGAGACCCAAACTGTTATCCCAAACTGAATAATCCTTCAGATCCTTTCCCTACATATTTTCATGCAAACGGGAACCAACTTTTGCAAAGATGCTGCACTCTTGTGCTAAGTGCCTGTAAAGGCAAAGCATCGCTTGGCTGCACATGAGCCAACTTCAGTTTGGAGGTTAGCATGGGTGCACCATCGTGCTATTGCATACGAACCTTACTGAGAAGCCCATGTTGACAGAGAAATTGCGAACTCATACAGCTGTATAGCTTTTCCAGACCAGAGCTGGCTTCCACCTTGCCAGCCCTCAGCAGAAGGAGAAATGATCACATCTGTCCATATTCGTCTTTGGAGGCTGGAGACTCTGTTGCAATTTTGAGGTCTGTTCCCAGCATAGCTCAGCTTTCTATTGTTCCCTACGTTGGATTTATGGTAGAAAACAGAGTTTTAGCAATTTTGGTCAACTGCCTAACTCTTGCATGTATCTATTAATATATAAATGTTAAAATAAATCTGCATTGCTATAAATAAAGTTATTTTCACAAGACACACGAGCAATATTTCACTCAAAATCTACAATCTGAAAGGACACATTTTGTCTTAATAAGATATGTGGTGGGTTTCCTGTATGTGACATTGAAAATAGTGAATGTTTCCCAGTAGACCATTTAACTACAATAAATCCAGACTTGTTCCTTATAAAGAAACAATGTCAGCAACAAATTGTTTTACAGTTGTTTTAAGGTCATGCTTTCTAAACCCACTTACTTCCCACAGTATTTACGGCACCACTATTTAATATAGTTAAAATGTGATTGATTGTACGTGTGTGTGTGTGGGCGTGTATGTGATTATTTTCATTAAACAAAATAGTTCTATTGCCATCTTATCAGAAATTGCAGAAAGAACTGAATGAAAATGAACTGAATTAATAATAAATTGAAGGAGGATTGTGCAACACCAAGATTGCTGCTAAAGCAGATGTGAACTTGAACTGGAACGGTTCTCAAAACCACTTGTTTTTAGGATGCATTTGGGCTCAGTCTCCTCTCTTTTTTTGGTGGGATGGCAGATAAAAAATCACTGGTGCCAAGCCCTCCAGGGACATGGAGGTAAGTGGAGACAGTTCACCTCTGTGAAAACAAACAGGTAATTTAGACTGAAACCTCCTAGGAAGTGCTTGCGACCGAGTTCTACCACAGCACCCAAACCATTGCCCCAGCTTTTGGTTGAAACAGAAACCAACAATTCTTGTCAACACAGTAAAATAAGTCTACATATCTAACGCTACTGGCCTTGGGTACACCTCTCTCAGACATCTTCTTCCTGCTATTTCCCACCTTTACACCCACATAAGGCCAAAATTGTCCCAATCCTTACCCTGCCAGGCGTCTTATCAAGTTGAAGAAGCTATTTGCTTTCCTGAGTTTAAATAAATCTTTTTCAAAGGATTTTATGACCGTGCACTGGACACAAATACCACATATTTACATACACAATAAAGTGGAACAAATTTTCCATACAAATGCAGCTACCTGACTCCAGAGTACCAATATTTTTACCACTGCTCTAAAGTCTTAGGTACTGAACAACTTAAACATTAATTTCACAGGGTTAAGAGAGTTAGTCTCTTTCTTTGGTTATGTCCAGGGCTAAAATGTAAATTGGGTCACACTCAGGTTTAAACTAGTCATGGATTAGGGTTATTTGAGACATTTGCCCGACACCTTTGGACAGCAGATACTTTAGAAAAGCACTTTATCCTGTGTACCCAAGCTGGAAATTATTGTCCTGTGAATCTTTAGTATACGTGGAGCATCTCTGCCTGTCTCTGTGCACCAGATTGGAGAACCTGCAGCTCTACCCATCTTGAGTTTGTAGCTTCTTACTCTGTGATAGAGCTCACGAGCTGTTCCCAGGCACATGGGGAGTACACAGGTGAGACAAGCAACAAGTCCAGACCTTTTCTATCCCACTAAATTAACTCGGTTTTATTGTTGCCTCATTCCCCACACTCCCTGGCCAGCCCCCACTTGTCCATTTAATATCCACCGTTGTATCCTCTCTGGCACACAGATGGTCAGTTTGCCAACTTGGGGACTGTCTTTTGTCACTTGTTTATGGTGTCTCCTGTCTAATGGGGCTCTGATTTTCCACTGGATTTCCTAGCCACTTCTCTATTAAAATGAGAAATAATAAACTACGTCAAGATTTCACAGGATTAACCTATTAGTCCCCAGTGAGAGGGAAAAACACCCAACCCTTCACATCCTGGCTTTATTACTGTTTCTATTACTCTTGCAACTACAGGCCACCAACTAGAACTGAATCTACTGCCATCTACCACAACTCAAATTAATTATAGCCGACACATTTCAAGCCAAATAACAAGTTAAAGTAACATCATGTTTGCTTGCATAACAGCCTTGCACATGCAATGGTCTTGATGTATAACCGCACCTTTTGACCAGTCATGAGCAACACTTTAAATAATGGCCATGCTATTGGTTTTTAAGGGAGAAATCTGGGGAAACATAAGCAGCCATTGTGCAAGCAAATATCATAATCACAGATATCACATGTTAACAGAAAACAAATATGTGACTGGCTGGCACCTCCCTTGATTAAACTCGCAGAGTAAGGAGCAGACTAGGCTTTTTATTACTAACTGTCAGGGGATAGAGCTCCCATTGTGATAGGTACTATATATATGCAAAATGAGATGCTATTCCTTCCTCACTCAAGAGCTGGCAATCTTTGGGCATAGACACATTGTCTGGTCGCACAGTCAATCCGTGCCAAAGCTTTCAACTCATTAGACCACACACCTTCTCTCATATAAAACCTGTAATAATGTCTATATTATTAAAAATGGACTTTTGCCATAAAACAAACCCAGCACATTAAGCAAGCCTAAGTGAGGAGAGCGGCTTGCCACATGACCTCAAAAGCTCACGATGCCAGCTGCAACTATAAGCTATTTCTTTCTGCTCAACAGCTCACTAATAATTCAGACAACCCTTGTTCTTGCTAAATTATTTTTGTGAGCTGAACTGGGAGAGCACTTGCGAGAGGAGAGCATTTTGTGAGAGTTTTCAATGCTGCTCTGAATGTGACTGGCAGCATGTTCTGGCAGTCCTCCATTTGGACAGCACAATGGTGTCACTTCTAATAATAAAGAATGTACAGACGTTTCATGAGCTTTAAAGCATCGCTTTGCTGCAGACTTCAGGGCCCTCTTGTTTCCTGGAAGTGTTAATAAGTGTGATGGAAAAAACTAGGCTTTATTAAAGGGAACTTCTAATGCTGGATAATCTGGCACAACGGAGGGTTTTTTTTAGAGAGGATGGTGATGTAGCTTGCCTACAAATGCCTTGATTTTTGATTAGACTTTGGACTGCTTTCTAATCACTTTTGGACTGTTTAGTGGCTATAGGGCACATCATGTTTTTGGGGGAGTTGCTCACCTTCTCTCCTCCTGCTTTTTAACTGATTTGTTTTAATTATTTGACTAATTTATTAATCTTCATCCACAGAGATATTTAAAAGTGATCTTGATGTGGTCTTGGGCAGCCTGCTCTGGGTGGCCCTGTTCGAGCAGGAGGGTTGGACAAGACGGCCTCTAGAGACCCATGTCAATCTCAGCCAATCTGTGTTTCTGTGAATGAGATTTCAGGCATTTCAACAGAAAGGATAGTTCTCAACAGGTTTCGCAGCACACACAGAAGCAGAAATAAGTCAAGCCAATGGCCAAATACATTAAAGTGGTGACAGAAATGGACACAGTGACCTAGATAATGTAAAGTCATTAAAAAAAAAGTGAAAATATGCCTGTCTCCATTATTTATATTGTCTGGATGCATTATTGTTGTTATTTTGGGATGCAACAAACTAACGTCATCTAATTTGGCCCTTCTTTGAGAGGAGGATTGATCCAAGCCTCCAGCAACTCTTTTTAACTTAAATAGTTATTTAGTGCTATAATTATAACTTTATCCCTAAATTAGGGTCTTCCTCTGAAGTCCTTCTGTATTATACCCTCTCACTATTAAGAAATGTATATATATGTGCATATAATATGTTAGTACCCACGTTTGTCTGAAGAGAGAGCTGGTCCTTACGTTCAGGTATTCTGAATCAAAAAACTGTTGAATTAATTCATTTGAGTAAGGGAGAGTAAGGCAAGACATCATATTCTTGAGAAACTTGAATATATTCTGAGAAGGGCTGATGACCAGCTCTTTAAATATATTCAGAGCACAAGTACTATTAAAATATAAACTACGATTATTCCCATCAGTCATCCACTTCCCTTTAAAATACAGCTTCAGATTTCAAAATGTTTACTTACGTGTGGACTTATACTTTTTCCAAAGCAAATAAAAAGTTATACATTTTGCTGCTGAGATTGTATAAAGGCAAGCTCTGAAATTCTGTATATGTTACGTTTATCCCAAAATATTTGCTCCTCTGGCCTGGCCGAAAAAAATCATCATCGATGTTGAACAAAAGTACCTACATTTTAATGCTGTTTCAGGTAATATCCCTGTAGTGGTTTAGTGGTGTATATTTACCCATATGTTCAGTCTTATCAAAGTCAGTGAAGAAACCCATGTCTAACAACTATGCTGCAAAAAAGACAGAGCTTGGGAATCTCGTTAGGAGATTTTAGTCTGATGGTAACATTACTTCTTTATCACTAATACATATTCTAATAAAGGCACAATACATGAAAAATAAACACACCTTGCCAGTATGTAAGGTGATCCAAAAGCAATGCATTTCCAAGAAAGATTTTGATGATACCCTCAGCCAGATAAAACCTTGTGCTTTCACGTGTATTCAGACCCAAGCTCCCATTGTTACTTCAAGCTCCTATATTCTCTCCTTTTAACTAGCACTTATATCTGACAGCTGTAAAAGCTTTCAGCCATAATAAATCTCTCCCTGACTTCCCAAAGCAAACAGTGTTGAAGAGAGTGATCCCTCCAATAACATTTTGTCAGCTCAAATCACCACTGTGTTGTGAGCTACTCAGACAGTCTATTCTGACTGTTTGCTTCCCAGATTTCTTATGGTCCTTATTTCCTACGTTTACTCTGATGCTGGTGTGTTGTCAATCCTAAAAAGGTATTTTACTGCAGCTATACCTGTTGATTGGATGAATTACATTTTTACTTTTAACTCTGGCAAGTTTTAATTTTGAGTAATTCATCAGATACGGGTGCTTGTATTCTCACCAAAGGCATTAGGTGGGTTTGTAGATCTCATTGTAGAGAATCTAATCGTTCAATAAGACCTGAAAAAAGCTCCAATTTATTTCAATAAAGACTATTTTATTGTTCACAATTGATCTACTATGTCTTTTACTAAATGTCAGAAAAAAAATCAGATCCCTATGTTCCTGCTAACACTTCAGTGTGTTTAGCTATTCAGTACCACTTAAACTCTTCAATATGATATTAAGGCATAGGAAATGGAAAAGAGTAAGAGAAATGGAAACCAGTCAGTACTTGGACCTGGACACTCCAAACTGGTCGCTGGCTTGAGAAAGGTAATTTCTGATGATTTACCAAGGCATCCCTCCACTTGCAGCCCTAATTATTACAAATTTGCTGTCACACACTTTGTACTCCTCTTTTGTGTTATAGGAAAACTCTACCATGGTAAGAATCCTGCACTGTGACTAATAGACGATAGAGAGGGTCAGGTGTGCAGATAACACATCAGCTGAGGATAACAATGTCTCTTCAGAAGCATCAGATTAGCTTTGGTGGACCTACACACTTACATGTGCTCAATTACTCTCTTTTTACCCGAGTCGCGTATCTAAATCTGGCAGTGTGGGAACTACCTTGGATCATCCATGCACGCCACCAGAAACTTCATGAGATACTTCGAGTAACTGGGAAGGATCCAACTGTATTAGAGAGGAAAATGTTATGAGACAGTCACATGCCTTCACCAGTTATTCATACCACATTGTGAAACCTATGGCCAACAGCACAAAGAGAAGAGGAGCTGGCTATTGAATACTCACCTGAATACACAATCAACTTATCCTTGTCTTACTTGCAGACTCAGTGTTTGTGGGGAGTATCTGAGTGAAAAGAAAAAAGTTTTGCAAACTTTCTGTGCTAAAACTACTTCCTATTTTTAAGAGGATACTTAAGTGCAACCACTTTTGCTCTTCTCCCCAGTGTCCAACAAAAGGCTTACACTAATTAGGCACAGTTGAGCAGTGAAGTAGATCTGTAAGGGTCTAAAACCCAAGGATTCCCCAGAGACTGATCAAACCATTGTTCTTCATATGCACCCCCAAGGTGGCTTCAAACATGTATTAATGAGACTTAGCTGAGGAAGTCCACCAGCCTTACAATTGATCTCAGTATCCTGCTTCTAAAGGAATGAAGGTCCCTGTGTATATATTTACTGGTTTTAAATCTCAGTACATGGCCCGCATACAGGACCACTGACTGGCATACAGATGGCCATAGGCTCCCCATGCAGTGAAAAGAGAAAAATTAGGTTTTGAATTTAGACACTGAACCACCTTCCGAATCCTACTTCTCTGCCTTGACAACATAGAGGATGCAGGATCACTAGCTTAGCTACCCAGTTTACACATTGCAACTCCTCCGTCCTGTCAAGAGGCAATTTAACATGAGCCATTACCAGGAAAAGCCCTGAAACATTCCCAAAAATGAATCTGAGGTGTAAACTCGCTCTTCGTAAAAAACCCTTATCCGAATGGTTATTATTTGGTATCGTCTTGATGAATGTGTCCTAGAGTTTATAAAACAAAGTATCCCCTAGGAGTCATCTGAGGTGAATCAGCATATCCAAAGCTATGATTTGGTGGTTTGGATGAAGTACTTTCAATTTCAACTACGCCCCGTGTATTGCAGGCTGAATTTAACAATGTGATCACTAAAATTAAAAATGAAAATCAAAGTAATGTTTGGTTTTAATGCTCTGTGTTGTTTTCCAGGTATTTGTAGGTATCTCACGGTCTCTGCTAGTTTGTGCCCCAATATCTAAACCAAACAACCTCATCAACAAATACATGGATGTGTAGATTTTAGCATCGTCATTCATAGCTGTTTGTTTTGCTGAGAAAGGCTGTCAATAAATTGAGTACTCTAATGGGTTGATAAGGTTTTGACCCTCATTGTTTTCTGCATTTTCCCTCCATTCTCTTTTGCTCATGCATACAGTCATACACACATTCACATCCATCTTTCTTTCAATCTACTTTTTTTGTTTGCAATATGTCCCATAGTGATCAGCTAGTGAACAGAACAGGTGGAGTTTTCCAGATGTCAAGTGGGTTTGTGCTGCTCAGAAAAACATTTTGAGGAAAAAAGAGCTCATGTTGATTGCTTTGAACACTGGTGACTCCCCTTCGAAAGCAAGCAAATTCAAAAATGGTTGCCCTTGGCAGGTAAACATACTGTTTTGCTTCAGGCGAAACAGAGGGGAAAAGCCTGCACTGGTTAATCTTTCATAAGACAAAACATTCAAAGAGGAGAAAGTGGTTTTGATCAGTGACAGGAGGCTGCCTATAAAAACAGTCAGGTTCAGTCCAATATTTTAATTAAATATATTTGGTTTATATGGTAAAGAAGTTATGGAAATACATATGAACTGGGATTTTCCTCGGGTGAAGTATCTCTCAGATCTATTTCTCTTTCTCAGGTAAATGAAGAATTGTCATGCATTTGCCCCAGGCTTGAATTCATCATTTTCATAGACAAGTTGTATTTTTCCCCTCAATGTGATCCCAGTAATGAACTTTTCCCCTCAACGACAAACCTGAAATGCATTCATTTTATTTGCTTATTTATTTACTCTGAAGCCCTTGAGTTGGGGTGAATGATGCATTGTTTTTCACGAACCTGCAGAAACATGATTTTTTTTTTTTTTTACCAGTTGTATATTTGTTATGAAATATTTTTTTCAGCCTCAGATGAAACACTGAACAGGTTGCAACCACAAATGAGTCTCCCACATCATTCGATAAAAAGACAAAAGAGAAGACAAGAGAAGAAAAAAGAAGAGAAGGGAAAAAAAAAGAAAAGGGAAGGGAAGGGAAGGGAAGGGAAGGGAAGGGAAGGGAAGGGAAGGGAAGGGAAGGGAAGGGAAGGGAAGGGAAGGGAAGGGAAGGGAAGGGAAGGGAAGGGAAGGGAAGGGAAGGGAAGGGAAGGGAAGGGAAGGGAAGGGAAGGAAGGGAAGGGAAGGGAAGGGAAGGGAAGGGAAGGGAAGGGAAGGGAAGGGAAGGGAAGGGAAGGGAAGGGAATCTGATGCAACTGAAGCATAATCTATAGAAATACATTATTTTTTACTGATTCTTCTCATAAAATTACTTTCCTGACTCTCCACTTGCTCCCATGGGAAAATAACTTTTGCCACTTTTAATTGGTCAGATATTACTTCATCACCCCTTGCACAATTTCTGAGAGCAAGGGGAAAATGTGCCAAATTCTATCCCCATCCACTTCTCTCTAATCCAAGAGGGATCTGATGGTCACAGAGAGCAAGAAGGGGCAAGTCAGATTCTTGCTGAAGACCTGCAAGGCTACAAAATCATCAGGACTGTGTGATTGCATAGGCTAATCTAAGATATATGAGGCCTGGGGAAGGGTAATTTAAGACTTTATTGTTATTATAGGCCCAGTGTTCTCTTTCTATGGAAAGTACCGTGGTAATACATGATTCTGCTGGCATTTACACTGAAAGACAAGGATTGCTAAAGTACATGAGTAGGTACCACAGGAGACCATAACATGGTGGAATTTTGATATCAAGTGAAAAAAAGTTCCTTTTCTTTGGTGAAATGTTAGCTTGAACGAAAACATATGGAAAAATGCACCTGGCTTTTATAGAATCTGTCTCTGCCCTTTGAGTATACTCTTGGGAACCTCTGCTTGATCTTGATTAAATTGTTTAATGACATGTTTCAGGTCTATTAATCCTAAAGGCATACAGTAGGACTTCAAGCACTTTGATACATATGATTTGGAATAATGGACTGCAGAAAGTGGACAGGATCTTGTGCTCATCCTAAAGAGTATCTTGGCATCATTGGGAAAGAGTTCTTGAGGTAAACACTCCACTGGTTTGCTCTGAGGGGACACTTATATTCACAAGTAGCTTGCTGGCTGTTTATTACAATAATATTTTATGACCCAGAGTGAATATGGGGCTCATGATTCTTGTAATTTCAGATCTATATAGTTTATAACTTGATTAGATATTGAAGAATGAGAATTAATCTTTTACCTACTGAAAAAGGATTTGGTCTAATTTTGGTGAAAAACAATAGAGTAGCATGATATTGGCCACATGATGAGCCAGAACTTCATGATTTTTCTATTATATTTATTTTTGTTTAGCTGTGGTGAATACTAGAAAACTAGAGACTGAGAGAAAAGAAATTTGAGATGACTAATGCAACAATATGCAACTATTCAGTGAAATTCTTACTGACTGTAAAAGGGGAAACATAATTCATATTTTTAAAAAGGGAATAAAGGAAGTTCCAGGGAACTACAGGCCAGTCAGTCTCACTTCTCTGTCCAGAAAGATCATCGAACATATGCTTATGGAAACTACACTAAGACACACGAAAAAAAAGGAGGTGATTGGTGACAGCCCACATGGCTTCACTAGGGGCAAATCATGCCTGACTAACTTGGTGGCCTTCCATGACGGGGTTACAGCATTGGTAGATAAGGGTAGAGCAATTGACATCATCTACCTGGACTTGTCCAAAGAATTTGATACTGTCCCACACGACATCCTTGTCTCTAAATTGGAGAGACACGGGTTTGACAGATGGACCACTCAATAGATAAGGAATTGGTTAAGTGAATTGGTTTCACTCAGAGTCGCGGTCAATAGTTCCATGTGCAATTCGAGACCAGTGGCAAGTGGAGCTCCGCAGGGGTCAGTATTGGGACCAGTGCTGTTTAACATCTTTGTCAGTGACATGGACAGTGGGATCGAGTGCATCCTCAGCAAGTTTTCTGATGATATCAATCTGTGTGGTGTGATCAACATGCTGGAGGGAAGGGATGCCATCCAGAGGGACCTAGACAGGCTGGAGAGGTGGGCCTGTGAGAACCTCATGAAGTTCAACAAGGCCAAGTGCAAGGTCCTGCACGTGGGTCGGGGCAATCCCAAGCACAGGTACATGCTGGGTGGAGAATGGATTGAGAGCAGCCCTGAGGAAAAGGACTTGGGATGTTTGTTGATGAGAAGCTCAACATGAGCCGGCAATGGATGCTTGCAGTCCAGAAAGTCAACCACATCCTGGGCTGCATCAAAAGAAGTGTGGTCATCAGGTGGAGGGAGGTGATTCTGTCTCTTTATTCTTTTGAGACCTCACCTGCAGCATGGCATTCATCTCTGGAGTCCCCAACATAAGAAGGACATGGACCTGTTGGAGTGGGTCCAGAGAAGGGCCACAAAGATGGTCCGAGGGCTGGAACACTTCTCCTATGAAGACAGGCTGAGAGAGTTGGGGTTCTTCAGCCTGGAGAAGAGAAGACTCTGGGGAGACCTTCTAGCAACCTTCCAGTACCTAAAGGGGGCCTAAAAGAAAGCTGGACAGAGGCTTTTTTGCCAGGGTGTGCAGTGATAGGACAAGGGGCAATGGCTTTAAATTGAAAGAGGGGAGATTTCAACTAGATCTAAGGAAGAAATTTCTTACAATGAGAATATTGAAACACTGGAACAGGTTGCCTGGAGGAGTTGTGGCTGCCCCATCCCTGAAAGTGTTCAAGGCCAGGTTGGATAGTGCTTTGAGCAACCTGGTCTAGTGGAAGGTGTCTCTGTCCATTGCAGGGAGGTTGGAACTAGACAAACTTTAATGTCTCTTCCAATCCAAACCGTTCTATGACTATATGATTCCGTTCATAGAGAAAGATCACAAAATTCTTTTTGTTTCTTTTTTCACCCAACTATGTAAAAATCCATGAGTGCTGACATTTTAACCTTTAGAAACTCCTGCAGGTGGTGACAGCTTTCAGCAGTTCATGCTGCTCCAAGATAAATGTTTCATTAAAGGAGTCAAAAAAAGAAAAAGAATATATAAAATTGAACTTCTTGAGTGTGCAGGCTGAAACAATATCCCTACCTGGCAGGACATGATACTTCACTTAGGTCTCAATGTGCAACCTTTGAGGTCCGTAAAAATATGTTGATGAATTCAGTAGTGGTAGGATCGTTTCCTTAGCAATCATGGCATCTGAAGCAAGGTGCAGATCTGTACAGAATTTCACACTTCTGCATATCAGCCAGTTTGAGGGGAAGAACACTGGTATACAAATCTTGCTTATATCCAAACAGTGATGCATTGGCTTCAGCAACCTGCTGACAAATGGTTCCAGGAGCATGGCCATTGAGCTTTTCCAATGGATAAATCAACCAACAAGGATTAATAGCTGCAAGGATGGGCAAGTGTTATCTACTTGAGAGAGGAGCCTATGTGTTTGAGCTGGTGCAGGTAGGGGAAGAGTAACAATCCACCACCTTAAGAAAGGACACAGACTATCTCTGGGACAGCTGCCATCAGTGACAGTAGTGAAGTTTGTTCAGAGTAGTTTTAACATCCATGTGGGGAACTCACGATGATTTTAACTAATGTTGATAAGTAGAGTCAACTACAACAGAGCTCAGCTTTTAAGAAATTTTGGGCGAAGAACTTCATAAGCAATCAGATCCAAGGTTTCAAGGAAATATCTGTTTACAGTAAATCTGATTGATTTCAAAATAAATTTTTAAAAAGTATATTTCAGGATTTAGCCTCCTCGTCAACTTTTAAGGTAAAAGCGTAGCAGGGTATAGGTAATAGGAATCTAGCTGCTTCCAGGTTTTCTCACTCTCCTTTAAACGATGTAGCAGCACTGACTTTGTCAGAGGCATTGTGCTGGAGGTAAGGGGCTCTCCCTGCCCATTTCATGTTACTAATGGCAACAAAGCTTTGTCAAATGAAAATATTATCTTTAGCCAGAGCTTTCAACCTTCTCATGTTACAATTCTCTTTGCTGACTTGCACCAAACCGTTACCCCCTGGGTCTGAAATGTGCTCTGTAATGGTCTCCAGTGATGTTGCCATATGCAAAAAAAGAACAACAATGCTAACAAGAGGGAGACATTTTACCTAAGTTTTGATGGAAAACATTCCTTTATAGGTACTAGAAGAAATAGGTGACTTCATATTCATCTGTTCATGCTATCTACTTTTAGAATCACAGAATTAGAGAATCAGAATCACAGAACGGTTTGGGTTGGAAAGGACCTTTAAATATCATCTAGTCCAACCCTCTGCCATGGGCAGGGGCATCTTTCACTAGATCAGGTTACTCAAAGCCCTATCCAACCTGACCTTGAATGTTTCCAATGATGGGGCATCCACAACCTCTCTGGTCAACCTGTTTCAGTGTCTCACCACCCTCAGTGTAAAAAATGTCTTCCTTATGCCCAATCTAAACCTAACCTCTTTCAGTTTAAAACTGCTGCCACTTGTTGTGTCACTAGGTGACAGGCCTTGGTAAAAAGTGTCTCTCTTTTTTGTAAGACCCCCTTTTAGTATTGAAAGGCCACAATAAAGTGTCCCTGAAGCCTTTTCTTCTCCAGGCTGAACAGCCTCAGCTCTCTTGGCCTGTCTTCACAGCAGAGGTGTTCCATCCGTCTGACCATTTTTGTGGCGCTCCTTTGGACCTGCTCTACCAGGTCCATGTCTTCCTGTGCTGGGGACCCCAGAGCTGGACACAGTAGTCCAAGTGGGATCTCACAAGAGCAGAGAAGAGGAGAGAATCACCTCCCTCAACATCCTGGCCATGTTTGTTTTTATGCAACCCAGGATACCTTTGGGGAAGAAGGGCCTCATCCCTCCTGTTGGCCATGATTCCGGACTCAGGTGGAAACATTAATATTTATTTAGAAGAATCCCACTCTGCTTGTATTGCACATTCTAGATAAATCCCATGACTTATAAATGTTTCTTTTAATTCAGTACTTATGGGTCCCAACAACAACGCGAGTCTTATTTTAAGCCCTCTCCTTTCTTTCTGTGTAGGTACACATACCGATACACATATGTTAAAAGCAGCCTGTGACACAAAGGTTTTACCTTCTAAATAGAAGTGGATGAAAGGCACACAGTACTATGATCCCCGTTTCACAGAGGTGGAAATGAGACACAGGCAGGTTTAGAGACTTGCCCAAGGCAAGACAGGAAACATGTAGCGTGACCAGGAATCAAACCCATATCTCTTCTGTGCTTTAGCTAAAAGACTAGTGTTCCTCTCAGTTCATAGCATAAATAAGATGGGAAGTGGCACTTTGAAGCACTTTTCTCAAGATAACGTCACTGTTATTGTTATAATTTAGCAATAGATGTTATCAATATAAAAGTAAAGCCAGTTGCAATTTGACTTTATCCTTTGTAATGACTCACTTCTTCCATACTGCCCACAAGAAGTGAACTAATAACCAGTTATTCCCCCTGGATTTCTCAGTATGAATTGTCTCTGTGTTACTTGCTTTTAAGCTACAAGATAGCTTTGCAAGCCACCCCAGCAGAATCATACGGTCATACCGAACCCCCCATTAGACCTCTTGGTGACCTCTTGATGGCAAGGAGGCTGCAGGCACACATCCAACTGCAGCATGGTGTTCCTCGATGGTCCGTTTGACAAGCAACTGTCTCTGCGTTTAAAACTCATACTCCTGAAGTACGTAAAACACTTTGGGTTCTTTACACTTTATTGCTTTTGATGGGCTTGAGCTTTCACAGCTAAGTTGACTTGCAAGCGCTGTATCTGCACTGTCTTCTGCTGGAGCAGGATCTAAAAGGCAGACAGTGTGGGTCCACAGGGAGTTTGTATCAAGCCCCACAAACACAGTCTGTGTCCTCACTTTGTCAACCAGAGTCATGTAGGCTGCCTGGCTGGAAAATGTTGCTTAGCTCCCATCCTCTAAGTGCATGGTGAACTGCAGTGTGACGTTGAAAAGGCAATGAAGGAAAGTAGAGATACTCACCAGTAACACCTTTAGGAGGCCAATAAACGTGGTTAGGTTGTCTCAAGACTATAAAACTGAAAATTTACTTTTGAAGGTCCTCTATCACACACCCCAATTTAAGCATATAAATAGTTTTAGAGGTGCAATATTTGAGTGGGATAGGTTTCTTTTTCCTTACTTCAGGACATAGGTTGCAATATACTCTGATTCTCTGAACCAATACTTTTTGTCAGTGATCTGTAGAGATTATCTAATGAATGTTATGGGTTTTCGTAAATGAAAGTGTCCAGGAGTGTGTTCTAGTCACATCTCATCATGTTTGGATCAGACAGAGAAACTCAGAAAAGTCACTACAGGTCACAAAAAACACATTACTGCCCTGAACTCTTCTGGGCACATATCCATGAAGCTCCAGAAAACTACGTATTTATTATTAAGAGTCAGTTCCAGTATACCTAACTTAGTCTATTTTTTTCTGACAGAGTAGCAAATGGAGACATTTCTTCTGGAGCGCTAGATAGATACACAAGCCTCTAAATGTTATGCAGAAAGAAGATGTCTAAGACATGTCATCTGAATGTTTCCATGTCAGGTTGGCATCAAATCACTCGTTGCAACTAATGGGACTTTTGCCAGTGAATCCATTAATTCAATTTTTAAAAAATGATGTTCCAATCTAGTTTGTGGTTGTGATATTTATTTTTAATATATAGACCATTCTTTTACACAGAGTGAGCATTTAAGCATTGTTCCAAATTGAGTAGCTGCTGCTGCGAATGAGGATCTCAGTGCTTTGCTGAAATACTTACAATGATATCAGGTAACCAAACATTGTGTGTCGTGCTTTTCCCATTGAGTAATCTGCATTTAGAATATGCTCCATTCAGCATGCATGTCACATATAACTACTTCCAAAGAAATGGTTGCTCTTGGTTAACTAACAGCTTTGCAGAATGTCACAAGCAATGTTTGATTCTGGGATTTGGTGTTTTTTTCCCTGTAGTCTGCCTATATTTACATATACTTTTTTTTTTTTCTGGAATTTTTAAAGCTCGTTTCTGAAAGTGCGACATTTTGCAGATTATCTCAGAGTCACTGAAGATTTGTTGTGTTTTTTTCCCAGAGACTGGTAAAATCACACTGGCTCCAGAGATTCAGCTTTCTGCCCCTGCTAAGGGAGGTCATCAGTAGCATGGAGTCTGCTTTGGATATCTCCCAATCAGAAACAAATAAAAGTTAGCCCACTGGGACTTTAGCTAGGCTGTATCTGCCCTTCCAATGAACAGTTAAGCTTTGTAGTGTGCCTGCTTGAGAAACAGCTGTTTGTCTAACCTCTGAACTGCTCAATACATTAATCTGAAGCATAATTTAGCTCTGTCTGAGCTTCCGAACATGGCACCAATAACTGGCTCGCATAGATTTACCAATCTTAAAAATAATCATTTTTGAGGTTTGTTTAAAAAATAGTTCTCCTCCTGTCTTAGATTAATTAGAAGTGATAATCTTTGGCAAGAACATACCCAACAGAGAGCACAGTTTTGAGCAAGATTCTCCCCCTCGAAACCTTCGTGTTACAGTTTGTTCCTGGTTCTTGTGAGTCAGTCGTAGAGGCAGACCCTGTTTTTTATTGGCCTTCTGTTTGGGGAGTGTGGTTCAGCTGTGCATCACCATGTTGTCCCTCTGCCAGCTAAGAACAAAGATCCAGTCAGAAGGATGGGAAAATACAGAACTATTTTGAATGAGGAGGAGCCAAGCCTTGATCAGATCTGGATATTCTCAAGCTCCAAATTTAGGAGGCTCCTGGATTCAGTGTGGGCTCATCTCTGTTTCTGAAACTAGACTTAAAGTCAGTGAGAGTCAGTGGGAGGCTATCCATTGATCCCTGTGAGAGGGAAGGTCTTAAAAGAAGGATGAAATAGAGAAAAACAAGGAGAAGAATGAAAGTTTGTGAAAAACTTCGTGACATACTTTTGGCTGTTGAAATGCTAAGTGATGCAAGATCCAATATTCTTTTCTCCCTCACAGACACTCAGTTCTTGCTTCACTTTATAAGTGTATATACACTCCATTCCCCAGATTGCCCCAGAGAAAAATGGCAGAAAAATGGATCACTCTTCCAAGAATTTAGCTTCTGAGAGCTGTTGTTATGTATCTCTGCGTCTAGGTAATTAAATATCTGTCCTGATTCAGCATCGAAATGTTCCAGTAACTCGCACTCATTAGGATTTTACTACTGCACCATCAGGAGAGATGAGGGACTCCAGGTTGAGGTGGTTTTCAGTGAGGCAAAACAAGGACATTTATTGTCCCGTTCTAATGACATGCATGGATCTGTTTTGTAAGATGAACTGTTTCTTATAGATACTTACAAAAGAATCATGTGACGCCATACCACCACAGAAGATGTTGTATCTGCTCAAGTAGAAAGGCAGTGTGGAAATTATTAAACTAAACATTAAGTATTGTGGCATTGTGAGGTTCTGCTGTTGGTCTTGCTGACTTTCAACAGACTATCATCTCCATGGACTATAAGAGAAGCTTAGACAGCTTGTCCTCCTTTAGACACATGCATGTAGACAACCTCTGTTTCAGTCTAATTCATCCCCTGTGTGTCTTCCTTTTTTTCTAAAGCTCTGACTCCAACAATCAAGGCATTACGAGATATCGTTTGATTTTCCTTAAAAATGAACACAGAGCTGTCAAAATTTTGCAGTCACAGAGAAATCTGGAAGATTTATCTCAGAGCCAAGCTGAAGATTGAGCAATGCAAAAGCCTGAAAAGAAATGGAACGTCATGATGCTGTTGTGTTATCATCACTGTAGAAACTATGGCGTTTGTAACTTAGGCAGCACAAGAGTTAATATGCAATGACAGAGCTCTGGGAACTGGGCAAGTTGTGGACTGCGTTATGAACACAATCCCTGTTGCAAGGAGTTTAGAGTACAAAAAAAGTAGAATAAGATGGACACAGACAAGCCAACAAGGAATATGATGATATTACCTTTTTTTTTTTTTTTACCAGATTACTGATTTACTGCCAGAAAAGACCTGAATCTTAATGAGGGATTTAATCAGAGAGGGATGTAATTTTTCAACTGGAACCCCTTCAGTGAAAAAGTAGGTTTGACAATATCTATTTTCCTGTGAATTTCTGTCAGATGAGCTAAATTATTCATTAACCAAAGCTGAAAATATCTTGGGAAAAAAAAAAATATTATTTTAATTTTTTTTCTAATTAACTATCATGAATTTTTATCTAAGATTGTTTACAAAATGTGTTTAAACAATTAGAAATCATTTTAAAGCTCAGTGAAACATTTTATCTTAATCAATGTTAGGCCAAGGTATTTATATTTTCAGTACTTGCTCTGTCAAAATGTCCTAACATTTATGTTCTTGCTCAACTTGATGATGATGATGATAATGTAGATTGTGAAGACTTAACAGCAAAGCATAAAATTTGCCATTTCCCCAACAAGCTTCCACTTGAATGAGGGGAAGATGTTTGAGGAGGCAAATGGGGCAGATAGAAAGGGGCAGCTGAAGAGCCTCGGAGAGTAAAGACAGAGAGAATCATAGAATCATAGAATGGTTAGGGCTGGAAGGGACCTTCAAAGGTCATCTAGTCCAACCCCCCTGCAAGGAACAGGGATATCTCCAACTAGATCAGGTTGCTCAGGGCCTTGTCCAACCTGGCCTTGAACGTCTCCAGGGATGGAGCATCCACCACCTCTCTGGGCAACCTGTTCCAGTGTTCTACCACTCTCATGGTAAAAAATTTTTCCTAATATCCAACCTGAACCTACCTCCCTCTATTTTAAAACCGTTACCCCTTGTCCTATCATAACTGGCCCTCCTGAACAGCCTCTCCCCATCTTTCCTGTAGGCCCCCTTGAGGTACTGGAAGACCGCTATAAGGTCACCCCGGAGCCTCCTCTTCTCCAGGCTGAACAGCCCCAACTCTTTCAGCCTGTCCTCATAGGAAAGGTGCTCCAGCCCTCTTATCATCTTCGTGGCCCTCCTCTGGACCCTCTCCAACTGGTCCATGTCCTTCTTATGTTGGGGACTCCAGAACTGGACGCAGTACTCCAAGTGAGGTCTCACGAGGGCAGAGTAGAGGGGGAGAATCACCTCCCTCGACCTGCTGGCCACGCTCCTCTTGATGCAGCCCAGGACGCGGTTGGCCTTCTGGGCCGCAAGAGCACATTGCCGGCTCATATTGAGCTTCTCGTCCACCAGTACTCCCAAGTCCTTCTCCTCAGGGCTGCTGTCGATCCATTCACCACCCAGTCTGTATTTATGCCTGGGATTGCCACGACCCAGATGTAGGACCTTGCATTTGGCCTGGTTAAACTTCATGAGGTTGGTACGGGCCCACCTCTCCAGCCTGTCGAGGTCCCTCTGGATGGCATCCCTCCCTTCCAGCGTGTCGACGGCACCACACAGCTTGGTGTCATCGGCGAACTTGCTGAGGGTGCAAGGACATTAAGCACAGGGTGCTGAGGACATTAAGCACATCTGTTGCGATAGGACAAGGGGCAATGGTTTTAAACTAAAAAAGGATAGATTTAGACTAGATATAAGGAAGACATTTTTTATAACGAGAGTGGTAAGACACTGGAACAGGTTGCCCAGAGAGGTGGTAGATGCCCCATCCCTGGAAACGTTCAAGGCCAGGCTGGACAGGGCTCTGAGCAACCTGATCTTGAAGATGTCCCTGTCCATGGCATGAGGGTTGGACTAGGTGACCTTTACAGTTCCTTCCAACCTGAACCTTACTATGATCCCCCTTTTACACAGTCCAGTTTTTGCTCTGGACTAGACAGCTGGAGACCACGAGGAAGGCAGGCAGTCACAGAGAACTGAAGATGCCTCACTTTTACCCCTGGGTTCACTGTGGTTGTCTCTTGTTACCTGTCACGTTAGTCTTTGTTTTCTGGACGATGTTAACGCAGCAGATAAACTCAGCTGCACGCTGATGCAAGGTGTGCAGTGAAACACAGGACTAATTCCATGGCCTTCCAGCCTCTTCTGGGGCAGAACTAGGGCTTCCCTGTACATCTTTTTGGGATGAGGACAATCGCAATTCCCCCAACTCACAAAGCCAGCAAAACCCCGAGGATGAGATTCTCAGCTACAACGGTTATTGGGCGGTGAGGGGAGGGGGTAAATACCTGGAGAGAGAAGACGCTTTGCTATGAAATTTCTGAAGACGTGCTGTCACGCTGCGCAGTGTCTGAAACACTCAGCTCTGGGTGGGGGAAGCAGCATCGGGCTGTCATCGGCGCTCTTACGGCACCCACACCTATTGAGCCTGACAGAGCTGTTTAGCCAAAGTGCATCACATTCCTTGCTGCCCTCATTTTGCTTAATCTGCATTCTTGCAGCTCAGTAATCCTCATGGGAGACTTCCTATAAATAGTGCTTTGGCAATTAAACCCGCTTTCCTTGCAAACTAAGCTTTAATTGCTATTGGCAGGTAGCTTGCAGAAGTATCTCCTATGGAGGAACTAGAGGATGAAACACATTTTAAATAATGAGGGTTTATCTTTGTGAAGAAAAGAAAGTTTATCTTAAATGCTAATGCTATTATCTAATCGAGCATCTGATGTTTTTCTATGCAGTTTGCCCCTCTGAGACCGTCAAGGAGCAGAAATGTGAGCTGTAAAAATCCTGCTGCGCTCATAGAAACGTCTCTTGCACATTTTCATGGAAACCAGGTCAAAGATTACACCTCTGCAGTATTTTTTTCATGATGTACATTCATTGGTTCTAATGCATTTTACTCAGATTTCAATCAGAATTATATTTAAAGAGAGCCACAAAAGACAGTAAAATATCTGCCCTCTGCCCTCAGAAAACAGGTGAATGTACATCCAGGTCAAATCCACTGGCCAGCTCTGTTGTGCAGAGGAGCTGGGCTCATTTATTCCAGGAGCAGGTTTAGCTGTTCTGCCTCTTGTTTCAGGAGCACTTCGCGTTATTAAATGACACCTGGAAATCTGAACAGGCACGGTAGAGCCTATCATAAAGGGAAAGAGGGATTTGGACTATTTGGACGTAAATCCTGAGATTATTTTTACAGGAACCTGTAAGAATGATATCACTATGCATGTAAGTGTGTATAAACCAGATGCTGCTCCTGCCTCCGTGCATGCTGAGAGCGCTTTGCTTCAAATCAATGTTCTTATGGGCTTCTAAGGGAGCAGGAGCAACCCAGCTGTGCACAGAAAACCAAGGCTTTTCAAACCCAAACATGGTGTCTGATTATGTGAGGTTTAAATAAAACCACAGATGATACAGTCCCGTTTCAGCATTAAAAGGCACAGCATCATACATTGTTCCCAATGTGGGCCAAATCCTTTAAAGTGATAAAGCTCTTACGTATGACCAGTTCTACTGAGGTCTAAAGTCACAACAGACCAGTGGAAACGAATGTGTGACACATTTCTGGAAAGATTTGGCATGTACACGGGGAGATGCTGCGAAAGCTTAGTTTGTATACTGCTGGACAAAATAATCTGTAAAATTCATTTAGATGACACACACGTATCCATTTTGTGCTCACTTTTTGTAAATATTCAAAATATGAGTTTTCCTGCCGGGAATGATTTCAGCAAGTGCATGGTGGTCTTCTCTTGACTGAGACTCAGTTTTGAATTTGTACTAAAAGACTGCATGCCCTCAGCTCAGTTGTGCTCGGGAACACACGTACCAATCGGAAACAGCATGGTGGCACTGAACTACCTCAACGTTCAACTGGAGACTGCCTCAGCAAACTGCTCAAGGCCAAAAGCAACCAACGGTCAAATTTTAAGAAATGCTTGTGAATAAAAGATCTCAAAGAATTCATAGCTCATTTTTGGACAATTTTTCAAGGAATCTGATGGTTAAAATTATTCTGGACTCTATATACAACCTTACTGTGTGGCCTGGGACATCTGCGATGCCCTACTTTGCCCACTTACATTTAAAACAAAGCCCTGGTCCATGACACCACTTGTAAAGCTTTGTCCCAGCCTAAACCTGCTGTATTACCCCACTACCTCAACTTAGTCCTCAAATACCAACCTTCTCATTGGTCTGTTCACCATCTGCAACATGGTTCTAGTTTACCCCATAAATCTGACACCTTGGTGCGCTTCACTTGCTAGTTGACCCACTGATCTCTCTGTCCATAAACCTCTAACTGTGTCTACCCCTGCGAGTATGGCCCCATTTTTTCTGGTTAACTCAGATGTTCTGTGCAAACACACACATAGCAGAGGCAAAGTGAGAGGCCAGTTTGGTGTTGGGTGAAGAGCAGAAAGAGGGTGAGAATCAGCAGTGCTTCCTCAGCTTTTGTAAGGGTGATGGAGCAGGGAAAAAGGGTGTCACCCTGCAGCCTATCTCCATTGCCTGGGTACCTCCTCCCTCCCATTCCCACCAGCTACCGCAACAAGGCATCCTGCCACAGCAAATCTCACCAAGGTGAGCTAACCCCCAGAAAGATCCCTTCCACTCTGCAACTCACTCATTCAATGCCAATTGGGTTGGGAGTCTGATTCACAGCTCTTCGAATTTTGACTTCTGGAAGCCTAAAGGTCACATGCAGCAGTTATTTACAAAGAACACATACTTCATACTTAATTCTTCTGAAGGTTTGACTTTTTCTTTGACGCATTCCACACACTGAGTAGACTGTGAACTTCTGCGTCAAGACAGACACCAAGGATATAATCACTGGGTTAAAACCTGACATGGGACTCCAGATAATTTTCTCCATTACTTATCCTTCAAAAATTGTGGACCTGTGACGCTGGGCATTGCAACTGTTAACTCACAGTTTGCTCACCATCACAATGGGATCTACAGTCCTGAATTCTGGATTATACAGGATGTCTGTCCGTCTCATACAGGGTAAAGATAGTACTTAAAACCACTTTGTGTAGATTCGAAACTGACTCAGAGCTACAAGGATCCTGCTTTGGGAATGCTGTTCTTAATATACATGTTTACGTCTTTTCTTAAAAAAAAATGATCTGAAAAGTTAAAATTGAGGAGTACATGTTAATCTTTTTCATACACCAGACTGCTTTGAATATATGGAAATAGAAAACTCCACTTTGAGCCCTGCCTCTTCCTAAGTGAAACCAGAGAGACATTCTCTACTTCCTAGGAAGTCTCCTAAATCTCCTCACCATGACTCCACTCTGGAGGCCTTTTAAAAAGATTGAGATGAAGAGCTTTCATCAGCAGCATTTAACATCCCAGGCAACAGGCTAAGGTCTTGTGCTCGTCTTTAGCTCTCTTTATAGTTTAATAAATCTATCACTTCTAAGATGCAACATCTTCAAGAGGGACTGGGCTTTGGAGACCAAGGAGATGCAGAGTGACTAAGGATTTTCCTCTCCTCATTAGTCTCTGAATAACTTAAGAACTGCTGATATCACAGTGTCCTGAAACTCTCCCAAAATGCGAAAGAACTTAGTTTTACCTTTTGGTCAACCCTGAAAAGATCAGGCAGTTGGACTAGATGGTCATTGTAGACCCCTTCCAACTGAAATATTCTATTCTATGCTATGCAATGCAATGCAATGCATATGCATGGCAAATACTTTAACCCTGAAACACGTCTAGCTGTCTCCCAAAAGGAAAGAGAAATCCGACACCACATGTATTTTGAAAATAAAGATGTAGGTAGCTACCAAAAAATGAGAATGTTGCGAAATGATTCTTCATACCTTTGAATAAAATACAGTCCAGATAGGGGACGGATGGGGTTGGAGATACATCAAGCCCATGGTGTGTCCTCAGCAGCCACCTCTGGACACCTTCCATATGTCATTCTGGATTTGATAAGTTCAGTTCTGTGGTCCATAAATGTCCCACCAAAGGTATTTGGTGAGCCCCAGGCCAAACCCTGTGACAAGAAAACGCTTTATTTTTCATCCATGCACAGAGATTTTTGAAAATCCTACTGCACACCTTGCTATGTTTAAGCACATTTAAAATGAGTTACGCTGTGCGCAATTCTCGAAAAGTCAATTTGCCTTATCCTATCTCAATTTTTGGAGAAAATAATAAATGAAATAATTATTTATATCTTTATTCATTTTAAATTAAGCACCCAGTGATTGCATTTTGTACTTCTGTCTTACCCGAAGTACAAACATGGGCAATAATTTTTATTTCTAATGTGACCAGTAGAAATCTTCTATTTGTTTATTTTCTAACAACTTTTTTTTTCATTTCACATTTGTAATCTTAACAAGGGAGAAAATACTTATAAAGAAAACATAAAGGTATAGAAAGTCACAGAAGTGTAGTCAAGAAGAATAATGGGTATTAAATCAGTATTTATAAACATAACAACTAATAGAAAAACAGACTCATACCCATTTGTTTTAAAAATAGGTTGCTGCAAAAACATGCAAATGACTATTCAATTTAATGTTTTTTCCTATATCAAGTATAGCTCCTTTTATAAAAGCCCATGAACAACGACAATAATGTGTAATAAATATTAATAATTACCCATAATGGGTAATTAAAGTTTAATAATTAGTATGAAAGTCAAAATAACAAGAAAGAATCACTTGATCACATTCAAAACATTCAGTATTTGAAGGATGTTGTATAATCATTACGGCATAGGTTAATGATTGTCCATTTGAAGTCTGCACTCATTTACGTTCATGGTTATTGGAATGTAACAGTTGATAGAGCATTTCATGATAGAAAAAATTGAATATGTAAATATTATTCCAAATGTGAGTCCACCGTGATGGGGTTATCTCTGCAAATGTAGTTCAAATTGGTGGTATTCTATAAGCAGGTTGCTTTTTGAAGTACCTTCACAAAAATAGGTTTAATTTAGGGAAGTTCAGGTCAATATGCTGCACAGAAATAGAGAGATTTTGTACGTGTAAACACAGATCGACTGAACCAAGTAGGTTTAGTCTAAAACACTCTGCTTCCCTACAGCTGAGGATCTGAATTGTATTTCCCAATATTTTGCAAAGTTATAGTTGTATAATATTTTGCGATACATTTTGGGGTTCTGAGCACTTTGCTATATGAAATTCCAGTCCTTGACACACTCCCATTACAAAGAAGAGAAATAGTTTGTCAAAAATGTACTTTGTCTCATGAGATCCACTTATAAAAATGCAGAGCAGAAGACAAGCCAAAATACATCTTCCATGGGGTAGCACACTGGCATTTCAAAATGCACCCAGTCCTTTTTAAGGTCTTCTGAGTTTTCTTAATGAAAAAAATTTTTTAGAAAATCTGAAAAATGAATAAATGTATTCTGAATAAAACAGGTTAATTTTGCTGAGTGCTGTAAGTTTTTGCTATTAACATATTTAAAGGACACATTTTAATGCACAGTTCCAGAAACTTAGGTGTTCTTTTTTCTAGCAATCAGCATCTCTTCAAAGTCCTCCACATCTTCCAGGTTTTGAGCCGCCAACTCACTTCTGTTTTCTTATGTTCAAGGTGAGATTAGTAGTCAGCTTGACCAGACACCTGAAAACCGTTGTGGGTTTTCTTCTTCCTTTATTTGTTTTGATTGAGTTTTAGCAAGTTCAGTTTCCTGATCCTGTTGTCTGTGCATTTGTGTGGTAAAGCAGGAAGCCCTCTTCTTCCTCACAACTACAGTAGGACATTGCACTTTTAAAATATTGTGATAGTACAAGGGGACTATAGCCAAAGACTTGTTACATGGTAATCCCTGTCTCTAAGACCATTTAACAGTCGTTAGTGAGGAGGGAGATGAGGGAGAAAATTGCTAAATGTGGAAAGATGCTTTTGAAGCAGTATAATTACTTCAAGCAATGACCAATCTCTGCCTTTTCATCGCTGCATGCCCTTTGGTGCTATTGGTGGTCAAGCTGTTTTGCAATGGATTTATCTTTCCCATTTCATAAATGATGACAATGAGGCACAGGAGAGCAACTTGCTGGAGGAGACAAAACAAGTCCCTGGCAGGGCCCAGAGAACTGCCAGGATGTGAAATACTCATGAAGAACAAAATCCCAGGTAAGAGGAGAGGGAGAGGCTTTAAGACAGTTTTGCAGCCTCCAAATCCAAATTTGGAGAAACCTCAGCATGACTATATGACACATCTGATCTATAGGCAGTGACACTATTGTCCCACCAGTGTCCCATCCAGTCCCAAACAAACCTCAGTATTGTACCATTTACAATATTTGTTTGTACCATTCAGGTACAAACTTTGCAAAACGCAGCATGGATGCAATGACTGTGGTAAATGGATCCTCCTATATTTGGATAGGAAGATTTTCTCATTTTTTGGGAGAACCCATCATTTTCCCTGATGTACAAAGAAGCAGGAGAAGGCAAATGGATCTGTGACTGCTTCTCAGGCAGCGCAGGAAAGCAAAGCTGCTCTGAGTAGGAGCATCAGCAATCCCCACATGCTTTAGTTTAAGTAAAACATGCAATAGAGGAAAAAGACTGAGGAAGTCTGTGCAAGTGAGTGAAATTAGCTTTTTCCTAAAATGGAGAATTAGAATGTTTCATGAAATTAATGGAAAGAGGATCTTAGAAAGAATAAAGAGGGGCCTGGATAAATTAAAGATTTTATCTGAAACCAAACTGGAGTAATTGACTAAATTAACTTGTCTTAAAGAGACATGTACTGAGACATTGCAAAATAAAGAAAAGATAAAAGGAAATTAGAGAGTGTAATATGGCATATAAACAGCACTAGGAAAAAACTGAAGGGAAACGTAAGAATGCTATTGTCAAAGGGGAAGAAGGGAAAGGCTTTACATGCATGTAAGTGACTAAATGTACCATTTTATTTTTCAACAAGACGTATGAAAATATTTGTGCTGTTTCCTAATAAAAACAATCAGTATTCAAATGACGTATCTCAGGGAGCAGGCTGCATACAAGTACATCTCATAGTCATTTCAGACTTACTTTATTTATTAATTAAAATTTCAAGAAACCATGGGAAGGCCTTGAGCAGAGATCGTAATTTGATTTTTTCTGCTGATGTATAGAATAAGCCAAGACAAACATTACAATATGTATTTTTTAATTTGAGTAGTATCTGAAATGAATCGTGGGTAATATTTTTTTGATCAATACAATGATATAAAAGACTAATTCTAAGCTTTTTACAGATACCTTTCATTTGCTAAGGGAGCTACCACAAACCTGCTAAAGTAGTAGAAACCATTCTGTGTGGTATGTTAGTAGAGCACATATTCAGTATCCTCAGCTTATAAAATATTGCTATCGAGGAATAATGTTAACAATGCAAAAACCCTGCATAAACCAAGCGAAGCTTTTTGCACAACTCTCTCTTAATTCCTGATCAGAATATTAAATTGAGGTTGCATTAAGGAATGGAGAAAAGTGGTTTTGTAAATCTTACAGACCTCCTTTCAAAGCTCTTTTAATTTTTCTTCTATATATCCTAGATTGCTTATTATTATTACTATTTAACATAATAGTTGCCATCAGTGGCCCCAATCAGAGACTGAATGCACTGGATTAAATGCTTTGTATGTATACATACATATACGTGCACATACAGGCATATTTAAAGACCTCTTGTGAGGCAGGGGGTTAACAGCAACGGCGATTGCTCGTATTTAAGGACTAAGCAGGTGGAAGGGAATAAGCACTTCAGTGACAAAGAAGGATAGTTTTTCAGAGTCTAACTTCATAACACAAGGAGGCAGTTTAACAAGTTTAAGTGGGATTTTTTTTTATATTCTAAATAATAATGTAGTTTACCTTGAGTGGAGAAGCACCTCTAATTTGTGGTGGGATCTAAAATAAAAAGAATTAAATTAAACTTTTTACTGCTGCTGTTCATGTCAGCTGGTGTCACTTCATAGAAATAACCTACACAGAAAATACACTGTCCGTTTTAATTTTTTTTTTGGTGATTATATGGGATTCATGTTCCACAACTTAATTAATAGACAGATAATAATGCTCTGCTGTGATTTAACTAGTCCGGTTTGTTCCAAAGAACTAAATCTATGATTGCTGCTGGGGAAATGCAAACCATCCATTTTATTGGGTTTCCCGCATATCTTACTGCAAGGAGGCCAACTCTGTGATAGATCTGCAGAAACAAGGTTTCACAGTTCTTTAGAAAAAAAAAATCAAGCTGAGGTCAAGAAAAGAATAGAGCAAGGTTTTTCTGTTTGAGGATGGGGAATGAAACACCACCCTACTGGGAGAAGGCCTACAAGGAGCTGTTCACTTGAAAGTTTATAATCTGTTTTTCACTCCAGTGCCAGGATCATGAAGCAGAGGTGTCCTGCAGGGCTGTCGGGTTTTCACAGCAAGGAGAGCCTCCTCTCCAGATCGGATGGCTGGAGGGCAGGGTCCAGACAACGCCCAGTCTACCGGAGCTATCTCAGGACAGTGCTCAGTGTAGACCACCTAATCCAAATCAGTACCAAAACAGTAAGTATTAGCTCAAGAACTAGCTACAAGCTCCATAGCACCATGGAAATGCAACCACAGAGATGTTCTTCAATATTTTCAGAGACGGTGGACCCTTCCACATAATGAGAGAGGTCCTGCTAGAAATGCTGCATTTTTTGCATCGCTGTGGGAGGACCAGCACACCTTGTTGCAGAGATGGCCCCTCTTAGGCTAATGCATGTGACTCCAGTTCCTTGAAGGAATTCTTGATTCCTCACAAAGACAAACTAACACAGTTCTGCAGACTGTTTCAAAAGGGTGAGCTGTGGACTGATGATATTTTGGAGCTCAGCAACCCTTCAGACTCCTGGATAACCACCATGATGTGTAGCATCCAACCTATCCAAATATTAGCTCCATATTTTTGCATCCTTCACTCTGCAAATAGATGAGGTAGAGGCGAGAGAAGCAGTTGGCAGCGCCCACATCTGCAGAAGTGCTGGTGGTGCAAGACAGAAGCAAAAAAGAATCATGGTACTCTCATCCTGTGGCAAAGGATAAGTGGTGACACTAGAAACACAACACCTTTTTATTCCGCATTTGATGGGGCACACATTGTACCTTATACCCTCAGCCTTCCTGTTAATCTCAAATCCTATCAAAATCAAAACCCCAGCAGCATTAGCTTTTGTCAGTCCCAATGAGATTTCCGCAGATTCTCACTCATAATGACTGTAATTTGAGACAATCATTTCCCCCTTTTTTTAACCTGTTTTTCTAGGGAAGAATAGGAGTGGGAAATCTCCAATCAGGTTCTCTGCATATATGTCTGTCAGAGTGTGTCCCTCAAAATATTTTTAAAACAGAAGTTTAAGGCTTGCAATGAAAATACTCATGTTCCAACAGGTTATCAAAAGTCACTAAGAGAAGATAGTGGATATTAATCCTCCCATTCAGGGGAAAGGACCATATCGATTAGAAACTAAGAATTAACATGGAAAGGAGATCTTACAGATGAAATAGGAAAAACATACATGCTTATAAACGCCTAAGTAGTCAAGATACTAGTGAGCAGTGAGGTAGTAAAGACAGAACTAAGGCAGGACTCTCCAAAGTATTTAAATGCCTCTTTCAAAGAAATGAATGGCATTCAAGTCAATGAGTAGGTTGCAGGCATCCTATTCAAAGCCCTGTGACAAGGGAGGGACTCAAACCTACATTTCCCAAGCCCCCAGCCACCGTTCCAGTAACTGGATGAGCTTTCTTTGCTGCCTCTTTTCACAACATCACCATGACAACAGTGGCTGCTCTCTTTTTGGCTAGTGCTCAGTGTGCATATTGATGGTGATCGACAATGAGGTACAACCACGATGAGTAAATAGATTAGACTCATGTGTTACCCTATGGTCAACACACACAATGAGCAGATCTGTAGCCTTCAGATCACTGTTGTTATTCCTTCTTCCGAGTCTTGCAGTGTCCTTTCTACTGACACATAACCTAGTATTTGACGATAGTATTATTTACATTTTTAATTACATTGTGTGTACTGGGTATTTACTCTGAGCACAAGTGGCAAGCTGTTTGGGAGCTAGTGTTTCTGCAGTGCTACTAATTAATTGATGATAAATAAGTAAATAAAGAGTCCAGCAAAAGCAAAAGGAAAGTCTATAGCCTGCTGCTTTCCTTTCCAGAAAACCCTATGCTCCCTATTTATATTTTTTCTTTTCTTTTTTCCCCTCTGTTATCATTCCCCTTCTAATTGAAACAAGTTTACCACTTAGCTGTCAAACCTTCACCTGTAAGCAATGCATAGCACCAAAGATCGATCTAAATGTTTTTTCTTTCTTTCCTTTGTTTCCTGCACTGGGATGGTGGGTCTGTAGTTTAGTCCGAAATTCCTTACATACACATCCCCTGATAAGTCAGGTCTGGTAAATCTTCCATATGTGCCATCATTTGAAATTTCACTCAAGAGCAATGAAGAGGAAATGTGGCAAACACAGGAAAGGAGCTGGGATGAAAACAGAGCAAGAACAGCTCCACTGCCAAATTTTTATTGACAGTCAAAGAATATTTCACTCTCTTCTTCATAAGTAACCCTCACACTGCACAGATAGGAAACAAAGTTTAATAAAATGCAACCACAAGAGCTAGGTTTTCAAATGCTACACCTACAGCCGGGGCAGGTTTCCCAATAATGTCTCATTGAGTAAATTCTGCCCACTTTCATTATGTGACTAAGGCTTTCCTCAGCCCATCAGCATGTACCTAAAGTCATGTTCATTTGCTTAGCTCTTTTGCATTGAAAAATCTGGTCAAGACGAGACAAGCTATATATTATAACATACGTTTAAATATGACTTGGCCCAATGAGTGTTTTAGAAGGAGTGGATAGCTGGTTCGTGTTCATTAGCAGATGGAGTAATCCAGTAAAGGAAAGGCCAAATTTGGGAGCTGAATTATGTAGAAAATCTGAGCCTTCTAGAACTGTTGATGGTTTTATAACTGCTTTGCCTAGATGGAAGCAATTATACAAAGGGCAGGCCCAGGCAGTAGAGAACATCCCAATGGGTGCTAGTAGAGCCTGTAGCCACACTGAAAAAATAATATAACCTCTAGAAGTCTTAGACATGTAAAAGTACTACTGAAAAAGGAGCCAATTTTAGAAACATACCTAAAGAAGCTGCTTTATACATATACATGCTATATTCTCTCAATGATCAAGGACAAGATGTGGGAAGGTCACGGTGCTCCATCCCCAGGTTCTAACTTGCCTGACATACTTGGTGTCACTCGACAAGGAAGGGACTGCAGTTTCTTTCTGCTGTCTTCATGATAGCTACTACATCCAGTGTTCTGCAGAGCACAAAAGCCAAAACACGAGTCTGCCTTTCATAATATGTCATATTCATAAATGTCAATCCATTATGGGACCTTGGTGTTGTGGTTTTTGAACTGAGGGTCGAGACAAGAACTGAGAGGGAGCACCCACGAACCATGGTCCCGGGCAAAACATGACTCAGGCTTTCTTCTTAAAACAAAACAATTTATTAACAGTTACTTAACAAGAGACACAAGGGAACGAAACCGGTTACTTGAGAGAAGAAAAGAGAAAACAAGGCCAGATCTTAAAACAACACCTCCCCACCCCGTATTTCCTTCAGTTCCTGGCTCTACCTCCCCCCGGGCGGCGCAGGGGGACAGGGAATGGGGGAGTGCAGGTCAGTTCATCCATGTTGTTAACTGCCGCTCCTTTCTTAAAGGAGGAGGAGTCCTTACACCATTTTTCCCTTGCTTCGGTGGATCCCCTACTCACGAGGAAAAAAAAGTCCGCAAACTTTTCCAGCGTGAGTCCTGCCCGCAGGATTGCAATCCTCCCCATGGATCGCACCAGTTCGGGCTTTACCAGTCTCGGCCTCTTAGGGAGCTGCTGCCACTGGCGTCGGTGTGGGTCGTCCCACGGATTCCAGATGCCTCCACAACCTCGTTGTGCATCCCATGCCCCGTTATTAACAGTACCTCGTTGTGCATCCCCTGCACCACGACCTCTCCTGGGCTCAGGCATCTCTTCCCCAACGTGGGTTTCTCCACGGGCCATGAGTAGGTCGCTGCTCCGCCGAGTGCACCCTGGCTGCAGGGGGGCCGTCTGCCATCTTCACACCGATTGCAAGGGAAAACTTCAGCCCCAGTACCCCTCCTCCTGCTCCATCTTGACTGACCTGGTCGTTGTGGTTGTTTTCTCTTAGATCTTAATCCTCTCTGGGGGAGCTCGGCCCGGCGGGCACCCCGGGAGCGGGGCGCTTCCCGAGTCCCCCATGCGGCTCCCCCGGCGCCATCTTGAGCACATGGCGCCGGCCCGGGCCCGAGCGGCCGCCCGGCCTGGAGCCGGGAGCGAGGGCAGCGCCCTCCTGCCCTCTCCTCGTTCCTGGGCAAAAGCCCCTTTCCCGCCCCTTTGTCCCAACTTAAATAGGGCAATTCGCAGAGGTGCCGATTTGGCGCAACCCCCCCCGGGGGGGGGGGGATGGGACTCAGATCTGGTGGCACAGGGAGCAAATCCCCTCCCCTGCCACCAGAACAGCCCCCCCCGCCCCCCATCAAACTATCGCGCTTGGGTATCACAATGTTGAGCAGTGTGGTGGCTAATTTTTGTGCCGCTATCCACAAGTTGGAATTCTAATTGCTTATCAACAGAGGCAAAAAAACCCCATCAAATTCAGTAAAAAACCTGCCTAATTATGTCAGAAAAATGGCTGAGATGAAAGTTTATTTCCTACCCTTTCCTGGGGCTTGCAAGCCTTCCTGCACTGAAGCTGCATATCTTAGAACATTTCTAACTTAGACCTTTTCTCTTCAAAGCTAGTTTAAATAAATGCTTCAATCCTTTCTTTTCAAAACACGTCAAAATATAGTGTATTCATTCAAAAAGTGGAAAACTTAACTGCCTCTCTTCTGTCTTTGGAACTATTTTAACCCATATTCAGCACCCTGTTGTTAAGTGTCCCGGGTTATGAAGTGCAGGGGAAGAAGTTCCTGCAATTTTTCTGGTCAAGGCTATTTCACTCTGCATGGATTTTCATCAATTCGGTAAAAGGAAAAGCACAGTTAAACACAGATCTATAGCTTAATGACAGGAGAGACTCAAGTTCCCACTGCATTGAATACTTAATAGCAGGTATTGAAATATTTAGTAGCCTCCAGGCTAGGACTCAAAGTCCCCCTCCCCTCATGCCAGGTGAGTGCCTTAACTAGGTTATGAAACAGCACAGTGCCATATCAAGATGTCTTTATAGCCAAGATCCACACAACAACACATACCTTGTAAAGACAAGGAGAGGGGGAAATCCAGGAGTAGCTCATAAGCACACAGTAACTGAAGCTTCCTACTGAGCTTTGATGCACTTTTGTTTTGGGTTTAAGGAATATTGAATTATTGCCTGCGAAGTGGAATGGCTTCAGCCAGGAGGTCTGAGATCATACATGGCCCTAGAACACCTCGACCAATTTATCCTGCACTTTGCTTGCAATCAATCATAATCAATTAATCACACCACAGTTCCCGGGACAGCAATGCGAGGTGTGGAGTGTGATTCTCTGCATCTTGCAAGAGATGTGAACCCTCCTGAAAAGAGGAGTGCTGCTCCCTACAGCCTCCTGGTTAGGATGTCTACCTGTTAAATGAGAGACGTGGAGTGGGGATGGAAATTAGTATGTGTCCTTGGCAGAGGAGTATGATCTACCTGGGGAGTCCTTATGTAAAGTAGGACTGCAGTACCTGCTCCTAATTTGGCAGTTATATTTTGTGCCCACATTCTCTGAAAACACCTACCAGATGGACCCCTGTGAGCAAAATTATTAGAAAACCACATAATTTGTGTTTCCCCTTCTGGGTTAGGAATGATATGCAGGCCAAGCTCCAAAGTCTTGACAAGCGTGAGGTATTTCTGAGCACTTGTGGCTTCTGGAGAACATTATTACTGGGTGGCAGCAGCATCAGACAAACTGACAACGAGCTGCTGAAGTCCCTTATAAGTCTCTTGACAGAGCTGAGCCAAAATACCTGCTGAGAAGCAATGCTTCCAGAAGCGTTCATTTTAGGAGCAGACCCTTGCTGTCAAGAAGCAGCTGCCCTCTCCATGCAGGAAGCAATAATCAGTTTGAAAGGATGTTGATGGGCCACTGAGATTTCAAGTTCAGCAAGGTATAAGAGAGATTAAATTGCTGGATTTCTGTGTTCATTCCTGGGGCCTAGCTTTGAGATTTAGCTTATTAAATCAGATTCTAAGTTTTCATTTAAAGGAAAACAACAACAAGAACTACACGAAAACACCCACATATTATTTTATTTTAAAAAAAGCAGCAATACAAAGAGATGGAGTGACACTCCAATCACTGGAACGTAACCAAATGAAACCGTGTGATCCTATGCAGGGAATATTTGCTGCTGTTTGCTCCTTAGTTAATTAATTATTGCTGGCAAGTTGTGTAGGGTGTGGGCCTGTTCTTGGCTGCTTCACTCTATGTTTGATGCTGAGGCCAGGGGAACTCCAGAGGGTATTGTAAAAATTCCTCGCCTTGGGAGTGAAATAGAGAAAAAAACTTTGCATGCTCACTGTTGTTGTTGTTGTTGTTGTTGTTGTTGTTTCAAATCCTGTCCCCCATGGTAATTTTATGATGGTCCTTGATGCTCTAAACCACCGAAGATGGAGGCTGCAAGTTTTGCCTGTCTTACAGATATTAGGGAAAGGTTACGACGGTATGGCAGGCTTATTCCCGTTGAGTTCAGGGGAAAGGGGAAACCTAGAATAGGAGTTAGGATGCCCATATGGACGATAGCACATCTGGGCTTCATTCCCCGATTTGTTGTAAAATGTCTTTATGACCTCAGCCAAATCACTTAGGGATGGGTTATTAAAGGGATTTAGGTACCTAAATCCACCATGACATTTTCAAAGTTGAAGCTCAGGCACTGCCTTGTCTTTCTCCTCCCTGCTGGTGCATAAAACTCCTGGGGATGGTTAATCATACCTTCCTGCTGGAGGCTGTGACGCTTGAGAGCAGCTTTCCCCCACCATGTTCCTCCTAGTTACTTTTTCGTGTGTTCATGCAATTCGCACCGCTATGGGACCATGAGTGAAACTGGCCGAGGCAACCGATTTTGCTGAAAAATTGGCAGTCAAAATGTCACCACAGATGATGGAAAAAAAAAGGGGTTATTTTAGTCCAAATGAATAAAATGTTATCATTTATCATGTAACACCACCATTATGTGATAGAAAAGACTGAGGCTGAGTAGGGCCAAGAACTAAAAATGTGGACAAGAAAAGTAGAACCATCTTGTGTCAACAGAACTACTAACAGATGTAGCTTGTTTTGTTTTTAGAGGTTAATTTTTGTGAATGGGACAGTGAAAAAGTGTAAGAGTTTTTCCCCTGCTGCTGCTAACAAGGTGAATGAAAACGCACCGCAAGTCTTTTATGCTCCAAGAGTGCATACTTAAGGTCTGCCAATTAATTTCCCTTATACTTATACTCAACAGATGGAAAAATGAGGCAAATAAGTATCCCATAATCACAGAATAGCTGAGATAATTCATGATACTTGAGTAAGAGTTGAATAATTTACAGCAAAGTCACAACAATCCCAATGAAAGCTGAAAACAATTTCCACCTTCCTGGATGAAAATTAGAGCTGATCAAAACTTTGGATTTGTTTTATTTCCTATTCATTCCCCTTCAGTATACCTGATCTGGTTAAAATCATGCTTCTTCTGACTTAAACTAATGGCAAAACAGGGTTAAGTATTCTCAGGTTAGCTGTTTTTAAACCACAGTAACTGCCCACATAGGCATAGTTCCATTAATTAAACATATGAATTTAATGTAGTTAATTTATGCAAGTTTAGACTCAGGCTCACAAGTGGTTATCATAGCATAATAAATTACAATGCTTTACTTGACCTAGGCTTTAACTATCCCCGTATGTGATTCTGAGCTGTAGTGAGAGAGGTAACAACAAGGCAAAGTTTGGCTTAGCACAGGAAAAAGAGTTCTGCTAATTCTACTTTATATTTCAGTAAGAATAAACAAGATGTAAATAAGAAATGAGTGTTAAATACATTGTCTGTATAAAAAAAAAAAGAAGATATGCTTAATCTGTAAAGGTGCAGGAGATTTCTTGGCTTCTTGGGAGAAATTGTGGCTGAACATAAGTTTGTTTTGTTTTGTTTTGTTTTCCTGTTTGATATTTTTTCCTCACTGGAACTTTATTTGAACTAAAAAAAAAACAAAAGTATTTCTAGGAAACTTGAAAAATCTAGCAGAAATAAAATTATGTTTTAAAATCCATTTAGCAAAAACTTTCAGCAAATGTTTTCTTAAAATGGGTATTGAAATTTTTCTTTTACTGACTGAAACCAGATGCCTGCTAAGTCAATAATTGAATGCTTCGTGTTTTGTTTAAAGAAAAAAAAAAAGTGGGTCTAGGGGGAAAAAAGAATCTAGGGGGAAAATGGGGCAAAGTGAATAGCTCTTCAATTTCTTTTCTGCAAAGCAAAAAACCCCAAATTATTATGATTTCTTCACCTTCCCATTTTTTACTCCCTCTGATGAGCACTATTGAAAACAATGGATTCCTCATTGACTGAGGTAGGTGAAGTCATCTCATATATTCCTCCCCAGTACAGGAAAATTGATCATAAGCTTGAAGACTGCAACTAACCTTTTTTTTTTTTTTTTTCCTGAGCGCATAATGTCCATAAGCAGATTGCTGCTGAGCTGGCTACTTGTTTGAAATGTTGAATATGCAATACTTGACCAGAAAGTAGAGAATATGACCCAAAAAGAAAGATTTTATTTCTCAACCTCAGTCAGCTGACATTAGTCAGATTTACAAAAGTTGCTTGAAAACAGGCAGCAGCTGCTGACTCAGAGGTTACACTCTGTTTTGACAGCATGAAATTAGTTGCAGTCGAGCATGGTACGTGTTTCTGGTCCACTCTTGGACAACGACGTCTCCTGCTGTAACCCAAAGGCTTTGAAGTCTCATCTGGAGAGCAAAATCCTCAAGGGAAAGGTCACAATTTAAGAGAAGCAGTAGTGTTCTGATAAACAGGATAAGGGAATTTTAGAAACTTCAAGACTTTTTTTTTTTTTCTTCCTTCCTTTCCGGCCCACACAGGTATTGCTCGAGGCATCAGTCCTAGAAAAATTAGGCTACTGTAAGATTTATTGGCTGAGTGCAGAGTTTACATTACATTTTCTCTCATCACTTTCTCCTGGAGTAATTGCCTATGCATGCACAGTCCTGGCTGCAAACAGTGTGGTCTGATCCTTGGGTGGCTCATTTTGGGACTGATCCAGCTAAAGGTTGATATCACCCATGAGCAGCTGAGTCCTTTTAACTCAGAAGCTTGGGACTTTGCAGGAAGATAACATGGTACTTTGGAAGAGCAGCCCCTCAGTATAGGGTTTTTGCAAACACCGTCTCCCAGTTATTTTTTCCATACAACTGCTGTTTTCCTTCAAGTCTGATTATTTTTACTGTAATTTTCTTTCATCAGCAGCCACTGTAATTGATACAAAATACCTGTAGACATAGTCCTGGTTGTGAAATTCTGGCGTGGTTAAATCCTTCTGTGAGGTTTTTCGTCTTTTTTTTTTTTTTTTTTTATATTTCCAGTGGGCCTAGAATCTCTGGCATAGGGTTTGCAAAACTATTTCTCTCTTCTTTGTCATAATAACCCTACAAAACACTCAATTTCAGCTGGAAACACGACAGTCAAGTTTGTAGAACTGTTACTGAACGTGAAAGGCAATCAGTTTTCCACGCAGCACCCCAAGGAGGCAGAGCAGGTACAAACCCCAGGACTCACAAAATACCTGTGAGTCTTTCTACTCAAGATTATGATGGCAGGGATAAAGATCAGACCCTGCAAAACAAAAATATTCCCCAAGACCCTATACAGAGGACTTTACAGTGAAAATACTTTATCAACTCTGAGAACTCATGATTCTATGACTAATGCCAGTGACTGGAAAACTTCTATAAGTTCTTTAAAAGATGCTAAGCACCTATACATTCTTACCTGTTTTGTGCTATGATTTAATCCTCAAATTTATCCTTAGTTAGTAGCACACCTGAATGCAAATGCCAGAGGATAAAAAAATGCTAACTGTGTCTTTGCTGGTAAAACTGGAATCACACCTCGACACACCTCAGAGTTTGACCTGTGGTACTGAAGTGTGATGCAGAAGAAGGTGAAAACCAAATCATTCCCTTTTGTAAAAATTACAGTCCCATGAAGCTACAATAATTGTAGTCGAAAGGTGGGCCAGGCTGCTTCAAAGATCAACTGTATTATTCTTATTGGTTCCTTGAAAATATTTCATGACACATGAACCTCTCAAACAGTAGAAAGACATACAGCTTTGAAATAATAACTGGAGGAAGAGGGTAAACCGAGCCATATTTATTCAAGCATTCCAGGTGCCCTCTGCAATTGGTGACCTAGTCAAGTATGAGAAACTATACAATCCCAGGGGCATGCCGCCAAAAAGATCCACAGCCACTAAATGCATTAAGACATTAATGTCTACTTTGGGATCAGTTCTCAACTTAACAGGTTAACCTCTCGGCCACGAGGGAATAAGCAGCAAACGAGATTTAGCCAAAGCTTGTACTCGGAGGGTAATTGATAGCTGCAGCCCACCCATCTGATACATTTTTTTGATGGAGATAATTTTCCTCTCATAGGGGAACTATCCGTAGAAATAATTTAAGTTGACATCTCAATACTAAATCAAAATGCTGTGGTCTGACATAGGTGCTGTTAGATGATCTGAGCCTTTCCAGCTAAAAGACACAGAGAGGGTGAGAGAGTAAAGAGAGAGAGAGAGAGAGAGAGAGAGAGGGAGACCTTGGTTTGCTCTTTTGGTCATTTTTTAGGAGGAAAGTTTCCATTTCAGTGGCAAATAACTCCGCTTTTCTTTACAATAATAAGTAAGCACTCATTTATTCCTTTCATGACAGACATATTTTAGACCTCCAGAAAATGAGGCTTTGTATGGCATTTTGGGATAAGTCCTTTTTTTTTCTCTCTCTTTAAAAAAAAACAATTATTCTGCTGAAATGTGAGAAATTGTTAATTGATTTTTTTTTGGTACATTATTGTTAGCAAAATTTGCCTGTAGAAGTAATAATACCGATACGAACATTATTCTCTTCTCTTCTCTTCTCTTCTCTTCTTCTCTTCTCTTCTCTTCTCTTCTCTTCTCTTCTCTTCTCTTCTCTTCTCTTCTCTTCTCTTCTCTTCTCTTCTCTTCTCTTCTCTTCTCTTCTCTTCTCTTCTCTTCTCTTCTCTTCTCTTCTCTTCTCTTCTCTTCTCTTCTCTTCTCTTCTCTTTTTTCTCTCCCGTTCCTTCTCCTCTTTTCCTGTCCCTTCCCCCCCACTTTTTGTCTTTTGCGTTTTGCAAGAGGAGATGATAAAATTCTGTGGTTTTTTTCCTCCTTACCCCCAAACCGTATGCAAATTACTTTAAAAATATAATATTTTTTTACTCTTCTCGCATTTTCTATGCAGAATAATACCACGACCTCTGGGGAATACATAGGAGCAGCAAGCAACTTGTAGCAAGTTGTGCTTGTAGTACTGGAGGTTGAAGCTGGATGTCATTCCACCTGTTTTACTGATAGCAAGAAAAAGATATTCTAACTGTTGAGACCTTTACATCTTTATTTTCAAAATCAGCTGTGATACTTTAATCTAGAAGTCCGTTATAGTGGAAGAGTACATTTGTTTATTCTAATTTCATAGTTATTATTAAGAATTTATCTTACTGATTAAGGGATATAATCTTTTCATATGAGACATAGACCTCTTTGAGACATGACAACAGCACCATTTCAGTCTTCCAGGACATAATCTTTAGTGTGTTAAATATTCTCAACACAACTATCACAGTTGATATTCTCCTACATGAAAGCTTATCAAATAACCATAATAAGACTTCAAATTGCAGTAGATAAATATTTTTAATTATTTTTTACAGATTTTTTTTTTTTTATGGGAAGGGTAATATACAATGGAACTTTTTACTTCCAGAGTAAGTGTAACGGAAGTGAAAACCCAGACAGTTATGCCAAAGCAATATAGAGTTTATGAACACAGCAAGCTTCAAATTGTGACATATCAAAAATAGTTAAACATACTAGACAAGTGGTAATTGCAAAAATGGAATAAAAGCTGTGTATTTAAGATCTTTCCCTTGTAATATTTTATGTTCTTTCATGGCTCATTAGGTTTGGTCAATGTTACACAGTCTTTCCACCTATAATAAAGCAGAAAGCAAGGAGAAAAAAAATCATAAAATCAGTATCATTTGTTGCTGAACAAAGAATATCACAGTGCTAGTTATTTGAGAAAGTAGATTTGGGACTGACTTGTACCAGCTGGAAATTGTTAGATAGAAAATCAGAAAACTGTGTACTTGAAATGTGATTTACACTATGAGGTAAGCCTTAAAAAACCTCGCAAACTCTGAAGGTAAACTGGAGTGGGAAATTTTGGGACATTTTATGCGTTTCCCTTTCCTAAAGGAAAACTTCATCAGTCAGTTGAGATCGAAATAATTTCTCATAGTTTAAAAGTAATTTGGTTTCAGTACAATGAGTAATGAAGAAATAGATGAGAAATTTCACTTCAAAAAGATGTAAGGATTACAGTCATGTAACTGTGTATGAGAACAAAGTGGAGAAAAGTCTCTGGATCTGTCCTCCTCTTGAGTTCCTGTCCTGCATGATCACCTATGCAAACAGTCAACTACTGCTAGCAACAGTCAACTACTGCTAGCAACAGCAAATGGAGAAATTAATCAATCAAACAAATGGGATATTGTTTTGGGCAAACTCTAGGGGATAGGTTTGGGACATCAGCTTACTGTCATTATCTTTTTTCCTGAAAAAAAACCACAAAAAAAACCCCAAACAAAACGAAACCTAAAATATATATATTTGTAATTCCGTTCTGTGCAAGTGAAACAGTATCAATTGGAAGCTGAAGGATCTTGACCACAAAATATGATCTAAAGGATCAATTTTTAAATCAGTTGAATATTTAAAACATTTTGATTTGGGATATTTTATTTTTCTTGTGTAGTATTCAACAAGGGCTGTAGACCATTAGACTGTTCCTTCAGGTAGAAATAAATTTCAAGTAATAACGGTTTTTCCTTATTGCTGAAAGCTTTTGTCTCTGTTTTTATTTTTTCCTCTCACACAATATCCCCACTACTTTCTGTAGGAAAACACTGTGACCCATTTTCATCCTTTTCTTAACCTAGGAGTGATTTTACTGGTGTCTTGGTAGTTGACACTCTGATTTACTTCATCATTTCATCTGGGTAGAGGTCAACAGTTTAAGAAGTACTGGGACAAATCTGCAGTGTGAGATAAAATTAGATAGTTCAAAATTAGATAATACCAACTAGATCTCAACAGCTTTATGGCGAGATGAAGTTTGTTTCTGTGTAAAAAAGCAGCTTAATCTCATCTTCCCTCTCATCAAAATAAGGGCCAGATCCTCTTTTGACTGCCATTTTTTCACATTCTGTAGAGATTCAGTGATTTATATCATCTGGCATTGTGTAGCTAGTGATATAGGTTTTATTTGCCTTTGCATAAGGCAAAAAGGAGGACACACAAGGATGAGAATCTGTCCCTCTCAAAGCACACTGCACCATGGTCATCATGGGGATGAGATGGTTTGTAGTTTCCATTATGGTCAACATATTTGAAAGGAAATTCTACTTTGTGTTGTCACTTTAATTTTTTATTTTTTTTTTTACATCACAGACTTCAAAATGCTTCTTTGAAACAACTGAAGAGTGAACTTTAATTCATGTTTTTTAAACAAAGGTTATATGAGACTTACAGAGGCCTCACAAAAGAAAAATATCAGCAAGAATTGCACATTACGTTTAGAGTGCTACTGACTTTCAAATTTCTCTACAGGTATTATTTCCCATGAATAGGAACAAAGAGCAAAAACAGTTAAAAAAGCATATTCAAATGTGTGCATAAAAAGGCATGGTAAATGAATACTGTTTAGTTTGCTGACATAATTACTGGAATGTAATTTTTATGAGTCGTAGAAATCTTGGCATTTTCACTGAACCAGATAATTAGACTCTGAATAGAACAGGGTCAGAATAATTAATACATCAAAACTAGATGAACTTTTTCTAATTATTTTTATTTAATCTCTATTATAATTATTGTTATACTCTGCTGAGCATGATTGCCTCATGTTCATAGATTTGAATGCTGTCTTATAGTTGCATCCTGGGACTTTGTGGAATATTAACAAACCGTGGCCTGGAGAAATTAGAATGGTGTCGTTTCATGATGGAATTCTAAATTGGAATTTTTCTATTTTTCTATGTAGTTGCACAAATTTTGCTTCACTATCATTAAAAAAATGAATTTTAAAAACAAAGTCTTTTAGTTTATTTATTTTTACTTTAAAGGGGAACTTTTTCCGGAGTTAAAAGCAAGCTTTTAATAATACTTCCCTCTCCCTCTCTTCTGACTCCTGCAACTTTTTTTGGATCTCATCATTTTTTCTTTTAATTAGATTTTTTTTTTCTTATTCCATAGTTTCTCTTCAAGCTTTTGAAACATCAAAGTTAAAACCAGACTCCACCGATTGAATTCAATCACTCAGAAGCATGGAGAAGAAGGAGCGCTTCTGTAGTCAATGTTGATGTAACTGAAGGCATGTGAGAGATTTCAGTCTACATTGTATATTTTTTTCTTTCTTTGAGAAGTATGGACATTATATAAAACCACAGTGACTGCCATCGGTAGGACTGATTCAACAAGTTCTCTGACATCAGGTCTGCTGGCCAGGACCTAAGGGTTGCTTTGATGGCTTGAAAATGTGTCTGTATTCTATTATTCAGCATGTGCTATGTCTAAGCAACAGAACACAAATAGCTGGAAGAAAGGTTACAATTATAAAGTCTTGCCCTTTGCTTTAGATGGCAATAGTTTATGAACTTGATGAAAAAGGCAGTCAACTGGTTGCCTACCAATAGTTTTTCTTTAAGACCTAATTTATGGGCCCCATTTTGTGTGCTGAGACTTGAACGGAGTCACTGCAGACCTGCATTGATATAACCATAAACAGAAATATGAGGTATGTTAACTTTTGGACTTAGAAATTCCCACTGCAGTTGACCATTGAGAGGCTTCTTTGGAAAGATTAGGAGAAAAAAAAAAAAGTATCAGTCTTTGCTTTCCTAATACCTCCTATTTTCTAATATCTTTTATCATCAAGGACAGCAAGTGTTAATAAGAGAGAATGACCTGTGAAGTAGGGTTTTTTTTTTTCCTTCAGAAGGTCATTCCATAAATGCTGTGTTTAACTCAACTATATTAGACTGGGTCTGCACACCAACTCCTACTTCAATCCCACACATGATCTCCATGGGAGTAAAGACAATATTTCCTAAGCTTTCCCTAGCTCAAGTTCTATTCAAAGCAAAACGACCTACTTTTTATCCCTCACCCACTCCTTGTCTCTAAACATGAATCCCAGCCCTTATCAGATTACTTTACAAGTGCTATGAATTAGCAGAGATACCTAAAAAGATAAGTGACCATCTTCCCTTTAAGGGATGCCCAAGATGACAGCATTTTCTGTACTAAGATCTGACTAATCTCTGTAGGATTTCATAACAGATAGTCAGCAGTCTGGGAAAGGACTCTGGCCTCATTTCCAGTGCAGCCCTCATTCGTTTAATGTCCTCACTGGTAAATCTCCAGTATACACAATCCAGCTCCCAGGAGAAAGAATATGGACGACTCGAACTGGAAAGGGATAATGAGTGGACAACGACCCCAGGCTGAGTTTCATGTTAATTACACAGTAGTCCAGACTCTGTATCCTTCTCTAGCAGAGAGTACTGGAAGAACTCAGTATGCTTTGCCACCATAACCTTGCAGGCCGACTAGGCAGATGCTATTAACCTGTTAATCAAGTCTATATCCTATGTTCTGTGATGGGTACCACACTGGAGTAGACCATGTACAATCATTTACATTACAAACATTTACAACCATGTACATTTACAAACCCTTGCCAGAAGAACGACCGGGAATATTTGCATGGGGAGAAGGTCCGTGTCTTGGAGGCTAATAAGTGTCCGTGCCAAAACCCAGCGACAACTGGGAGAGACTGAGCTGAATGAAGCTCCATCCTGAGGACTCATTCCCTGTGCAGAAAGGACACTTTTTGACAGCTCTATGGGTTTGAATACAAGCACTTTATGAAATGACAGTCTAATCCAAAACACTTCCAGACTACCAGTGTCTTTCTTAGCCGGAATTTGTTGTGCTGGTAATGAAAATACTAATCCAGTGGAGCCAAAAACTTAGAACTGGAAACAATTTCCTGTCAACTTCAGTTAACAAGACCATGAGTACTTGTTTTAAAGTGATTTCTAAGGCATTTTTTTTCAAGTATTTGATACAGGAAACTATATGGGAAACTTTACTGGGGACAAAACCAACTTTGGGGGTTTTAACTCATTTTTTTATTCTTGGATAAAACAGCTACAAGATGGCTGAAAGTGTAAGTCCCTACTTCAATGGCAAAAGGTTTTTTAATTTGAGACGCTATTGACTCCAGTCATGTTTGAATTGTAAGAAGTACAACATGTAGCATAATACAGGCTTTTTGTTTCGCCAGTTGGGTTCTGGGATGTGCCTCTGTGTGAATACACTTGCAGACTGAGACTACATTTTGATGGCTTTTTCCCCAAAGACTGTGTTCAGGTTGGACGGAGCCTTGAGTAGCCTGATCTAGTTGAGAGGTGTCCCTACCCATGACAGGGAGGTTGGATTAGATGATCTCTAAGGTCCCTTCCAGCCTATGCCATTCTATGATTCTATGTAGGCTTTAGGAACCACTCGCTGAAGTCTTCCTTCTTAAATCACCTTAGAGGAGTCATTGTAATCTACTTCTGCTGTTTCCTTCCAAATAAAAGAAAGAATTTCCCCATCTTGCAGGCTCCTGTGTAACAATGTGCTGAAGACCCAGAGCTCATGTAGATAAAATATAGTCTGTTAAAAACGGCACAATCATGTGGGTGCTGATGGAGACTTCTGAGTACAACACTGAATGGACCTCATTCTAAGTCATTATAGATGACTATCTGACCTATGTTATTTTGCTCATCTCTTCGAAAACTGTGCTATACTTCTAAACTTCTGATAGACCCAATCCTAGAAATTTTCATCTAGGTGGCTAATCTGCTGAAGTCAAATAGTTTATCACAAGCACATCTTCCTCCCATGCTGGAGGCTGAGAAAAATCTTCCTACAAAGTCTGTGGGGTGATCCTTCCTCCAACTGGAAAGAATTTTTCAGTCTCATTCTCACACTGTTGCAAACAACTTCTACCTCAAATAAAGCTGCATTTTCAGCATTTTTGGGTGAACTAAAAAAAGGTATGCTCAAACTTCCACAATTCTGCACAGCAATCTATTTCCTTACAGCCTGCTTTCATGATTAAAATTCTGCCCTGGGTCAGCTAATTTATGATTGATATCAGTGAAAGGTCAAGCATCCCGGGTGTGGGAGGAGGGAAGAGTGAGTGTGTGGAGGGGGGTGGGAGGAAAAGGGAAGGTTGCATACAACTGCTGCTGAAATTGAGGGAAAACACATAAGAAAACTAGATTAACAGAAAAAAAAAAAAAAAGTAAGAAACCCCCAGACTTCCCACAGCTTAGAAATAATAGAGGAAAATGGTCAAAATACAACTTCTGTCTATTTCTCATATAACTTCTCCATTAATTCTTCTTATTATCAAGCTTTTCCTCCTCTCTTCTCACACCTCCTTTTCTTTTCCTCTCAAGTTCTCATGCCCACCTTATTTCCACAGTTTCCCTGTTCCATATCCCTCAGCTCTCAATTTTGTGGAGCAGACAAATTAACGCTAAATTTTTTAACTGTTTAAAGTCCCTAAAGGCCCTTTAGATGCTAGAATATAAAGGTACACAGCTGAATCACCCACTGCTCTCTTTATAATAACAGTATAAGTTTTTACAGACTGGAGCTAACAGTATGATGTCTAAATGCTCACCTCAGAATGAGGTGAACTGTACCCAAGAAAGGCTTATATCTCCCCATTAACAAGCGGGGGATTTTAGATAACTCGTTCACCTGCAGAAGTTTATAAGACATTCACCTAAAGTTAGATGGCATGACTTCCCCAGTGAGTTAAGGAAGATCTAAAATTTTTCCCAGTTGAGTGTGCTTTTAGTCTGAGAGATGACAGTAGCGTGCAATTTTGCTCTACGTGCCCGTTCACACTTCAGAGATGAGCTCATTTCCATGATAGTGAAGTGCTTCATCTGCAGTTTCCAGAATTTTTTTTGAGGCATCGTTTTGAGCAAGGTCAGGTGATTCCTGCTGATTTATAAAAATGGTGAATTACATCAGCTTTCCTTACCCTTTTCCCACTGTCATTATAAAGGCCATCTTGTAACTCCACTTCTTCAGCCCTGACTAATTCCCAATTCCACACAGAAAGCAAAATAACACAGTGCCTGCCTGTGTCTATAGCCCAGACTTAGGATCAGATCCCAAACATGAAGGAGCTGGGGGAGGAATCTCAGTTCTTCACAGTGGTACATGGGTCAAAACAGAGACGAATTTCCACCTTGAAAAATATTTTGAAAATATTCTGTACAGTTTTGAGCCTCCAAAACAAGCAAGACATGGATATGCTGGAGCAAGTTTAGCAGAGGGCCATCAGGATGGTTGGAGGCTGGAGCACTTCCCCTATGAGGACATGCTAAGGGAGCTGGGCTTGTTCAGCTTAGAAAAGAGATGGCTTGGTGGGACTTGGTAGGATTCTTTCAATATCACAGAGAATGTTACTGTGAGATGAAGCCAGAATCTTCACAACAAAGTATAGGGAGTCAACAAGAGACAATGGTCATGAGTTAAAACAGAATAAAAAGTCATTAAAAAATGGATATGAGGAAAATTTTTTCACCATAGGGATAGTTAAACATTGAAACAGGCACATTTCAGAAATCTCTGTCCTTGGAGGTTTGCAAGACCAGCCTGGGCAAAGCGCTAAGCAAACTGTTCTGAACTCAGTGCTGAACCTGCTCTGAGACGAAGACTGGGCTAGGGCTTTTCTGGGGTCCATTTTCACCTGAATGACTCTATAATCCTACTGATAAAAGACAGTTGTGGAGCTCTGCCATGAAAACTTTGATTCATTAACATCTTAGCATGGACCCAGAAAGAATAAAAACTCTCAGGTAGAAACACGTAGAGGAACTGATCACCACAATGAGAAAACAACTTCTAATACCAATGTAGTATCAGCACTATCTAACCATTGCACCTCTAATGAAACATTCTGGCATGTTATACTCTGTTGCAGCCAAAAAGCAACAGAAAACAATGGGATTCCCATCACTTCACCTTGGAGATTGATTTTAGAGTAAGTAAGTGGAGCTAAATGTTTATAAGTACAGTTCGTCTTTTTCAAGGCCTATTCATAAAGTAGGTCAGGTGAATCATGCCACAGACATGCCTACCTCTCTACATTGACAATAGTGCCAAAAATACAAAGACTATGACTATCTGGGACATTTAACAGGTAAGTTGTTTTCTCCTCTGTCTTTGGAAACAAAATAAATTTATTACAACTTTTAGATTTGGAAAAGTTTTCAATAGATTTGTTGAAATTCATAGCTGATATTCTCTCTAATTAACAGCAGAAGAGAAGACCTCACAACAAAATAGCAGGTATAATGTTCATATTTGATCTATTCTGTTTGCATGATTGTGACTTTGAGTGACCAGTAACACCAAACTTTCCGGGTTAGAAATACGAAGATCTGACCGCCTTCTGTGATTAGACACAATTGAGACACCAGTAGCAAATAATCATAGAATCATAGAATAGTTTGGGTTGGAAAGGACCTTTGAAAGTCATCTAGTCCAACCTTCCTGCAGTGAGCAGGGACATCTTCAACTAGATCCTTTTATCTAGTTTAAATCTACCCTCTTTTATTTTAAAACTGTTATCCCTTGTTGTATTGCAACAGGCCCTGTGAAAAAGTTTGTCCCCATCTTTCCCACAAGCTCCCTTTAAGTACTGGAAGGCTGCTAGAAGGTGTCCCTGGAGCCTTCTCTTTTCCAGGCTGAGCAACCTCAACTCTCTCAGCCTGTCTTCATAGCAGAGGTGCTCCAATCCTCTGATTATTTTTGTGGATGAGCTCCATGTCTTTCCTGTACTGAGGACTCCAGAGCTGAATGCAGTGCTGCAGGGGTGGGTTTCACGAGAGCAGAGTAGAGGGGGAGAATCACCTGCCTCAACCTGCTGACTGTCCTTGTGATGCAGCCCTGGATACGGCTGACTTTCTGGAATGCCAGCACACATTGCTGGCTCATGTACAGCTTTTCATCCATCAGTACCCCCAAGTCCTTCTCTGCAGGGCTGCTGTCAGTTCCTTCATTCCCCAGCTGTATTGATATCAGGGATTGCCCCAATGCGTGTGTAGGACCTTGCATTTGATATTGTTGAACCTCGTGAGGTTCACACAGGCCCACTTCTCGAGCTTGTCCAGGCCTCCCTGGATGGCATCCTGCCCCTCAGGCATGTTAACTGTACCACTTAGCTTGGTGTCATCTGCAAACTTGCTGGAAGTGCATTTAATCCCACTGTCTACGTAATTGATGAAGATACTAAACTATACTGGTTCCAATATGGACCTCTGAGGGACACCACTTGTTACTTATCTTCATCTGGACATTGAGCCATTGACCACAGCCCTCTAAATGTGACCAAACAACCAATTGCTCATCCACCAAACAGTCTACCCATCAAATTCATATCTCTCCAATTTAGAGAGAAGGATGTTGTGGGGGACCATGCCAAAGGCCTTACAGAAGTCCAGATAGATGACATCCGTAGCTCTTCCCTTGTTCATTGATCTAGTCACTCTGTCATAGGAGGCTACTAGGTTGTGCTGACTGTCTCGAATCACCTCCCTGTCCTCCATGTGCCTTAGCTTAGCTTCTACAAGGCTCTGTTCCATGATCTTCCCCAGCAGAGGAGTGAGGCTGACAGGTCCGTATTTCCCAGGTTTTTCCTTTTTTCCTATTTAAAAATAAGTGCAATGTTTTCACAAGGGACTTCACCTGACTGCCATGACTTTTCAAATATCATAGAGTGGCTTGACAACTACATCAGCCAGTTCCCTCAGGACTCTGGGATGCATTTCATCAGGTCCCATAGACTCATGTATATTCAGGTTCCTCAGGTGGTCATGAACCTGATCTTCTCTTACAGTGGGAAGGACTTTGTTCCCCCGGTCTCTATCTTGTGGCCCAAATAAGCAATGCCAATCTCAGCTGTAAACATTGGATGCTGTTGTTTGCAACAGTAGATGTTGGTTGAACTCCCAGCAGTGCTACATGCAACAGGAGTAAGCAGTGCTGTCTCTCTGCAGTCGGAATCTGCAGATCTGGTGTCTACCAGCTGCATGAAGTCAAAAACCTGACAAATTACAGGTCTGTAAATCACAGAGATTGCATTGTTTTCCCACTTGATCCTAAAACCGAGACCACAGTCTTGCTGACATATTACCTGACACCACATAGATCAGAAAAAAAATGAATTAGCCATTGAAAATCTTCATGTCTCCTGAATAGGACCTTTGGGTAGAGTTGATGTATAATTGATGATTCCTGCTCCGAGTCCATTCTTTTGGACAGCAAGAGAAGATTAAGAAACAGGAAGATGATGGCAGATTTTTTTCTATATAGGCTGTAATCCAAGTTCTTGAGTACAGCTAGTCCCTCTTGGTTTACTCGTGTGAGATGAGTAAGAGAAGAGGACACAGGCAAATTCTTGTTGTGAGGATGGCTGTTGCTGCTGACATAAACCAGCACAGTCAGATTCTTCATAGCACATGTGGCAGAGGAGGCATGAGAGGAGCTGATGGTGACATATCAGCTCTGCTCTCCTGCACTCTTAGGATGTTAGAGCTGCCCAAAGGCTGTTCTATCTCACATTTAACAAGAAAGTTGCCAAGGCTCAGCAACCTGCAAACCCATATTGTAAGTGTGTCTGCCTACACTGTGAAGAGTACAAACATGAGAGAAAGTTGGGCAGTACTTATCCTTTCTTTAAAAGATATTAAGTTTAATCTTGCTCTAGCAGACAGCAATGGAAAAGTTCTCAATAGCTTTACTGGAAGAAAACCAGGTCCTAAATGCTGCAGTTCTATTTACAGAAGATCACAGTGACTGGAGAAGAGTTAAAAATGTTAGTGACAAATGTAACCATTGCCATCCAGTGGTACCATGGGCTACTGCATATGTATGAAAAAATCCTCCTTGTATCATATCAGAGAAAATACATCTCACCCTGGTACAAGACTTCCACAGCACGTGAGCTTCATCTCAAGGTTTCAAGAGAGCTGAAATATGGCTTGGGGCTTGATCTGGGCTTCTACATAGGGCTGGAGGGAAGATTTTGACCTTTTTCTCTTCTGTGGAAAAACTAAGATATGGCAATCAAACTTGCTCCTTCTGCTCTCTTCTGCTGTAGAAATAAAAGTGTCTTTTATGCCTTGACTGCAATTGTATGCAAGAAATCCTGCTTCTATCTTTAGGCTATTAGAAAAATACGAACGTGTAGTGAGTGCATATAATTGATCTGAACTTTTCTTTCAAGTGAACAGAAAGCTTGATAATTCCAATAATGAGTTCAAACAATCCCAATTTAATCGTTTTCATACAAAGCTTTCTCCCTTTCCTGCCTCTTCTTCCACAGACAAAAGTGAAATGATTAATATATTTTAGTGTTTTATGAAGAATCCAAGTCCTTGTCCATTATTAAACTAATCTCTATTCAGGATAGGGAACATAAATAGAAACAGAGGGAAAAAGATTCCCATTGTAGGGGTAGGAAAAGTCCAGTATGAAGTAAGGGCGGAGTAACAATTACTATGTGACAATTAAAGTTATGACTAAATCAGGAGGATGCTGGATACAATAGATGACTGGTGTGTTTCATACAGTGTAAGACGAATTGTGAGCTGGAGGTTGCTACATGGAGAAAACATTTAGTCATTAGCAGTTTGATTTCTCTCTTGCTTACTAGTCATATAAGTATAAATCATCTATAAACATGATTGACCACTATATTTCATGCCATTTTCCTATCATTATTATGCCAGTACATCCTAACCAAAGCTGACACCACTGCAAAGCTATAAAACAAGCAACACAAGATAGTGAATAAGGTTAATGTATCTCAGTCAGGGATGAATTTGACCCTCTGGGCTATTTCATATTTATAAGATTTACAGTTGGCATCAGATTCACTGGTGCACTATACTTGCTTTGTAACAAGGAGGTAGAGCAGCTGTGAAACATCCAGATCGGTTAAGATGGAATTGTTTTCCTCATGAATTTGACCCTGGACACCATATGGACTGGGAAACTCATTTGATTTTAGCAGCACTGCTGTCGTAATGTTTTTTTCAAATGATGCGTTTTCCGACATTTAGGAGCAGTATTTACCTTCTTAATTATGCATTTTGAGTGTCTGAGGTTTTTTTCATAGTATTTTATAGCATGGAAAGTCATCAAAATATAAATTGTAGCCAGGGTTCAGGTTCCATTTCTGATAGAGGCATCTAGCTTTGCAGTTGCCTGAGATCTCATGTGTCATGAGCTAAAAAAACCCCAACCCATAAACATTGGTGGAGAAAAGTTGAATCTTGTTAAAATCTGAACAATCTTCTTAAGTTGTCTCTGTTTCTTTAGGGACTATTAGGGAATTTGGTGTGACACCTGCTAATTCAGGCACTCCAGTTAGCTGTCTAAAGTTAGGTGTGATGCTGGGTCTGAGGGTATGAGCATATTGTGATAACTCTGCATCAGCTCTGAGGGGTGAGAGCACATCCCACCTGACAACACACTGCATGCCAGTTAGACACTCTCAGCTCTGGATATAATAAAGAACCAGGATGAGCATGTTGTTGGAGAAATATTGCAAGACCTTTGTGATGGTTTAACAAACACTTACCTCTGTGAGAAATTGTTAGCTTAAATATTTTGAAAACATTTTATTTCTTAAATGTTCCTGTTTTGAAAGGTCAGATTTTGATACACATCCAGTCTACCCACTGCAGCATTCAAAGACAGGTATGTTTGATTCTGTTTGTTCCTGTGGAAAAATTATATATTTAATGTATAAAAAACTTATTAAACACTGCGGAAGGAATGGGAAAAATGATTCTGTGAATAGGAGAAAAACTGAGAACCTCTGAGTCCAGTACTACCTCACCCATGTTTACTGTGGTCAATAAGGCTTATCCTCTGGCAAAATTTTACAGAAACCATAACAGAAGCTTGTTTGTACAGGAGACAGAGTTTCCTTGAAATAAATGAGAGACTACAGGGTGGTCAACAGACTATCCCAAATATTACTCTGTTTTCCGTTCAGACCAGGTGCATCTTACCTTGATTTCCCCAACAAAAAGTTGCATGTACCTGTCTGACCATACCAAAACAAAATGTTCTATGGCAATCATTTGCCTCCCTCTGGGCAAAGGGTGAGATCAAGAATGAATTACATGCAGCATGTTAATTACACATACATTGCACAATTGGAAATAAAAGAAATTTCAGAAACTGCACTGAATACAAGAAAGAACCTAAATGTGTTCTATAGATCAACAGATAGAAAGGGAGATTTGGCTGATAAAATGTAGGCTTTAAAAATACCAGGTCAATACTAGCTGCAACATGGTGAACCAAGTATTTTGAATAACCTCTTGGAGAGTTTCTTTTTATGACTAATAACATTTCCAAAATTCCCTAGAGGAATTTAAACAGGACTAGGTGCAATTAGGAGGATATAAATACGGTATACATTTTGTCATGTCTTCTAACACAGCTCTAGTAAAAATAACCAATCAGTTTTAAATTGGATTGATGTAATGAAATCAATATCAAATTTGTATCAGGGCTGAGAGGAAAAAATATGTCATTTTGCAAGACATTTTGTACATATTTCAGTAGGTGATGCACATCCTACATTGGTGCAGCATCCAGACTTGTTCTTTTTTTCTTTTCTTCTCCAGAAAAAAAACACATGAAAAAAATCTTGGTTTATCCTCAGGTCTTACAACACTTCTTGAAATGAGTTTCCATTTATGCCAGGTATAAGAGATCTTCATTTGAAACATTTGAGACTTAAATCAGTCAGGCAGATATGATTAGTTTCCTGTAACTCACAAGAGTAGGGACTGACCACAGTGGAATTTAGTCATTTTCAGCTTGAATATCCATGTATTTTGATACAAACAATGCATTTTTGTTTAAACTTCAAAAAAATCATTTTTTATCCTTCAAAATAAAATTGAGGCATGAAACTGCATGCACCATAACTGTGATGAAAATAAACACAGAGACGAACAAAGGAATGGACCTCAACCTAACTCTATTCCAATCCTGATAGTCTTATCAAATTCTTTACTTTTGTGCATTGTAGTTTGCAGAAGTACACAAGTAGGTGGATATTTCAATTTCTATTAGAACAAATGAAAAACCACAAGTCTCTTACTCTTCATGGTTCTGGTAGCAAGATTAAAAATATGTCACAGATAATATTATCACGAATTAATTGTTGATGACTTCAGATACGGTGAAGATGGAAAAAACGTGTTCATTGTGAGAGTTCCAATCAGCTGGAACACATAGTTGCAAAGAAGCAAAAAAAGGCATGCAAAATGGAACAACAATGAGCACAAAAGCATGTGCCCAACTCCTGATTTGTAGCTGATTTTAGGGATTTTAGAATCTGATTTATATTTTCCCATATTGCTTTCTGCAACGCTTGACATTCTGATTATAAAACCTGGCTGAGGACAATGAAAAGCGAATAGACATGGGAATCAACATGCATATTTTTGGCTTGGATATGTTCCTATTTGTAAATAGTGGTGACGTATATGAAATGTCCCACCTTAATGTTTTTGCATATTTTCAAGATGATAGTTTGACCTGAAGTATTTATACATATGTAGGCAGGTATGTGTATATATGTTAGATGGAAAGTGTCGTGTGGATTTTATGTTACTTGACCAAGCATCAGAGGCTTAACTTGGTACTTTGATCCACCACAGATAATGACATTACTGGAGAAACAGTGTAACTCCTCTGTGCTCACATGCATTTATGAAATAGCAACATCCATTCTTCTGTCTTCATCGCAAGCATTTATAGAGGACTATTTGTGATGGTATCTCCCTTGTGGAAGTACACTGACAGTTTTCTAAAACCTGTAAATAATGTTTGTTTCTTTAGGTAGAAGTAAACAAAGGAATGGAAAATGTATTGCTCGTTCATTTTTTTCCTCTTGAATTCTCCACCACGAAGATAATACGGAGCAGTAGGCCCAGGAATATCAATATGCTGCATTATGATTCTGCTACTTCTAGTAACTGATATTTTGTGTTACATGTAATGTACATTCTAGAAAAATTTTCTCTTGCCACGAGAGACTACATAAAATGCCACTGAGTCTGAACATATGCACCAATTTCTGCCTGTGAGATGTTTTTTTCCAAGTCTTTGATCTCACCGTAGTTTTAAAGGGTAATGTAATCTACACCTTAATTCAGAAAGGTGGCCAAGCACTTACTTAACTTAAATCTGTTGTAACTAATACAGTTTTCCAGACTGGAGATGGAGTCATGTTAAACAGGTTAACAAACTGATGCTTAATGAGTATATCTGCCACTGAAAACCTCAGGTTCATAGAAACAAAGATTTTAGAGTTATAAAGGACCATTGGATGACGCAACTCAACTTCCTCTAAAACAAACGCTATGATATTTTATCTAGTTGCTCGTGTACTGAACCTAGATGTTTGATCAACAAGTCCTTAGCAAGGGGACAAATGACTACTGCTCTTTAAAGATCTGTATGATAGTCTCAGATATCTGATTTTTAACATCTTTCTATTCTGGGGAGAATTAATTGAAACTCTTGCCAAAGTCAAGCTCATTTGTCACGCATTCTCCCACGCTTGTCTATTAGGAGTCTTACTGACTCATTTTCAAATTATCAGCCTGTTTTATGTATTATTTTTCTTTGTTTAGTTCTTCAATTTCCTCTATTACTTCTGGCCTTCTTTGATAACTTTTTTTATGACTCTTCACTTCTGTTTACTGACATTTTATTAATCCTTCCTCCCTTCACCACCTCCAGCCCTCCTCCATCTATCATTCATGGTCCAAATTTTCCACTTTACTTTCTTTGTGAAATCTGGGAACCAAAGGAAAAGAAGGAAAGAAGCACTGATGTGTGGGCTGCAAATGAGACAGAAATCATTATCTTATTTTGAAAGCAAAGCTATTGTAATGATGCCTTAGAAGAAGCTTAATCATCACAGTACTTGTCCATTTTGAGTCTCTAGCTCGGTTTTGAAGAAGATCTACTGTGACAATAGGAATGAGCAGTGGTTCTTAGAGAATTTGGACAAGTAGAAATAAGTTTAGTAATGTAGCCATCGAGGTGTGGAAAACAATGTTGTAAAACATTGGATAACATAACACAGGAAAGGGAGTATACTGGGAGAAATGTTTAAAAGCATATTGAAGAGTGAAGTGTGCACTGCTCCTGGACTTGAAAAGAGTTTCTTTGCCTCTTAATCCTCTAAGAACCTTCAGAAACTTTGTCATCTTATCCTATTGAAATTCTAGTTTGGAAGGAAATTAGGCAGTTTTTCAAATTAAAATTTGGCTAGGATACACTTACTCATAAAACACAACCACTGAAACAGCTATATTCCTTGTTTATTTATCCAAAAGGAACAGTCCTGTCAAAACTACAAGTTGATGTCATAGAATCATAGAATCATAGAATCGTAGAATGGTTAGGGTTGGAAGGGACCTTAAAGATCATCTAGTTCCAACCCCCCTGCCATGGGCAGGGAAATCCTCCACTACACCAGGTTGCCCAAAGCCTCATCCAACCTGGCCTTGAACGCTTCCAGGGACGGGGCATCCACAACTTCTCTGGGCAACCTGTTCCACTGCCTCACCACCCTCAATGTAAAAAATTTCTTCCTTATATTTAAGCTAAATCTCCCCTCTTTCAGTTTAAAGCCATTGCCCCTTGTCCTATCACTACATGCCCTTTTAAAAAGTCCCTCGCCAGCTTTCCTGTAGGCCCCCTTTAAGCACTGGAAGGCTGCAATAAGATCATCCCGGAGCCTTCTCTTCTCCAGGCTGAACAGCCCCAACTCTCTCAGCCTGTCTTCATAGCAGAGGTGTTCCAGCCCTCGAATCATCTTTGTGGCCCTCCTCTGGACTCTCTCCAGTAGCTCCATGTCATTCTTATGTTGGGGACTCTAGAGGTGAACACAGTCCACAGTCTAGTTCTTTCAACTCACTCTGTTTGCTTTTTTTACCAACTCAGGCAATAAGTGTCTGTAGGAAGGGAGGAGATGAGTCGGAGGCACAGGGTTTCTAGCTGCTCTTCCTACTGTCTATGAGTCCAGCTGCTTCCAACCTCCTGTGGTAGGACAGACTACTGAAGGGAGTCCTGATCTCTGAACCTGCTCTTCTGGGCAGCTGAATTAGAACCAGGATGCAATCAGCAACAGAAGTGAGATCCTCGCAAAAAAACTACCACGTGTTGTGCATAAATATGCTTTTCATTGCTGCTGTTTAGGTGTTTATCTGCCAGAAGGATCTGTCTACGATAAGCAGTATTGTGTGGAGATTTCTTAACTGACACCGGGGCTAACTCAGGACCCCAGAGCACTGGAACCATATTGTCATAAAATACCACCAGAAGAACAGGTTAGCTAGCCCAGTAACTACCCACAGTGAGGTAATCCTACTACTTGTAGGACCATTCCATCTGTGTTGTCACACCTGCTTCTTCACAAGTAATTTGGGTACCTTTAGAAGCCTGGCATAGTTGAGTTGCCTGAGAAGCTTGATGGTAGGATACGGCACATTTAATTTTGGCTGTCAGTATTCCCAAGGTCACTGAAAAAAAAATCAGAAACCCTAGAAGAAACTGAACCCATCATAAAGTTACTATTAAGTGTAAGTGGGAATTATCCTTTTCTGGAAACACCTGTCTCCCTCTGTTGACTGTAGAGTGGCCGAGATGACTAGCTGGGACCAGGTAAATAGGTAGAAAAGGTTAAGGGAAGCGAGTCCCAATTCCAGGGTAAATATTAAACTAGCGAAATACTGGTTTTCCTTTCCTAGCTCATTGCACTTGCTGAGCCAATATAAGCCATTCCAGCAAAAAGTGAATTTTATCAGTATAAGCAGTGTCCACACAAAGAAAGTTTTGTTAGTACAGCTATCCCTATAAAACTATTAAGTGTAGATGAGACTTCATTTGGTTTTGCAGACTTTTAAATGGATTTTACTTTTATTATGAACAAACCAGATTTTGCCACAGTCTATGAATTTGCAATTGTTTGGTTTTGTTGGTATCAAGACATGTAATCACCTCGACAACAGAAGTCAAATATACATGTTTAACAAACCAGTATGCAGCAAGTATTTCCTACATTAATCTCTCTAAATTCAGCAACTGGGTCATTTTTCCTAACTCTTAACTTCTCTGTTTAGATTGGTCTTGAGCTTTTGAGCTTATGCTCTTTGTTTGTCACCAACCTCTGAAGGAGAGGGAAGGTATTCAATCATGCCCTTTGGTGCTTAATCACAACTTTAATATGGTTTCCTTCCTGGTTGGTCGTGGCACATATTGAATTAGGAAGCAATCCTGTCCCAGATCCACAAACATACTGCCAACCTTATTTCCTCCACTTAATGTAATCCAGTCTAGGCCTGGATAATTGAAGGCTTTCGTTACTCCCACCATGCCTTTTTCACATGCTTCTTGTATGTACAGTATACAAGTCATTTCTTTGCCCAGTTGTTCTCTCAAAACAGGTGGTCTATATTATATTCCTTTGGGGTCTGACTCTGCTTTCATTTACCTCGTCATAAATCAGGAGTAGCTCTACCAAACTGAATGGTATTATGTCAGTGTATAACTGATGTAAATGAAAGAAAATAATTTAATGTTATTTCCTGCTACTGTTCTTTCAGTAGGAGGTGGACTCAAAAGGAATCTCTAATACTTGGTATACACTTTATGTCACTGTTATGCTCCTGTTGGGGCCCTTCATTTTTCAAATGGTCTCCTCCACTGGGTGAACCAATTTTAAATGTCTGAAAGGCTTGTTCAGCAGTAAAAGTTGAGTCTGTCTTCTGAATGGAGTATGCCTATGGGATTCAGGAGCCCTACTCCTACCTGCTGCATATAAAAGTGGATGCACAGTCATATTTCTATTATTTAATGTCTACAGTCCTTCCTCTTTCCATTTTTATGAAACGGAGAATATGATTACTAGAGACAGAAAGCTGTAGCACTTGAGTAAATCACTGAGCCTGACATTGATTTTAAAGGGGCCAAGATTCAGCCATCAACACTTATTACAGAACTATGAATCACCTCATTGAACCAGGTCCAGTCTTGTAGCCAGTCTCTTCACACTTTAATTTCCTGTACTAACCGTAATATGGAAGAGGGGATATTTGGTGATGTTTAGAAGTAAGGCAGAGATAAGAAAAATTTACCCAGACTCTGCCTGTGTTCTGTTTGGTTCCATTTTTCATTTTATCAGATTGATCCATTCTTTCATTCAGCAATGGAAGTCCCACAGCAACCTTCACTGCAGTGTGGTAAAAAGAACAGGACCAAACAACATCTGGAATGTTTTTTTTCCCCATTAGTAATTGCTTAGAACAGAATCAGAGTACATTTTTCTAAAGTTTAGAGTGTGCAGATAACAAAGAAATTGTAAATGACAGATTCTAAATAGTATGGTTTTCTTTCTTTTTTTTTTTTTTAATAAGCTAATTCAATCAGTGTCAATGTTGAGGTGGGGTAAAGGGAAACAGAGGTCAATTCATTGGAAAAAAACTCTTAGATCAGTGTAAAAAGTGTTAGATTTTCCACCTTTTTTTTTCTTTTTAATTTGTGAATGCGTAAGAAGGTGTACTGTCATAAATGTTTATTTTTTTTCCAAAATTTACAGAGAATGTTACTGTAAATGCAGTATTTCAGATTCAATGCAAGATTCTCCAACATCGTTACATCTTTCTGCCTAAAACAGATAGGATATCTTTCATTTTGAAGAGCTGTTACTGTTTAATATTTAGCAAATCACAGCTTCAAAACTGAAGTGCCCTTACTAAGAGAGCATTTATTCACTAAAACTAGAAAAAATAAAAAGAGACTGATAAAATTTTAATATCATGGTGTGTCAAGACTAACTTTTATTAGTAAATTTTCATCAAATTCAGACTGATGTTTTCTGTCCTCCAAAGACAATTTTTCATTCATGTTAGTGCTAAACACCTCTGGTTCATGTCTCAGACCTGTTAGGATCTGTCATCTAAATCTTCCTCCTCTCTGTTCGCCAGGGGATCCAACACTTTGGATCTTTTACCTTCGTTAGAACAAACCTACAAAATGTGGCATTGACTGTCACATTGCTTAAAAAATATGGTGACATTATCTTTCTGCTGTCAAAACATCTCAGAAATTGAGCTGATACCAAGAAGTGGTTAACTTAGTTTAGTGGATTATTCATCTCAAAAATTATTTAACCTCCAGTCTACAGGTTACATCAATTCAACCTCCTTTTGAAATGGTTCCGTTTCATAGGAAACAATAGAGGAGATGCAGAGTGGTCAGGACACTTCTTCTGAGGAGGCAGCATGAGAACCGAGCCCTCCTCCAGCAGATAGATATGCATTTTTTGTTGAATAACTAATGGGGAAAAAATGCATTTCCTCTTCTCTTTGAAGGAAATCTTGAACTTGATTCCAAACGTTTAACCAAGCCAAAATAGTCTATATATGTGTGTTTGAACCCTCTTGGATAGAAGAAGGAACTGAACCAGAACCTCCCACATTATATAGAATCATAGAATCATGAATCATAGAATCATCATTATATGTATTTTCTCTAATTGCTTTCTTATTCTATGAAAAGGAGAGCAAATTTTGGAGCATAAACTAGAACTGCATCTCAAAAGGAAAGTGCAACCCGCACTCTGCCTTTGAGAGGAATGTTTTCAGCAGTAAAGTCCAACACAGGTTTTAAGGCTACGACTCTGAAATGGAAGTGCGACACGTTTGCTTTAGACATAATGTGTACATGTATATATATCAACCTTAATTAGGAATAATATCTTGAAATACTCTAGATTTGCCAATACGTAAGTAAGCACCTGTGCAAACACATACTTTGGTTTTGAGACATAAAATTGTACACCTAGATGGCCATTTTAGTATTTGACCATTTAGTCTCAATGCTGATATCTTGCCCTCCAGAGCAAAACCCCATTATTGAATGGGTGCAATGATTTAAAATGAAGTCAGTATCTGCATCACTCACCTTCTTATTCCCACTTGCAACATGAAAGAGGATATTTTGTTTACCCACCACTATTACTCATAGCTAGGGAGAAACACCCTGGTGAGACCAAGAGGGCTGATTCCCATCTCACTTGCCTCAGTTCAACACCATTTCAGACTATGAGGATGTCAGCTAGTCAAACTGGTATGTATGAGGCAAAAGCTGTATTTGACTGAGCTGAAGGAACCCAAGAGGACCCCCATGGAAAACATCTGTCATGAACATAAATAGCAGCAGGGTTGTATGGCTCAGGTAACTCTTTCAAGCCCTCCCAGTGGTGTGGCTTTTGTGGGTGAGATGTTCAGATTTAGGCTCACGAGCACATTTGTTTCATCAGGGCATGAGTACGAAAACAAGGACATGAAAAGGAGTGGGCAAGATGGCTGGGCGGGATCCACACCAGAAGTCCAGGCAGGTTGCTGCCGCCCAGCACATTACTCTCTGCTTGGGTTAGGTTAACCAGTAAGCAAGGTGTGATGTGAGTCAGCCCCGGGACTTGCCCAAACAGTTCCGAAAGCCTGCGAGAAACATTTCTGAGATGGGACAGGCTCGCAGTGGGAGTTGGGGGGAGTTGGAAGGGAAATGTATACGTGGTACAAGCGGGTGGCAGTCACGCAAAACCTTAGCTTCTCACCGGGCAGTGACCTTAGTATGTTTTCATGTTTATCTAGAAAGATAAAAGATATGTGATTGCTTAGGAATGAAAACATGGGTAACATTCAAACAGAGGAAAGCAGAAACAGCAGTTTAAGAGGCAGGGAAATGTAAACCAGCACTGAGAAACGTTTGACTTGGCTTTTTTTTTTTTTTTGCTGTAGAGGTCATGGCTGCATTATATTGAAACAAATAGGAATGACCGAACAGAAGGTTTTGATAAAGTGGAGCAAAGCTCTTCTAGGGATACTTCTTACTGTCAGAATTTGTAAGATCTCAAACCTAACAATATAAATATGATCGGAGTGAACATTTGCAGATTTTTCTAATTGCAAAGGAGGTATCAAGTTCAGGATTTCTCAAATGAAAGAGGCAACGATGAGAGCCAGAGCTTGTGAATGTGCCTTATTTTTTTGCATAAGGCCCAAGGAATACCGAGTGTTTCTTGAGAATTTTCATCTCTTTCAGCTTCTTTATAAACACTAGATAAAACCATGACAATAAATACTTTCAGGCCAAATGTAAAGTAAATGAGATGAAGTTATAAAACTGTTAGGAGGGAGTGTTTTGTTTAAAAACATGAGGGCAGATTCTGGCTGGATGTAAATTAAGGTTGCTCCAGTGAAAAACAGCAATTTACATGAGGTGGATCGAGCTTGTGATGTTTCTGAGGTATTGCCTTTTTACATATCTGATTTGATAAAACTGCTAGCAAAGCAGACTCCCTGTGTACAGACATAGACAGCACACTGCTCAGACAAAGGTCCTGATGCTTATCTTGCACCAGTTTCACACCGGTGCAATCCCATTGCTACCAGCCCTTTTGCTCACGATCTGCTCTTGCAGTTCAGACTTGTGCTAGCCTTGGGCCCAAAGTTTCTCCACGAGAACGAGGAGAGAGAAAAATTGCAAAGGGGTGGAAAGAGGATCAATTTTTCATTTGACACCAAGTGAATCATTACTTCCTTCTGGGACATAGTACCTTTCCCCACTGTTGGTTCCATTTCCCATAATGCCCTTGACCTCGGAGGTCACCTGTCATTGGAAGATGAAGCTCTGAATAAACAGAGAAGACCCTGTGGTGTCTCTTATCTCTCCGTTTTGCCTCAAATCTCCGGGCGGAGTTTTAAATTATTCATCCACTAGTGCTCTCTGCGAGTTACACGTCTCCGTCACCTACCCCCCCCTTGCTTGCCCATTTGTGAGTGAAGGCGGTATCCTTGGGAACCTTATCAGAGATCACAGATTCAGGCTCCAGAAATGAAATAAAAGAGGAAATTGGCTGTATTAGCATAAGAGGAGTCAGCCTGGAGTTGAATACACACATCACCCAGAAGCACCACTGGCTTCTCTTATCAGTAACGTCTGATCACCACTTCTTTATACACACAGGCACACAGACACACATGCACCACACACATGCACACACACACACTCCACTCTTTAATTCCACCCAGCCCATTCCTTTGTTCCAGCTCATACGAGGGAACACATGAAATAAGGTCAGATGGCATGAGTTTCCTGAAGCGGTTTTCAACTCTCCCAAGTTCTCCTAGGTAAAATATCAGAAAACAGCATAAACAAAAAGTTATTTTTGTTTTTTACAGAAATTATGATAATCCTGTAGCCTCCACCGGAGAGGAAAAAAGAAAATCAGGATGAAGATTTCAGATAGGGAGCTTGTGTTATTAGTTCAAGTATGATTCCTAGACCAATCTCTCTGTTTATCTCTAGCTCTCTAGTGTCTTGACAATAACACATAACCAGGGCTTATGAGCTTTTTTCAGAATATAAAAATCTGATAGCCGTATAACAGAATTGGACATGTTTCTGAAAATTAACACAATGAATAATTTTGAAATTTAGAGGTGCAGATTTATGTAATTGAAACAAATTATTTTGCTGTTCTTCCTTTACATGGAGACATTATCTCTTATACTACAGTTGTGGCAAACACTGTGCGTTGTTTCTTCCCAATCACAAAAGCTGCATTGGGAAGGAAAAGCAAACTCTCGTTTTGTATTCTCCATGACATGATGAATCAGAATTTTTGAATTCTGTCTTCCTTACCTTTGTTGGGACATTACTGTGTGTATGGCTCCATATTTTGCTGTGTATGCCTTTAGTGATGTACATTATTCTTCTCAGAGTTGCTCTTGACAGGGTGGCATCTGTTACCCCTGTTACTACTGTATCTGGTAACTGGAGAAAAAAAGATCAGAGGGAATTGATGCTACAGACAGTGGAAAACATGCCCTGTGAGATCAACTTTGCTCACATTTTAAGATGTTTTTTCTTCATCTTGTGAAAAATAACAGAAATTAAATTCCCTTCTACTGAGACTTGTAATTCTGTTAATGTCCAAATTTGCTAATTTCCATGCATGGTTTTAATCATGGCCATATCACCATATCTCTACACAATGCTGCTCCTTTTTTTCTGTTGTGAATATTACCAACATCACACAGTAAACATACATTGGCTTTACACAGTACAAGTGATGGACCTAATTTTATGGACCTTAGTTAGGTAAAGCTTTAACTGAAATGAGGAAACCATTTTCCTTCATTTTTAATGATGGAAGCAAGATGGAATCTTGTGGTTCTTGATTTTTGGAGTTAAAAAAATGCAAGGGAAAAAATAGCAGTTGTAATGACTCCAATTCTTCCAGCGTTTTTTATACTGGAGTTACCAGTTGTGTATATAAAATGAAAAAAAAAAAAGATTTCTATTGCCTTCATTCATGTTGCCATGGATAAAAGATAAGACGTTGGTGCAATAATCCTTTCCCTATACTCAAATAGCACCATGAATTTCTAGGAGTATTTGCATTATTTCCCCTTAAATCTGTGCAAAGTCCTTCTGATGTCCTTGCCAACCAGAATAACAACTACCTATGCTTATAGGTCTTTGACAATATTCAGCGGAAGGGGTTATAGCTACATATAGAACCAACCATAATTGGACTCTGAGTGGGAGGCATGACATGTTCGTTTGTAACCATATGCAGGACTGATGCCAAATTATTCCATAAAATGACTCTGTGGATCTACTGAAGTTGTTGGCAAAACAGTCATTGACCTCAGAAAAGCCAGGCATACACCCTTTAATATTTACCTCTCTGCTCTTGCAGTATTCATCAATGTAGGAGGTCATGGTATCACAAGAGGGTAGCTAGGAGGAAGATGAGGGTGATAAGAATAACAGGGTTCACTTTTAGTTATAGCATGCAAATATTCTAGTTGTAGCACGCAAATCTTCTTCAGTTCCTTATTTTAATACGTTGTGTTAATCTGACCAAGAGAAAAGCATCTGCTCACAATGTCAACAACAGAAAATGAGAAGTGTCATCACAACTTCTGTTTGTGACACATCTGGAGGTTGAAAAAGAAAACCTGTATATTAATCAAGTGGCTTTACACATGATACATGTTTAAAGCAGAAAGGAGAGACGAAGACATGGTGACTTCTGCTAAACAAGATTAGACTTGCTTATTTACTAATTCAGTCCATCTAACTGAACGAAGCTGCTGTAGGCCTCCTGTACAGTCAATGGAGTTAAATCTCAGTTGGATCAGTCATACCCTGGAGGTACTTGGCTATGTCCATGAACTGCAAAGAGAAATTGAGGAAAAAATTCTCTTTCTTCATTACCGTTTCAGTACATTGGACAGAATGAAAATGGACTAGAGATCCTAAACTGTAAAGGTAATACATATATCAGAATGTTATAATCTGTATCAATTGTATCAATAAAATTCATATCAGGAAAATGCAAACTCAGCACTTAGTAATTTTTATTTTTTTTTAGTGAATAAGAGATGTTTTTGCTATATTTTAGTTAACTCATTTAACTCTCTTATAAATTTGCTTTTTTTTTTTTTTTCCTGCTGGGAAAAGTAATCTAAGCAGCTGCTGAAACTTATGACAGAATCAAGGATATAACATACACAGTAAGAGCAGTTCTGTCTTTGTGTGAAGCTTAGATACTAGGCTTTTCTCAGTCATCAAGATCAGCATTTCATCATCGGGCTTAGATCATTGAAAGCAAGATTCAAACTTTGTAGACATCCTGATGTCAATGGGAGCTTTCCAGATAAGAGATTCTCTCCTTCATCCAGACTTTCCAGTATTTCTTACCGATAGAGTTATGACATTGATTAACATTCTTCTAAGACATGGAAAATCCTCTAGACTATGCAGACTGGTAAAAATCACCTTTTCTGTTTAACCCAGTGTTGCAGCACCATGTGGGGCAATTTACAACCCATGCCATGCAGCTAGGCTCTTTTCAGGGTATAGTAAGCTAAAGATTGCACCTTCTAAGTCATTTTGTCTTGTTAAACATGATTTTAATGAAAAGATATTTGAAGAACAGCTTATAGTGCTTGCAGATTTAATGGAAAAGAGCTTCCCTTCACTTGAATTAAGAGGGGGTTTTGCTGTTTAGAGAATGTTTCTCTCTTAAAAGACATCATCCCTTTTAACCCTTGGAGATGCCAAATTTTTCTTATTACAAGTTTTCTGGTTCTTCAAGCACAAGTTTTTTATACACAAGCATTTCATTCTGTAGCAAATTTGGACCTTTAAGAGCAGAAGTATCATGTCCTCTGTAATTCCATGGTACTACATGTTCTAAGTTAGCTACCTTAACAAGACTGTGCTGTACTCATCACGCCCGAGGCAACTCTTTCTTCTGCAAGCCTTTGACTTCCCTGCAAATCCAGGCCATTTCCTTGTACTGGCTCTGTATAACTCATGTGGTCAAGCTTTTATTCCCAACCTGCAGAACAAGAGATAGATTTACTTTTTGAACAAAAGGTGGTATGTTTATGCAATCACACAGTAGTTAGGGATCGGTGTTCTGGACATGCACCTAAAGGTAAGCCTTAAGTCAGCCTTGAACAGGGCTCTACAAAGTGTTCTTCTGTCAGTCTACAATTACCTGCATGAGTCAGTACACTATATTCCCACTTACTGTGTAAGAAGTGATTTCTTGTCTTAGCATCATCTAAGCCAAATAGATGCCGATCTGGAGGGACAAAAAGCTGCCTTCTCCCCATTCTGCAGTGTATGTAATGTATTGGGACAAACTGGCCATCGAGTATTTACCCTACAGAGGGAATAAGAGCCCTATTTCGAGAATTAACTGAGAGACAGCTTCTTTATCTCAGGTTTTGGAAGCTGGTGTTTATATAGCAAAAAATTATGGCAAATCTGCATATTTTCTGCTGCTCATGAATTCATTACATCATCCTACTGATAACAAACCTCACTCTACAGGATTTTTTAATTCTGAACACCTGCGGCTTTTGAAATCTTCCCCATCTCTAAGGTGTATTACCATGGGAAGGCATGGTCATTACCTTGGAGTCTGATTTATACTTTTTGCATCTACAGATCTCAAAGCAAGGGGCAGAAGCTCATGTAAGTCTATTTCATATACAAGTGAGCAGAGGCACAGAAGACATTTTGGTAACTTGGTCAAAGTCATGCTCTGTATTCAAAGCTAAACCTCGGAGTTCCTGTTTCAATACCATTCTCATCATCGGCTGGCTTTTACATTTCGGTATTGTCAAGGGATTGTATCTAAGAGCTCTCTTTTTCCAGATGGACCAAGATCTGCATCTATGTTATGAATCACACAGTAGATACATAGATACAGAACAAAGACAGTCCATGAAGCTCTCCAGAGATGAACGTCTTTATATTTTTGTTTCCTTATTAGGCATAAATTATATCTTTTTGCTTTGAAGAAACAGATGCCCAGTTTCTTACCCAGATCATGTCCTTGCATGAGACCAAAAGAGCATCAACATGTTACTTCTGGAAAGGCCCACACATTCCTATGTAACTATTCAATTTCTGGGAAAAAAAAATTATTTATAATTACAGCTATGCAAGGCCAATTTGGTGATAGAGGGGTTTAGAAGGTGCACCAGAGCTCTCTTTTCATGTCCCGGTTGTTATCCTTTGGACTACAAACAACGTGACTCTTTGCAGTTATAAGTACAGTATTTATTCTCCCTCTTCCTCAATTAAAAGCCTGTATTCAGACATGCAATTACCATCTCTTATAAAGAGCCTTTAGTCCACCAACAACAGTTCAAGAATTTTCAAAGACAGCTATATAAAAGAGGTTTCAGAGATGAGACTTCATCAACACATACAAATTTGGATAAGACATGTCATCCTATACTACTTGTGATCACTTTTGAAGGTGTAGAGCGCTGTATTCAAAGGACTCCAGAGAAGGGCTACGAGGATGATCCAAGGGCTGGAGCACCTCTCCTATGAAGATAGGCTGAGAAAGTTGGGGCTGAGAAAGTTGGGGCTGTTCAAACATTTTCGAGGGTATATAGTGATAAGACAAGGGGCAATGGATTTAAACTGAAAGAGGTTAGATTTTGATTAGATATAAGGAAGAAATTTTTTACGTTGAGGGTGATGAGGTACTGGAACAGGTTGCCCAGAGGAGTTGTAGATGCCCCATCCCCGGAAGTGTTCAAGGCCAGGCTGGATGAGGCTTTGGGCAACCTGGTGTAGTGGAGGGTGTCCCTGCCCATGGTAGGGGGGTTGGAACTAGATGATCTTTAAGGTCCCTTCCAACCCAAACCATTCTATGATTCTATGATTCTATGACTCAAGAAAAGAGAAGTTTTTTTCTCTTAGAGACCTCTGAACAGCTTTTTGAATGGCAATGAGTTTCAGCCGTTCTTAATTTGGATGGAATTCAGACCAATGTAGGAAGCACATTGGTTGTGTCCAAACTAGTCATGGAAATTAGATTCTGTATTTGGTCCTGTTGCTCCATTAAGAAATTTAACAGGATAAAGGATATTATAGTTTTTTTCTGTATTCAAGTTTTATTTAGGTTACTATTTCCCTGTCATGTGCTGAACTGGGACTTTGCAACCTTGGTTATAGAGAGAGCTGTAAGAGTGTAATCAGGCAAATTAGACTCAGTATAAGAATACATCTAACACGTCCAGCTCTCTGTGGGGACGAGACTATAAAGTTCATTACACTGGTGTCAAAAATCTGACATCTGTGGAGAAAGAAAAAAAAAGCTAATAATTTTTCCTTCATTCCAACATATTTTACGCAATATTTTATGCCATATTTTATGAAAAGGCTTATGAGAGCACACTAAACCTACTCTGCCTTTCCTGAGTGCCATCCCACAATGTTGCTTCAGATTCCAAAAACAAGCACAGTTTTGGATTTCATTAATACTGCTGAGGTGGGTTTGGGGTGGGGTCTTGGTTGGATTTTTGGTTGCTTTTAAGGGTTTTTTTAACAACAGAAGAGGTCATCTGAAAACACACAGCTCATGAGCTCTCCATATGCATACACTGGGCACTGAAGTAAGAAAACAGAATTCTTATAAAACTGTAACTTTCCTTTACACTTGTTCCCAAAGCTCTCCATTATTTTCCTTCTGATGTGAAATGTATTATTTCTTTAAGGAGTTTTCCTAAATGTTCTGACCTGTCTTTGGAGAACCTTACTTTTCTACACTGACTATATGGAGAACCGTAAGAAAAGGTCTATGAGTAAATTTGGCCAGGTGAGTTAGAGTACTTCTAGCTATCTAATGTAGATGGCTTAATTAGGCATCTCAAGCTGAGTTGTGAATGTAACCCTTTTGACATAAGGGAAGATACTGGATTAACAGAGGAAGATGCATTACTACCTTCTTTGGTATGTATTTTAACATAGAGATTACCGTTCAGCATAGTATGATGACTTTCTCATTGGGTCAGATTGTTTTCTTTCTCTAATCAACAAGCTGTAGACACTTGAATTTTATAAACTTATGGACAAAAAGATTAAATTATCTACCTTGGTATCATAAACTAAAAATAGAACTGATTTTAACTGCTGGTTAAAAAACAGAAAAGTGTAAAAAAGAAATAAACACAAGATTTATCTTCTAAAGTATGCAAGTATCTTCTAAAAGTATTAAATGTACAATACGTTTGTGAGGACATTTCAATCACATCAGTAAGGTGTTTTACTGGTGATACTAGTACCAGTATACTAGTACTAGTGCCAGTACCAGTACTCTTTGGCATTGCAAAACGTGATTATTAATTAGCAATGTTAGCTTAGTGCTAAATGTCTGAGGTTCTATATTAACTGAAAAAAAAAATTGCACATTTGTCTTTAAGCCCAGAAACTATATCCTCAGAACCACTCCTGATTTACATCACTTGTCATGTTGTCCTGAGAAAATTACATTGATTTACATCAGGCAGTCTTGTGTGTGCCATTCAGGGTCTACAGGTAAATACCGTCCACATTGATTTTAAAGGCATGATTGGAAATTAGAAATAAAATACGCAGTTATTGTTGAATGTAGCAAGTCTTACAGCTATTCAAGCTTTGTTATATTCAACCAGAAAAATATGGGAATGCGGATAACTAGACCACCCTGAAAAAACTCATTTAAAACTGGACTTTGGAACTCCTACAAAGAAAGGAAAAAAAAAAAAAAGATAGGAAGACTTGTTTCTTTTCACTCACAATGCTGATGTCTGTCCCTGGTTGCTTCTTTCACACCAGTGCATAATGTCTTTGGACGCTTATCACAATAGCCCCCTTGGTAAATGAATATTTTTATTGCAGTAGCCTTTGGAACTTTAACAAAGAAAGATGGGTAGATTCCCACCCACAACATTAAAGTTTTCCTATTCACTGACACCAAACCATGTTCTAATGTTTAAACAAACCCAAACGCTTGGGAAAATTTAGATTTGACCTCAGTGTGCATGTTAAACAGTTTACATTACAGCAAACTCTAGTTTTCCCTAATGTGTATAGCACTTTGGAACTTTGTCAAAACGGAACAGTTTCAAAGCTGTATGATCTTCACCCGGGGGCCTAATTGAAGCGGCATGAAAAATATTTCTTTCCTTACTTTTTTCCTTCTTTTTTTTTTTTTTTTTTTTTTTTCCTTATAAAGCTGGATCTGAAGCTGGGTACTCTCCAAAAAAGCTTATGAAGCTGACAAACATTTACCTCCCAGTCCTACAACCCTAAAACTTCCATCGTAAAAATTCAGAGCAAAGGTCAGACAGAGGAAAAACATATTAGAAGAAGCATGACAAGCCAAGTTTTATTCTGCTTGAAAAGCCAGCTTTTTAAAGTTCTTTTCCTTTCATATTGGTTGTTTGAAAAGAGATCTGAAGAAAAGTCGAAATCCCCATGTAAATGCATATATTTTCAAATGGGAGGATACCTATGTAGATGCATATTAAGCTGCATCTAGCTTTGGTGGGCAAGTCATGTTTGAAGAACATTCCCAATGCAGTTGATGCTCATGCCATTTTTGAGTCCCCATTGAAGTTCATTTGCATCAAATCAAAATGAATATATAAAAATTAGATGTTTAATTTGCGGTTGCCAGTGGCATAAGAAATATGCATACGTGTTATTTTCTTGCCAAGCAAAACACTTTTACAATAAATTTTGTAACTGTGTAGCTCTAAAATGTATTGTATATTCCAAGATTTATACCATAATACTGGATTAGGTATTATGGTATATCTTGCTAAATGGCTGGTGGCTTAGATCCCCAGAATATTGTCAGTCCAACCTAGAAAATTTACTAAAGAATCACATATATATGTATGTGATTTAAACATAAGCAGGAGTGTAAGTGTAAAACCTTTTTAGTGTATATTGATTCGAGCATCCTAAACTAATAAAGGAATAATTTAGGAAAATCATAGATTTCTGTATGTACCTATGCAAGCATAGAACATGCTATACATAACTTGAACAGTCCTGTTATTGCTCCCATTTATTCTAACATAACTCCATTATTTTTTCAGGATCATTCCTGTTTATCAGTTTTAAAACTGGGCAGTAAGAAGGATTGGGGAGAACAGACTCACTGGTTTTCTACAATTTTCTATAACCAGGTATTGCGATCTTTCTTTCATCTGATTAATTGCATGGATGGAGATATTTCAGTTCAGCTCATAAAATTAAATCTAGCAAAGATTATTGGATATGCTTGCAGAGTTAATACAAAATTTTAATCATCCAAAATATATCAACTTCAGTGTGTTCCTACAAATCAAATGCAAATAATATACAGTTCTTTGGTCAAATCCTCAAGCGGGGAAAATGAACTAATCTGATCTGTATCAACAGAGGATGGGATCTCTGCTTTAATCTGTGGCAGGATTTTCTTGAAGAGCACTTCCCAAGTGTAATATTCAAGAGCCCGAAAACTTATGGAATACTTCATAAAATGAAGATTCCCTGAAAATTCGAGAACACATCTCAAACTGTGATTTGAGACTTGAGGCACATGAAGTTAAACTCTTTACAGTATTCTCTGAATATTTATAGGGAAAGAGAGATTTCACAACTACAGCTCCACAACATATTAAGTACTTGCAGCTACTATTACTGTCAGAAATGAGGGTCAGGGATTTTGTTTCATGTTAGGGGATCTTATGCCATGTGTAAATGCTTCAGATAGCGGGCACATATGATACCTTTATCCATTAACTGAGTAGTCTGACCAGACTTTTCAGTATGTCAGATTCTTAAAACTGATTATTTAGCATTTACCAATCCAAATGTACTGTATTAGCTTCACACAGAAAAACTCAGTGTCTGTGATACACATCTTCTCTCACTCCCAATAGAGGTTAAAGAAATGTACAAAGTCATTAGAATCCTGTTGGTTGCTGTGTATATTTTGATAGAATTATAGAATTCAATGAGCATTATTTTTTAAAGATACTGCATATCCAACCTTGTGAGAAAAATCTAATTTTATAATGAGTAAATAAATAGGAACATATGAGTAAATAAATAGGAACATATGTACATTTATTTGGATTCTACAAAAAAAAATAAAATACTTTGAAAAGTTGTTCAATCTAGTGCAGACGGACTGTCTCATCAAAAATGTTCTCTTTAACCACTTGACTTCCAAAAACGAAATTATAACAAAGACTTTATACAGTGATTTTTGTCACTTTTTGCACATCTTATTGGATTTACATGGCAAAAGAAAACATTTTATTTGGTTGTTTCTGATTCTTTGAAATGGTGGCTTATCTGAAAGCATTTGAAAACAATATATAGTAAAAAACCCTTCTGTCAGCAGATCCTAAATCCTAGGAATGCTTAAGTACATGATGAGAAGACTACTCCTGCACGTGCAGAGACTGACGCACAAAGGTGTATGCAAGATCAGGGATTCCAAAGTAATTCCAATTTCTACTAAGAATACTGAAGAAGCACAGTTACATTTGGAATTGAATTTCCCCTTGGGACACTGGTACCACAGAAAACAGGCTTTTCATTTCAGTATATGAAGAACTAGGCATGTAACTAGGTAAGTTGTACACTGCTGCAATGGTAGAATTTATGTTCTCATGCATCTGGAGGCTTATGAAATATCAGGCACTAGATATTTTCTGTAGAACTTAGGAGAAAATTAAAGAAAAAATGTTTGAAATATATTCTCTACACCACCACCACCCGCCTCTCTTTTTATTTTTATCTTTATTTCCCTCCCTCTGGATGCTTTTTCTGCTACGTGTTAGAGGAGGAATTCTTCACTCACAGCAGCAATGATAGTAACAAGGAACTACTGAGAAACTGATAAGTATCAGAAGTGATATTTCCAATGGAAAGTTTAAAGTGAACATCTGTGTGGTCAGATATTCTTCTTTCTCATAGTATCTCAGAGTTTAAGTGCATGGACAAAAGGAATCTTATTCCTTAGTTTAAGCATTCTATTTTTCTTGATCTTTTATCTCACATAACCTACCTACATTTTCCCACGATTTAGGATCCTAGTCATGACTATCAGATAGCCACTGTCCTTCTCACACCTACATAGTGTGTTTTGAGTGTTGTCCTTATTTACTGTTTGGGATCTCAATGCTGGAGGCTGTAAAGCAAATTATATGGAAGCAATCACTTCTCATTAGAACTTCAGCCCACAGAGCCAAGGAATTTACTGATGTGATCAGTATTAGCTGTGTTTATCTCTTTTTTTAGAGATGTTGGCCCACGCTACATGATGTTTCGTTTATTGTTTTTCATGCTCTGGGATTTGTCGCTGTATGAAAATAATTTCTGAAGGAGGGCAACTATCATATGCATGGCCATTTCTTGACAGAGTAGCAGGCAGAATAAAATTCACTCTGTGAAGAGCAATCCATTGAAGAAAAACAAAATCAACTATTTTTTTAAGAGAATCCTAACAGTGTCATTGCTCAGCTAAATACGAATATCTTTGTGCCTTATTAGATTTATTAGATTATGTATAAATAAGGTGAATAAGTTAGTCCGTAGATAAAACTGTTGGTTTTGGTTTATTTTTATGAAAGGACTATATTTATTTTCATTTCTTTCACCGTAATTTCCCTGGAAACATCAAAATTTGGTAATATCTATGTGGTTTGCTAAAGTACTGCATTAGTCTCCTTTCTGAAATGTAAAGTATCAGAGTGCTAACACAGACTCCTCATCATAGTGCCTTGAGCTGTTACTGAGAACCCTAATACCTGGAGAGAAGAGCTGTCTCAAGGTATTTCCCATCGCTCCTTTTCCCAACTTCTGTCCAAAAGTCTTCCAAAGGAGTTTCCATCACAGTAATTAGCTGAGCTTCTCAAGAGCTCTCAGGGCTAAGGAAAATTATGGTCATTTTACCTTACATGGCAAGTTTCTCATCTATTTTGCATATATCATTTCAGTTATGATCAAGTGGTGGCATATGAAGTTGTGGTACATTAGGGACCATAAAAACTCAAATGAAAAGGAAGCACCCTGTCCCACAGACCTTACCTCTGTGGAAGACAAATGGAAACAGAAAAAAAAGAGCAGAAAGCAATGTGACTGTCCTGCTCTGCATAGTAGGGAGTGTTTTCAGTACATCAGGCCCATAAGCATGCTTTGCAGTTCAAATTCTCATTATTGAAGAAAACTTATATTCAGCTTCTCCTTTAATTTGGTTTTGAAGCTCAAAATATTGTTTATATGTGGGCTTGAGGTAATTTTCCCAGAAATTTCTGATCACACAGCAGAAATCATATTGCCTCAAAGGAGATAACGATCGTTCCAAGCCAACGCATGATCTCCTCTCTCTCCTTGTTTTAATCATGAAAAGGTGAGTGAAAACACTTAAGAAACTGGTCAAATGGGTCAAATTTCATGGAACATATTATTCTTTTCTCAAGAGTACATATTAGCATTCAAAATGAAAAGTGGCTGACCGAACTGCTCATACTAGAAAGACAGAAGAAATAACTGAGAAGAGTAGTAAGAAGCTGGATCATGTTCTTGCCATGCCTACAGTGTCCTAACTGCTTGTACTGCTCAACGTCATTTTCAGTGTCTTCATGAGGTCAGCGTTCAGAGACCTTCACCATCACCTCTCTCCTGGCTTTTGGATTTATGCTACCTACGCATGGCACCATGTGAGTTCGTTTAGGTGCTGACGTCCTTCTGTAGTTTGTCATAGTAGTCTAATACCTTTGACCACTTCAAACAAGACCTTCTCTTAGAGCCCCTGCTTTTTGACTGAAGATCATGGGCCACTGGCTTTTGTTTCTGGGGGTAAATGTACTCCTCACCCTTTTTCATGGAATCTATGTCCATGAACATTGAGGATTCCCTCATTGCTTCTAACCTCTGAGGTCACCTCACATTCACTTCCCAAAGGTAATCCTTCCTCTGATAAGACTGTTGGTACTAATTAGTTTCTGGTGTAGCTATCTCTTTCTATTGATTAAAGAAAGAGCTTAAAAAGCTGGCTTTGCCTGAGTGGCTAATTTTATATAGGGTTGAATGGGATTAATGTAATATTAGGTGTCTCATTTTAAATCGTTAGTGCTAGGAGGGAAGGAATTCCACCCATCCTGTGGAGCTAATCACACTTCATGAAAATGCTGAGTCCAGTGGTACATCAGACTTAAAATATAGCTCTTCCTTATTTCCTGTTTAATATCAGAACCAAAGGGTTTTTTACTCTTTGTTTTCCTTTTTTAACTCCTTTTTCTGTCACAGCATTTTCTCACATATTTTTGGCTATATAGCTAAAAGAAACCAACTGTGCACCATGTCATTGGTGCCAAATCATCTCATTTTCATGAAATTTACATCAGAGAGATTATGGTGATGGGTGATGCGATCCACTTCTTCTATGTTACCTCACACAGTATGCTACTGTTGTAATTTCTATTGTGCTGCAATACTGGATTGATATTTCTGAATCTTCTGCACTGAGGACTTCATGTTCTGCTAGTAAAAGAAAGATATTTTTGCGTTTTCACTTCACTAGAAGCTTGTGCAGAAATATCAGTTTTTTTCAGCTGTCTGACAAGGTAGCAAAGTGATATAATTAGAAGTGTATACAGTTTTCTTGTCAAGTTTTGAAAGCTATGCTTCACCTCTATTATTCAGGTATAATTTCATCTCATACTTTTATCTTCAGCTTCTCTTCTCACCTGTTGGCCTGCATCAGCTGTTTTGTGGAACTCAAAGAAACAGAAGCCTACAATTTTTCTGGCAGTAGTTCCTTTAAAAGATGGATAAAAGAATAAATGACAATCATAAAGCATGACTTATTTAAAATCTATTATCTACAGGAAAGAGTGTTGAAATATAATACAGATAGTGTACATTTATTACCAAGGTCCAGATAGGATCATATGCACCTTTAAAAAAATAAAACAAAGCAGCAGTCAACTTGATAAAGGTTCTCATATTTAGGATGCTAACATGGACCTCAGCACATCTTTCTTTGTTAAGTTGTTCTTTCCACAGATTTCTTGTACAGCCTGAGAGTTTCTTAAAGACCTTCCAGTAGCAAAGTTTCCAAATGTCTGTGAAGCAGTAAAAACATTGTTTTCCAACATCAGAGGAGACTTATAAATATATATAAGTGTGAAAGGTACATAGAGAATGTCTTGGCAGAAAAAAAACAGTAGGACTCAAAGAGATAAAGAAAATACTTTTTTTCTTGCAAAATATTTTTTGTTGAAAAAATGTCAGTTATGTATTACAGTCATAAGAGGGAAAAGAACTAGTTCTAGTTTAACAGGATTCACATATTCAACATGCTTAGAGAAATACATGTTGCTAATTAGTAACAGTTGGATTGTTTTCCATCTGAGATGATCCAATATAAAATGAAAGTTCCTTTCCATAGTAAGTGTTGAAAACTTACAGACAAAAATATATTAAGCATTTTCTAACAATCTTCAAAAAGCTTTCCAAATAGGGCCATAAATGTTTTCTTTTTCAGCAGGGAATTCCTTTTGACCCCCTTATGACCTCTTCAATGAAGAATTAATTGTTTCTTATTGCAAACATTATTACAGGCACCTGATTCTCCCCTTGGTGACATTGATATGTTTCAGGAATTACTCCATGACAAGCAATGGATTTATTCCAGTATAAACCCAGTGCACATGAAAGCAGAATTGTGCCTCTTTTTGTGCCTGCAATACAATATGGAACAAATAGTCACATAAACAAGATCTGTGTCCACTGAGCTATACTAGTTTCTACAGGTAAAGAATTTGGTTTTATATATCTTTAAGACTCATGTAGAACTCTGTGGCAAGTACGTAACAACAGTAGATCCCTTGTTGTATCTACCAGTCCCACATGGTAGCCTACTTACTTGTAGAATGTCTCAGAGTGTATTAAATAAATTAAATGTCTGGGAAACGTTCAGGTCAAAGAAGCATTGAGGAACAGATTCATAGAACCAGAGAATGGTAGAATCATAGAATCATAGCATGGTTTGAGTTGGAAGGGACCTTCAAGATCATGTAATTCCAACCCTGCTGCCATGGGCAGGGACACCCTCCACTACACCGGGTTGCTCAAAGCCTCATCCAACCTGGCCTTGAACACTTCCAGGGATGGGGCAGCCACAACTTCTCCAGGCAACCTGTTCCACTGCCTCACCACCCTCAATGTAAAAAATTTCTTCCTTATATCTAATCTAAATCTCCTCTCTTTCAGTTTAAAGCCATTGCCCCTTGTCCTATCACTACACGCCCTTGTAAAAAGTCCCTCTCCAGCTTTCCTGTAGGTCCCCTTTAGGTACTGGAAGGCTGCCGTAAGATCACCCCGGAGCCTTCTCTTCTCCAGGCTGAACAGCCCCAACTCTCTCAGCCTGTCTTCATAGCAGAGGTGCTCCAGCCCTCGGATCATCTTTGTGGCCCTCCTCTGGACTCGCTTCATCTGACAGTTCTCTGAGGACCCGTGGATGCATCTCATCAGGTCCCATGGACTTGTGCAACTTCACTTTCCTTAGATGGTCTTGAACCTGATCTTCTCCTACAATGGGTGGTTCTTCATTCTCCCAGAATTCATCCTTCCTCTACCCTGAGGGATTAAAAATATAAATAGGAAACAATGAAGTTAAAAGCTTCTATGAATGGAAATGAGAAATCTGAAGGATTCCCTTTGGTCCTGACTTTCTCTGAAATTGTTTCCTTGGACTACTTCAGTCCAAAAATGTGTGCAAAATTTAATTTTCAGATGGACTGGGGAGTGAGGGCAAGAATGGAAGATATACATTATAACCTGGGAAATGTATTGCATGTGTGCAGAGAATAAATTTGTATAGGATATCAGCAATGAGTAAGGAAAATCACGAAGATGGTAGGACTTGATTGAAATGAAGTGTGTAGCAAAGTTGCCAAACGTGTGCTTTGCCTCTCTGTCGTGGTTTTTGGACTGAGGGTCGAGACAAGAACCGAAAAGGGAGCACCCACCAAACATGGTCTCGGGCAAAACATGACTCAGGCTTTCTTCATAAACCAGAACAAGTTATTAACAGTTACTAAACAAAAGACAAAAGGGAACGAAACCGGTTACTTGAGAGGAGAAAGAGAAAACAAGGCCCGATCTTAAACCAACACCTCCCCACCCCCTATTTTCCTTTCGTTCCTGGCTCTGCCTTCCCCCCAGCGGTGCAGGGAGACAGGGAATGGGGGAGTACAGGTCAGTTCATCCATGTTGTTCACTGCCGCTCCTTTCTTAAAGGAGGAGGAGTCTTTACACCATTTTTCCCTTGCTTCGGTGGATCCCCTACTCACAAAGAAAAAGTCCCCAAACTTTTCCAAAGTAAGTCCTGCCCGCAGGATTGCAAATCCTTCCCCATGGATCGCACCAGTTCGGGCTTTACCAGTCTCGGCCTCTTAGGGAGCTGCTGCCACTGGCGTCAGCGTGGGTCGTCCCACGGTCTCCAGATACCTCCACGACCTCGTCGTGCATTCCATGCCCCATTATCAACAGTACCTGGTCGCGCATCCCCTGCTCCACGACCTCTCCTGGGCTCAGGCATCTCCTTCCCGACGTGGGTTTCTCCACGGGCCACGAGTGGGTCGCTGCTCCGCCGAGTACACCCTGGCTGCAGGGGGGCCGCCTGCCATCTCACACCGATTTGCAAGGGAAGCCTCAGCTCCAGTACACCTCCTCCTGCTCCATCTTTGCTGACCCGGTCGTTGTGGTTGTCTTCTCTTAGATATTAATCCTCTCTAGGGGAGCTTGGCCCGGCAGGCACCCCGGGAGCGAGGCGCTTCCCGAGCCCCCCATGCGGCTCCCCCGGCGCCATCTTGAGCACATGGCGCCGGCCCGGGCCCGGGCAGCCACCCGGCCGGGAGCCGGGAGCGAGGGCAGCGCCCTCCTGCTCTCTCCTCGCTCCGGAGCAAAAAGCCCCTTTCCCGCCCCTTTGTCCCAACTTAAATAGGGCAATTCGCAGAGGCGCCAATTTGGCTCAACCTCCCCTGGGGGGGATGGGACTCAGATCTGGTGGCACAGGGAGCAAATCCCCTCCCCTGCCACCAGAACAGCCCCCCACACATCAAACTATCACACTCTCTTTCTTCCTTCTGCCCCTGTGAGCAGTGAGGAGTGGAGAGAAGTCCTCAAAACCTCATGAGACTCTTTCCATCTGACATCTTCCCTACTTTTGCAGGGATCCACAAATGCGATGTATCATCCAAGCGTCAACTTAATGAGAGGCAAACTTACTTGGAAGAGCTCTATTGATTTACACCTGATGATATGCCTGATGAGTTACTACCACTCTTTATTTGGATGATTGAGTTTGTGCGTGGCATTTAGGGCTCAGAATTTATACAGGGAAAGGAGCTGTTGCGCTTCAGTCCTATTAGCTGCGTGACTGGCAAAACTGAACGTGTGTAAGAAGTGGTTAGGAGCTCAGATTTGCTTTCTGATCACAGAACTTTATGTATTCTTGTGTTGAAAAACAGACATGATCCTTTTCTGACCTTATGCAAACCCATCAGGACAGCCAAGCAAGGACATTTCAATAGTTAAGCTGAGTACGGCTTGTGTCTTCATTCACTACTTCCCCTACCTATAAATATGAACTAGAAGTGAGATATAAGTGGCAAGAAAGAGAAAACTGGAGTAAGGAGGAGTGTCAGTGCTGACAGACTTCCTTGTTTAAGGTCTATGTGGTTGATCTAGTAGCAAACACTGTGAACAATGCAAAGGAGCAGGCTGGGAGGTGAATAATTTCTAATGATCAGGGTGTCAACACCCAGATGGACAGCTTTGGACAGTAAAGTGAGGGTTTATTATAGAGTAGTATAGGGCATAAGGCTTTACTATAGATAGGTAGAGCTTTGGATGATCTCATACCTAACAATTAGCACAGAAGTAGCCAAAGAGAGAGACTAATCCAAATTTCCACAGTATTGGAATAAGCGTGAATAATTCTTCTGAGCTCGGTAGTTTGACTTCAGCAGCTACCTTGTCAGAAAAGCCCAATAGGCAGAATACAAGCAATAACAATAGAAAGTTTATAAGCTAATTGAATATGTATTTCATAGAAAAACCCCACATATCTAACATTCTTTCCAGGAAACATACACAAGAATAATGATCTAGATATTAACTTATGAAATGTTGCCTACAGTAAGTTACTGTTGCGTGTCTTTCTACTGTAGACAAAATGAATTGGAGGCTTTGACTTAATATAATGAAAATTTTCTGTATTTTCCTCAGTTGAGAAACTTCATTGAGACTTTATATTAATGTTTCGTTACATATGAGATGGGAGAGAAATCTACCTGCTTTTCTCTGCCAAGTCTTTTATCAGACGAGCACATGTATTTCTGCAGTTGTGTGAAATAGAATTGCAGATGTTCAGAGACTGTATCCAGAAGTCACCCTTTTCTTGAGGACCCAATACCAATTTCTGTCATATCTAGCATCAGCTATTTCAATGCGAGCAGGGGGATGTTAGAGGGTGTCAGAGTGATAACGTGTTGTTTTGGCTCTTGCAGTTGTTTAAGCATGTGTGGGAAAAAAAACAGCTAAACAAAAACGGTTCTGCCTAAATTTCCATCACCTCAGAGTCATGTTCTTAGGATTTTGAAGAGAATAAGAACTAGGAAATCAATAAAAATTATGGTAAATTAAACCTCATTTATACCTGGCAAAATCTGCTTGATCTTATTCATATTAAGAAATATTATTGGTTCCTCACTGGATTGAGTAATGTACCATTTCCCCTTCAGAAAAAAAAAACCACAACAAACAACAATCCTAAAATTTTTCAAACTCTGCAAACTATAGGCTATATAGTAAAGTTCTTTCTCTCAGACTTGAAGCACAGGGTGGGAGTAACTTTTTCTCTCTGGAGCTGTCTGCATAAACAACATTAAAAACATTTCTCACGCTATCTCAGTTTCAGCTCCCTTACCACTTTGCTGAACTTATTAACAGAAACATTCAATTTTATGTATCTAGCTTGTATGTATTTTTTTTTTGTATAGTTCAAAAGCAAGAGCTGGTGGGACACTTTATTAGTAAATAAATACTGGGGTGGAAAAAAATGCTCACGCTAAAGTCATTCTCATAACCAGTTTGTCAACATGATGTCAATTTTTGTGGTTTGAAAACTGACAGAAAAATTGCTTTTATATGAAAGATATGTTTTTTGTTCTCCAACAGTAGACACTCAGTTCAGGTCTCCTTGTGGTCTTCAAAACATCTGATTTGGTTTGCCAAGTTTAAAATGATGAGGAGTCAGGAACTGCTTTGCAACGGGATCAGCCTTCTAAGAAGTATTGAACACCTTGAGATCAGTAACTTTGTCAACTGTGCTAGAAAAACCAATACCTTTTGTACACTGAAAAGTTAGATACTTCAAAGCAATTTAAAACCAGGTGGTTTATATCAGGATTTTCAAAGCATCCAGGGAAATTCAGCATCCAAATATTGATGCAAACTCTGGAAATATTTCCCTGTGTTGGATTTACGTGGCAAGGTTTTAGTAGCAGGGGAGGCTGCAGGGGTGACTTCTGTGAGATGACACCAGAAGCTGTCCCTATGTTGGACGAAGTCAGTTCCAGTCAGTTCCAGGACAGATCCACTGCTGGCCAAAGCTGAACCAATCAGCAACTGTTGTAGCACCTCTATGATAACATATTTAAGAAAAGGAAAAAAAGCTGTGGAACAGTAGTTGGGAGACATGAGTGAGAAAATGTGAGAACCACAAGCCTGTAGACACCGAGGTGAGTGAAGAAGGAGGGGGAGGAGATGCTCCACAGTGGAGCATACTTCCACACTGCAGCCCATGGAGGACACCACACCGGAGCAAATGCATGTGCCCTGAAGGAAGTTTCAGCCTTCAGGAAAGCCCATGCTCTAACAGGTTCCTGTCAGGAACTGCAGCCTATGGAAAATAGCCCACACAGGAGAAGGTTTTCTGGCAGTATCAGTGACTCTGTGGGGGACCCACACTGGAATAGCAAAGGACCCACAAAAAGGACCATGCTGGAGCAGTCCATGAAGAACTGCAGCCTGTAGAAAGGACTCACATCGGAGAAGTTCGTGAAGGACTGTGTCTCATGGGAGGGACGCCATGCTGGAGGGGGGGAAGATCATGAGGAGGAATGTGCAATAGAGGTGAAGCATTATGAACTGACCACAAGCCCCATTCCCCATCCCCCTGTGCTGCTCAGAAGGAGGAAGTAGAAGAGTTGGGAGTGAAGTTGAGCCTGGGAAGAAGAGAGGGATGGGGGGGTAAAGTTTTTAGATTTATTCTTATTTCTTTTTATCCTACTCTGTTTAATTGGCAATAAATTATCATAGAATCATAGAATGGTTAGGGTTGGAAGGGACCTCAAAGATCATCTAGTTCCAACCCCCCTACCATGGGCAGGGAAACCCTCCACTACACCAGGTTGCCCAAAGCCTCATCCAACCTGGCCTTGAACACTTCCAGGGATGGGGCATCTACAACTTCTCTGGGCAACCTGTTCCACTGCCTCACCACCCTCTGAGTGAAAAATTTCTTCCTTATATCTAACCTAAATCTGCCCTCTTTCAGTTTAAATCCATGGCCCCTTGTCCTATCACTACATTAAATTAATTTCGCTAAGTCTAAGTTTCCTGTGACAATAATTTCTGAGTGATCTCCCTGTCTTTATCCTAACCCCTGCTGCTGAGAAGGGGCAGTGACAGAATGACATGGTGGGCACCTGGTGGTCAGTCAAAGTCAAACCCACCACATTCCCTTAGAATTCACTGAAATCACGTTCTTAACCTTGCATCTCTCCCACGTATCTCCCACCACTTCACTGGTTGAGCTGAACTAGACCCTACTTGCCTTAGGAGCCCATACAGCTGCTGAGAGACAGAAGTGTGATCTTCTCCAGGGTGTGATCCAGCCTGCCCAGGACTGCTCTCCCGCAGCCGCACGAGGAATGTAAGATGACTGTGCTCCCACTTCAGGTGATTCATGTAATTGCCCAGAGTCAGTGAAGTGAAACTGAACATCAGTGCTTTCATTTGCCCCCCTTGAACTTTCACAGGACATAATATTAGGTGCATATCTGGCACAGTCTCAGCAAAGACACCAGCTGTTCCAGTCCCTTCAAAGACAGAGAAAAGAGTCCCATGACTATCATCAACCTTAGGGTTTAGGTTGCAGGCGATGGCAGGGTAACGTCATGCATTTTATTCCACCTCTGTATTTTATGCAGTTCTTCCATTAGCTGCACTCTTGAAAGGTGAGTGGACAACCCCTGCCCTGCCACAAATACACATTTTCTGCTCACTTATCTGCATGACACTACAGTATTTAATTACACATTCACCTACTGTATCTCAAATAAAATACAGAGCCTAGCATCACCGGAAGGAAAGCATGGCACATCCGAATATCACTATTCGTCTACCAGACCAAAAACTGCAGTGCTTGGTTTGTCTGGTGTTTCTGCCACCAACACAATGAAATGCTGCATTAGCACACTATCACTAGAAACATAAGGTATCTGTTGTAATGGGAATGTAACTCATAATCCTAAAACCTGTCCAAGTTTTAATATAATTAAATCATTAAATCTATCTCCATCTTTCTCTCTCTTTCAGGAGGTACTAAGATACACGCTCACCACTCTTAATGTATTAAGTAAAGGGAAAAAAAATTAAATATATATTTTCAAAGCCCAAAAGAAGCCATTTAGCCATTTAATGCTTTAAAAGAGAGAATAAATTGCTGATCTTTTTTTTTTTTTTTTTTTTTTTTTTACAAATGGCTGGGAGTGTTATAATGTATTTGATTTTTTTTTTCTAGAGGTAATCTTAGATGTGGAGTGAATGAAGTGAAGTCTGTTATCAATCCATAACATCTGCTGCAGTGTCAAGTGATGAAATGGGTGACTCCAGAGCCCAAGACAGCTGGGATGGCTTTCTTAATGCAGTAGGGTATTGTGCAAACAAACAGGCACTGATACCGTCTATGGTTGTCACAATTATTCAAGCTGGTGATACATCTTCCTGTATTAGCTGCTTGAGAAGCCCTATTTCTTTTAAAAGTAAACTACTGTATAACAAACACCCATTCTGGTGTCTAACTCAGTGGAGTGCAAACATAATAAAACATTGGAAATAAAAATAAATTAAAATTTGCCACCAGAGCAATAAAGCATAAAATAAGTATATACGAGCCTGGAAAAAAAAAAAACCTACTCACAGTTTATAGAGCTAAGAAATAATGTATACCTTTGTAGTTGAATCTATACTGGCAAGATTGTTCTGCATCTCTGCAGTGCCTCCCAGTAACTGAGAAATCTACTACATTGTTCAGAGAAGTTAAAGATCAAGAGCTAGGAAAGAGAAAAAAACAAATATGTATCACTGAGAGCATCCCTTTGCCATTGTGGGATAATTTCCAAGATCACTTACAGGATTTTTGATTAAGGGTAATACTAAAATGTTTCAAATATAAGGAAAGAAAATGAATTTCAATTTAGGGTCCTACATATAAACAATCATCAGCCTTAAGTCAACAAAGCATTTTCTGCTTACAGAGTATGTAAGGAAAAAACGCATAAAACTGCAAGAGGCAGATATTGTTGTTAGAAAAGAGCAACAGTCAGCATCCGGTTTTCAAGAAAATCTGAAAATTATAATTTGGATTTGAATTATGTCATTTATGCACAGAATTTAATTCAACAGTCACTTTCAGTCTCCAAAACCAAGAAACATGTGAGAGAGAAATGTATTAATTAAAAACATTATCAACCTAAATATACTATATACAACATATTTTACAATATATTATATATAAGTGGAGCCACGACATGTTCTCTTTTTTTTTTTTTTTTTTTTTTTTAGCTCAGGTATCAAATGAATAATAATTAAAAAAATAAAACACAAAAACAAAACAAATATTCAGGAAATGCCAAGTATGAGTTCAAGCCCAAAATTTTAGAATCAGATTTTCAGATCAAACTTTACATGTCTTCCTTCTTTCTCAGAGAACAGAAAAAAAAATAAATCTGACCACTATGAACATGGCATTTAACTCCCTCTTGTACATGTGGGAGAGAGGGCATGCAGACCTGTGGAACTGGTTCCAATCTCACTGATGATGATGAGGCTGCGGTGCAGAATGTAAGTTGCAAAACTAAGGGCTAAAAGGTAAGCAGAAGATGATAATAGTGTGCTTGCTTGGATGCTCTGCCTGGTGTATTTGCCACAGCCTCTCTATTGCTCTGAATCAGACCTACACAGATCTTTCTGTTTGATTCCCCTGTCATATCTGTAGGCATCTCAAAAAGATATGTGTTCTAAGAAAGAGGAGTTGGTTTTTTTCTCGTTAAGTGAAGCTGGTGAATCGTTTTGAGGTTAAAGATTCTCCCTTCTCTTTCCCAAGCTGAGAATAAATTACTAAAATGCCAATTTTATGTTCTCATGCACTCCTGACTTAATAAAAGTACCTTATTTGCCTAGATGTGTCGTATTGACGATTGCTGACCAGGAGGATGAATAGGTTGTGTTAGTTTAGTTTGGTATGATCTGACTCTGTTAGATCTTCTCATCTGATTTCATTTTTCGAAACAATGAGTGGAGAAGGCAATTTTCCAACCTATGACCTTTTAACAAACCTTTAACTACTCCTGAAACACCAAGGTCATTGCACATACATGGTGCGTGGTGGCTGTCGGAAAAATCCATTGAAGGGCTAAACTGTCTCACAGGAGTCCGGCTGGGTGGCCCCAAAATTTCTGATTATCTGTTCCCCCTGCCAGGAGGGACATTGGGCAGGGAGACTTGTAGAGACCATACAAAACTAATGTTAAGGATAACATTCAGGTCTGTCAGCACAGTTACCCCAAAACATTTTAACATCCCTGAGTGAGTTTCAGACTGCTAACTATTTTCTAGGCAGTGGGAAAATTTCCAGTTTTCTTTAATTTTCTTAAAATTTCCAAATTTGATTTTTTTAATTTCTTAAAATTTTTCCGTTTGCAATGCATTAGCAAAATGCAGCGAAGGAAGCTGCACAGAACATGCTGGGTCAGGGAGATGAAGACATGATGAAGGCATGGCTCCATGCTGGAGTAATTACAAAGAAGCACAACACCATCAGCTCATTCATGAGAGAGAAGAAAGTTCTCCTTTAGTGCAGAAACAGGAAAGAGCAGGAGACATCTTCAAGGAGGTGGAGAACAGCTCTCCCAGATGCCAGTGAAATGGAGCAGTACCAGCCTTGCTGGCACAGGAGAATCTGAGGAGCTTCTCATGGAGTAAAGACTTCTTCGACACTGAAGGAATAGCCTTTGCGTAGAGACCCACAGATAAAAAGAATTAATCCCTGTTTATTTTTTTTTGTATTCCTAAAAAATATGGACTTCATGTGAGACCTTGCTCTCTTTCCATTCCTCATCTTCCTTTCCTTTCAAAGATTTTTAATCTTAACAAACTGTCAGCCAAATGTGATAGGGAGAAGCTTCAAGTGTGTTGAAACGCTCAAAGTTTCATTGAAACTGACAGCAGGTAGGAGAGGCTCTACATGAGGTCCCGTGTTAGGGACCTCTATTAGGGAAAAACAAGATGGAAAATTCAGCATCTGCAGCATGCAAAACTTGTAAAATCCATTGATAATACTGTTTCTGAAACCATTTATCTGTGGGAGAGGCTTAGAACTGAAACCAAGAGTGTTGCAGGTAACTTCCATTATTCACTTCATTCATTCCAACCACTTAAAAAAAGACTGAAAGCCTTAAAATCAGAGTGATAACCTGCCTCTTCTGAGTATATTTCCTAGTCCATTTTCAAAGCTTGACTTTCCTCATGTAAAAACAATAGCTGAGGTCATTCAGACAGAGATGAAAATACATGATTTTGCAGTACTTGTCCCCTTCTTCTGTTGACATGCCACATGGATGCTCATAAGCATGTGCTCACAGCACAGCTGCTCCCGCCTTGAGAAGATGTGCCATGGATTTTGCCTTCATGCTGCAAGAGATTGCACAAATGAAGTATCAGCTTGTTCGAGCTTTCTTCTCTAGTTTAGCTACCTTAAAAAGCAAATTAAGAGTGTCCTCAATGTTTACAAAAATACAAAGAAGCTGCAGACTCGTTGCAGAATTTCACTGGTTGGAAAACACCGATGAGAATTACAATGGTCCTTCGGTAATTCAGGATAGGGACAAAACTTCCATCACTGCTGGAAGTACTCTTGAGGTTCTTAATTTCCTCATAGATGCTCTCTGGCAAAACATAAAGTTTTGCTGCTGAAATTTTCTTGTCTATTACAAAGAGTAATGTCGATCTGTATTTTCCAAGGCTGTGTATAGGTTAATTCATACTGGCCATGAGAAAAAGAAAAGCATTATTATTAGCAAGCTTTTATTGTGCTTTCATCATTCATTGCTGTGGAGACTGTATCAGATTGAGCAGATGATCAACTCGGGTAATTAGTAAAATGACTGCATAAATTTGAAACTCATCTGTTGTGAAACCTGTATGCAGAGAGCTGGACTATCTTGTGTTCTGCATTCCTTTTGTACAAGTGTAAGTGAGGCACGGCGTACGACGGAACAGGGACAGTCAGAAACAGACCAAAATATTGCAGCATGACCTTAAACTTACAATAAGTCCCCTTGACCAGTTGCCTACTGACTCCCTCTCTCATTGACTCAGAAGTTTGTTATCCAAGTTCAAATTTCCCTTTCTCTGTCTCTAAGAAAAGTTTTAGAGATTTTTTTTTTGTTCTTTCCTCCTCCAGGAATTGAAATCCAGTTCTAGTGCTTTGTTGTTTTAAAAAGATTTTGGAAAGGGTGTAAAAATCTTGGAAGTAATTAGTCTCTGTAATGCAGGTTAATTGATACTGGCACAGGGTGAAGGGGACAGAAATCGAAAACATGAATGATACCGATACTTTACAAGTAACAAAGTGCATATGCACAGAATCTCTATTTTTATGCAGATATGTGCATATGCTCAGCAGTAGCAGATTAAAATAAAACTGAGTTAATAGTATACAGACTGAAGAAACCTTGTACCTTTTTGGTGGACAATGTAGACTTTATAGGAGGATAGACTCATCAATTAAAGTCCGGTTATTTGGGTTCTCTAGTGGAGCCAAAAATAACTTTGAGATGGTACCTTGCACACATTATGTATTTCAGTTTTCCTGTGTGTTAAATGGGGATGTTTGCAGGACAAGGTAGTTTTTTATTTTTTCCGTAGGAAATGTTTCTCACACAAACTGAAACTTCTAAATTAATTTTGTGAATTTATGTTGATTTGTTTTGTCCAAACTCCCACTGCCAAAAATGTCCCTAAAATCACCAAAGTGTGCATCTTAGAGCTTGCAATGGTTTTTGTTTTGAAATTTACTTGAATTTCATACAACCTAAAGATTTTTTTTAAGTTTGGCTTTTGGAAAAAGAGTCAGTTGTTCTCATGACTTCAGAAAACTGTTTCATCTCAGAAATGCAAAGGGTTAAAAATGTCAATAGGAGACCTGTGCTAATATCTCTGTTCTTCTGATGGATCTAAGATTCTGGCATTTCAGCTAATCTTCTGAGGTTTCAACTAAAACCTTTTTTTTACCGCAACCTTCGTATTTGTGGCAGAATCATAGACTTGTTCTCTACCTCTCTGCCTTCCAGAGCACGCACCAGGATGTACTCTGAGAACACGACAATCAGATTAGGTTCCTCACAGAACAGGGCAGCCATGGTTCTCATTTTCACTCAAGACAGTGTGGGATGGAGCAACTACCTGGCACGTTCTGGTTAAGATTATTTTTCTTTCTCAGGCATCTTTTTGGCTTGCTCCAGCAAGCGCAAAAAATGTTCCACAGGTGTTACTGGGAAATAGGATTTGTCTCAGGGTGGACATACTTGCAAACACAAATAATGCTTTCAGTTTGCCTTGAGACACACTTGTTTATTCTAGCAGAGTTACTCCCAAACCTATTTGTTCAGTTTATCCATTTACAGCCTTTGAATGCACTGGTGTAGCTCCTGCCACTTTTGAAAGACCAGAGCTTTCCTTCGTACTCTTTACATGCACCTGACCCTCCCTCCACAGCTCCCCTGCACAGAGCTCAACATCCCTGGGCTGGCAGTATAATTACATGGGCTTGATAGTAATGGCCAATGTTTGGGATTCACATGCCTCCATGCTGCCTCGAGCATCCTCAAACATTCATAGTGACAGTGTCAGACGTGCTACTAAATGCTCTTATTTAGGTAAAATACTGATTCAAGGAAGAATAGCGGACTCATTGTTAGATGATGAAGTAAGGGTTTCCTTCTGGCCAAAGGATGTATAATTTGTGCAGTGGATAAGAGTTTCTGAATTTGAGCTCTTTCTCAACAAAGGGTAAATCTGGTGAGAAATGAAGCTTTCTTTTTGGGGTACAGAGAAAGAGAAACTACTCATGAATTCAGACTAAATTTTGTGAGTGGCTTTGGCTGAAAAGAAAATAAAAGTAAAAAGAAAGAGTTTGAATTTGCACAGTATGTGCTTTCACGTTTTCGAAATGAATTCTTTCTTTTAAAAAATGTAAACTTGTCTTGTATATCAGTATTAAAAAAGTAAATTTCCTGACATTTCATTTCAAAGCACTGTATTTTGCCTAAAAACTGACATACACAGGAAGTGGAAAAAATAGAGTTTTAAATCACCTAGAAGCGATGTGGACTGTTTCAATTAATATCAAATATAACATTATTTCATTTAATATCAAATATAATATTATGGGTGTACCTGAAATTATTTTTTTTTACTATTATTTTGAAAAATGAAACCTAACACTGAACACCTTATATCAGTTTGACTTTATAATTTTTCCCCAGTTCTATTCTGGCTATCAACATGTAAAATCTATTATGGACCCATCTTTGCTTTGGGTTTCCTATATAGCCTCCCTTTGAGAGATGGCAAGTCTTGTTTGCTCTCTCCAAACAAGAATCCAGTGCTGCCATTACAAATGCTGGGTTTTACTGATATATGTGTCATTAGGAAGCAAGAAGTATGTACTGCTGCTTTATTTGCTGAAATTTTACTTGATATTGCCAGTACAGAACAATTACCTGTTTATACAGGGTTACCCCTTAAAAAAATGGATTCTACTGTATTTGTCCTGTATGGACATAAGTAAGGTGTCGTCACAGAACATCATCTAAACACCAGTTCCCTGTGTTTGTATGTTGAGAGGAATAAGATAAAATCCAACCATTCTCTCCCTTTTTGCAATGTCTTTTTCTCCTGCTGTGAGACCTGCTAACTGTGTCTAATTGTAAAGTAGCCTTCCCGAACAGTAAATCACCTTAATAAGAATTTGGATGGGCAGAATATAGCTCCCCACAACGAGAGCAGTAAAAGACCCCAAATCCTTCTTTCCCACCAGAAATATAATACTCAATGGTTACTAGTGACCAGCATTTCTCCATTCCTTCAGACCATTGTTCCTTTTTGTTCTTAATTCTGGAGCCTCGCACTAAAACATTGAACAAAAACTGTAATAAATAAGAACTGTTTCAGGAACCATTCCCAGCTCATTTCTCGTCTAGCCAACAAAATTACAACAAAGATAGACTTGGTTGGTGGCAATGATCAAATATCTTTGAGAATTCATCTTGCACAGCACAGAATAAATTATTGCAGTTATAAGCTTCAGCTGCATTAGTATCCAACGCTCCTGGAAGATATTTCCTTCTGTTTTATCGGACTAGCAAGCTATGAATGAAGATGAATTCTTGTTTGGGGTAGCATCCTGGATCGAAAAAAGAATGGAGTCAGAAAGTATGACATTTGTCTTCCAATCAGAAAACGAACAAGCACACAACCAGGGGAGGCAGGAAAGGGAGAAATAAACGTAAACATTACTTTAATAGATCTCCAATGTGCAATATTTATATACAAATAGCAACTAGTGTTACACGCAGTACTCACAGGTTTGTGAAATATATCAAAGTACAGCAAATTGGAATGAGTCCTGAGTTTCCATTTACTTTATCTAACCAGACATATCAATTCTTTTTACTCCAGGCTGATAAAGTAGAACTGCAGCAGACAAATGATCTAGTGGAGCTGACATAATGTGTTGTCACAAAGAAATGCTGGATTAAAAAAAAGAAAACAACCACCATGACTTTGATCGCCTCTGGAGGCTCCTACTTTACTCAGCCCAAATTGGTTGTTTACTCATTCTTTAGGGAACGTTCAATATTACTGAGAGGTGAGCAAAGAGGAAAGGAGTGTGCTTGTGAAGGGAGTTTACTTCCATTTTCTCTTTGGCTTTTAAGTGGCAAAATGGGAGGTGTGGAGGCTTGATGCTGGTCCTCTGTATAACTAGTAACAAAAAATCACTGGCTTCAACAGGAATAGAATTGACTGCTTAAGTTTACAGGCTTTATTTGTTGAATTCAACGATAGTTTGCTTGATGCCTGGTTTAAGTAATGCAGGTATAAATGTCCGATTTGAACTATAAACCAAAAGTATGAGAGATGTGCCAGATGAGAAATAAAAGACCACAGCTCTGAGCTTCACTGCCAGCAGTAAAGGAGGGGAATCTTTAACCTCTGCCAGCATGGAAATGGGAACGTAAAATTATAATCCAATTATATGAATTATCATTGTATCTGATCTCAGAAATTTTTGTGTGTTTATTCCTACTTTTTTTTTTTTTTCTGAAAATGTCATTAGACTAATTTTGATTTCAGGGGGCTGAGCCCCAAAGGGTCGTGGTGGAAATCTGGGGCAGAGGAAGAAGTTACAACTGACTTTAAGATGGCTACACAAAATGAATGGCTGGATCATCTGTTTTCTCTCCTTAAGTACTACATGTCACCTATACAAGTAGTGAAATCTGAGGTAGTTCTACTGAGATTAGGACTTCAGAGACAGGAGATATCATTCTTTTGTCAGGTCTCTCACGAGTCAGATATAAAGTAGGTACCTAAAAGGAGCTAGCAGGTGAATGAGAAACATAAGACAAAGAAGTATGAACCATGTTTCTGATGATTTTTTTTTTCAAATGTAATACAGTTAAAATCAACAACAGTTTTGCTTAAGGAAAGGTTATTGAATTTGGCAGCAGTCAGTTAAATCAAAGTAATCTGCAGTCTCTGCTGTGGAGTGTCAATATATCTGAGTACTCTGCTATAAACTACACCTTAATAGAAGATGCAGAAACTTCCTGTGAAGTTTTACATACTTCAGGTTTCCTTTCTTCATCTTGCAGCTTTAATGGACCTTCAGAAGAAGCTACTGTTGAGAAGGAAACATTGCAGACTCTAAAACAGAAAGATCTTTGTGGTATGTTCCTTAAGCATATTGGTAAACACCACATTGAAAGAAATCTTAAAGGAGAGAGAGATTCCCATGTTTATGTGTAGCTCATCAGTGTTTATCTAGGTGCTTCTCTAGGCTGTTATTCATTTAATGAAATTCCTTAGAGGAAATTTAGGGCTCTTGGCTCACTGAATGAATATTTTTAGACAGGCTGAGAGAATTGAGGTTGTTCAGCCTGGAGAAGAGGAGGCTCTGGGGACACCTTCTAGTAGCATTCCAGTACATAAAGGGGGCCTACAAGAAAGCTGGGGAGAGACTTTTTACAAGGATGTGCAGTGACAGGACAAGGGATAATGGCTTTAAACTGAAAGAGGGTAGATTTAGATTAGATATAAGGAAGGAGTTTTTCACTCAGAGGGTGGTGAGGCACTGGAACAGGTTGCCCAGAGAAGTTGTGGCTGCCTCATCCCTAGAGGTGTTCAAGGCCAGGTTGGATGAGGCTTTGAGCAATATGATGTAGTGAAAGGTGTCTCTGTACATGGCAGGGGGATGGAACTAAATGGTCTTGCAGGTCCCTTCCAACCCAGACCATTCTATGATTCTATAACAAATAACAGAAAACTCCAGAGGTTTTCTACGAGCTTTGGTCCTCCAGCACTATACTGTTAGTCTGTTCTTTCACTCAATGACTTCAGTTGTCCCTTTTTTGGATTAAAACAATCAGAAATCTCAGCTTTTTGTTTGATTTGAGATTGGCTTCACCTGGCATTAGCAATCTAAAACCAGGTAAGATAGAAATTCGTTTAGAGTCACCAGGTAAAATGATGGTTCAGCCTGCAGTGTATATGGCCAAGTAAATACGTAGTGAGGGCGGAATGGCCTGAGATACCTCCCTGAGGTACCACCTATGTTGATTGCTGAAGGAGCTGGTTAAGGAAAAAAATCATATTGATAAAGACCTGCGTTTTCTCAAAACAAGATAAAGGGGTTTTTTTTGTTTGTCAGATGACATTCAGTCATGCAGAGCTTTTAACATGAGTCTGGGACCCTCACCAGCAGCAGGGTCTTGAAGAAATATGCCAGATATCATCAAATGCATGATAAAATCTCAACTTGGTGAACCTGCTAGCTGTGTACCAATTGCCAGCTGCCCAATAGCAGTGAAAGTCTGCCAAATAATCCCTGTATTGGAATAAAAGGTTCTAACCCTCTCAAAGAACAAACAGATCCTTGAAACAAGCCTTGCGCACAGAGAACTTGCAAACAAAACAGAGTCTGTGTCCTCCAGTGGATTAATTGCTACAAGCACTTGCCATATTCTCGTCATAGCTTTGATTCTGTAGCCTTAAGGGAAACAAAACCTTCATCACCTGCAGTGATGTCTGAGATGGTGTGTTTGCTGGTGTAAGGAGTGAAGGATTATTCCCAGAGACAGTTACTTGCACACATGTAATGGGTGACAGATCACTCTTAAAGTTAGCTGGATAATAAATGTACAATGTGCTTCTCAGTCTGACAAATCCAGATATGATATTAAATAATGGGATCTAATAAGAAACCAACGAACATTTGTCTTCAAAAATCACATTTTTGATTGTATCATTGCAAAAGAACCGGTGTGTTTAGATGTAGATAGTCACGACTATTGATTGTGCAGTCACTTACACCAGGCTAAAAGGCAGATGATTGCTCTATTGTTTGGCCTGTGATATTTTGGTGTGAAAAATCTCACTGGAACTAACCGGACAATGAGAGCAACACAATACTGCAACTTGGTTTGGATACCTGAGTACCCAAAAGATAGAGTACCATGAACTCTTCTGGAGTTGGTGCTTCCCCTGATGAAAACTCACTGAAGCAAAGGGAAACTGAATTAAGGTAAAATCTACTTTTCCATGTAAAAAAATGAAGTCGATATGTCTACTTGGATTGCACATGCGGATTCTGACATGTTCATTTTCTTGACAACCATCCACTCTGCTCATTTTCACTATTTTTGGTTAAACCATGTATTTATGAATATTACAAACCCTGATGACAAATACTGAACTTGTCCACCTGATTTTTCTATGACTGTATCCTGAATTGAACTCTGACATCCTGTGTGCACAAAGAAAATAACCATTGTTTAGCTACTGATGTTTAAAGAAATGCTTGCTATCAGAGTTAGCAGTAGCTCTTTCAGAAATATATGTATATGTTTAATATTTTAAAATAGATAATATACTAACAGGAACTTAATGTTTGCTCTTAAGTAGGAATCTCAGAAACTTTCCAAACAGCACTTTCGTTTTCACGGCTCATAGCACCCCATTTCTACATGGTGACTGTCTCATATCTTTTGTCATATCAGAGAAACTAAGAGGATAACATGTTGGTTTTACAGTGTTAATCTTTTGAGTTTTCTCTATAGAAGAAGAGTCAATAGCTTCACTTCTCCAATTAAGGGAAGCTCTTTAAATAGTATAATGCTTTGAGTTTTGCGTTTGACCACCTCTCTTATTTTTAATTAACTGAATTCCTCTTAAGGTACTACGAATAATCGTTATCAGCAAACTTATTATGTCCAAAACTGTAGGAAACACTGACACCTTGTGGAAAAAAAAAATTACTTTTCTCAACCAATGTTACTGTTGACTGCTGAGGACAGACAGCTTCAGTCAAGAATTCAGCAGAGCTACAGAAACCAGAAAGTATATAATTTCATATATACATAAAATTACCTACGAGTACCTCATATGCTAAATGTAGAGTGTATATACATATCCAAATATACACATACACATATATACATCTGCATGCACACACACAATGAGAAGAAAAACAATGCTTCTAATATTTATTTCTCTCTGTGTGGGTTTTTTTTTTAACAGTTGTTACTATAACTCGTGACTATTTTGTTAACTTTACGAAATACAGTGAATCGTCTCTGTGGCTCTCTATAGGGCTAATTCCAAAATTTCTGCTTTTTTTTTTTTACCAAGCAGAAAGATATGACATACCCTTTCTCCTCAGAAAGTACCTTAAAAAAAAAAAAAAAAAAAGGCGCATAATGTTGAGCAAAACAGCAGAACTACACAACTGACGAAACTGGTCTGCTGACTAGATAGGGTATAAAGATGCACTAAATATTGAAAAGTATCTCTAAAAATGTGGTTCACAGCCTGTTCAATATTTGTCTTGATACCTTGTATTTCAGTCATGAAACAGGTAAACCAGGATGCGAAGCAACTCACTCACTCCAGGGTGACATGGAGCAGCAGTGGCACCTACTGGCCGCAGACGTCTCTCAACAGCTAAAAATCCTAAAACTTCCACCAGGCTGCCTTAAATCTGCATATACCGCCCCACCCTACCCCCCCCAAGCATATGATGATGGAAAACCTTCACCTGTCTGCTCTTGGTGCCCGCAGAAGCCTATTGCAAGCATGACCTGGTGATGAAGAAGGTAAGGTCATCTGAGCATATCATAGAATGGTTTGGGTTGGAAGGGACCTCAAAGATCATCTAGTTCCAACCCTTGCTCCCATGGGCAGGGACACCTTCCATTACATCAGTTTGCTCAAAGCCTCATCCAACCTGGCCTTGAACACCTCCAGGGATGGGGCAGCCACAACTCCTCTGGGCAACCTGTGCCAGTGTTTCACCACCCGCACAGTGAAAAATTTCTTCCTTAAATCCAATCTAAATCTGCCCTCTTTCAGTTTAAAGCCATTGCCCCTTGTCCTATCACTATATACCCTTGTAAAAAGTCCCTCTCCAGCGTTCCTGTAGGCCCCCTTTAGGTACTGGAAGACTGCTGTAAGATCTCTCTGGAGCATTCCGTATATATATAAAAATATATACAATGTATATATTTTATATATATTTAAAGAGCTATGGAAATATGCCCTACGACTAGTCCCAGCCAAGCAATCCCAGATCCAGAGTTTACAGGCTACGTATTGCACAGAAAGGAGAGATGTCCCGCTTCAAAAGGGATGGCAAAATGAAGGATGGTTTTTTCTTATGTATGATCTGACAGGAAAGTATAAACATAACCAAAAATATCAATATTCTGAAATACTCAAACCTTTTTTGTCCTAGGAAAAACCTCAGTCTTCAAGTCAGTCTTTCTGTTCTCTAAAGTTTGTTTCTTGAGATGTCAGAAAACGAATTGCAGTTAGAACTCTTGTGTATCAGTTGATCTCTCATGGAATCGTCTTCATACGTGCAACACTCAAACATGCAAACGATGTTGGTTTACAAGGTTTAATTATTTGTCTACATGTAATCTTGGAAAGAGAAACTCACAGTCCACTAACTTTTTAAGGCAATGAGAGACTGAGAGGTCTGGAGTCTTTCACTGAAGGATACAAAAAGTGATGGCAAAATATACTTAATTATTGAATTCACCAGATCCACCAAGTACCTGCTCTTCACATTAGGACAGTAGTCCATAACTCAGTGAATTTCAGATAATGTCTAAGAACTAGACTCCTATCTTAGTTTATGTGACTGATTATTTTCTTGAGGCTTACTCTGGACCTGGTCTGAGTCAGAGGTGTGCAGTGAGAAGATCAGAAATATCTTGTGCCATATTATCTGACTTTAGGAGTAATTTTAGGGCTAGCAGAGAAGCAATTCTGCTGGTTTTCTTCTGGGCTGACCCTGAGGTCCAACTGATATAAGGAAAGGCATATATATATTCAGAGCATAAACAGGCTGTAAAGCCACTTGTTATCCTTCTGGTTCTTCTGTTATAGGACCATCAGATGTTAAAAAACACAGCTGAGAAATTATCTTTGTGTGGAATCCTTTCTAAAAGGTCTCTCATGTCATAGAGAGCCTAAAAGGTCTCTAGTGTCACCCTTTGGTGAAGACTGCCTGCAAAAAAACAACAGAAATGTGATCAGCCATGTCCCCAGAACATTTTGCAATTCTGGGAAAACCAAAGGGCATTTACACAAGCAGCCTGTGAAGGTTTGCTATGGGCCTCATAGTCTCTAAACTCCTGATGTTACTCCTGATGTAACCTAGGATGTATACAAATTTGATGTCCCAGTTTTAGATAAGAGACTGAGAACATGTGAAAATGTTTCTTATTGTTTAATGGTAAGACATTTAAAATGGTGCCTTTGTGGGAAGAAGAGTTTTCTTTACAATGTTTCTGGAAAAAAACTTTTTCTTACAAAGGCTGACTCAGTTCAGTTCACCTAATATCTTAGATATCTGTTTTACAATGTGGGCTAAAAAGCTGATTTAATTATTGTGTCTGGAACATAGCCTAGGTATTCAGTTTTCATGTACATATTTACATTGGAGATGTCTACATTTTGTCAGATGAATCTCACCTTAAGTGTCTGGTTAATGTTAGTCACTTAGGTCTCGATTCAGCCATGAGTCATTTGATACCAAAAGCATCTTGATCTGGGAGGACCCAGTTCCTCGGTTAGTTCTGGGATTGTGTCTTCCAGCAATGTGTGGTTTCTATATACACCTTGCAGTGTCTCCAGGAACGTTAGACGTTTATGCTTAGTTAGTTGGATGGAGCCCTTAAACGAAGACATATTTTCAGAGGACTGTTCAGAAATTTAGCAGATAGAATGATTCAGTCTGACATATATGATCTATCTCTGTTGTTATTCAGGTTTACACACTGAGAGTTTAAGGAACTGAGTCCCACATCAATTAATAATGGGAGAGTTTGAATGGAAGGCAGATTTTTTGTTTCCTGAGCACTAATTAAAAATGAATGACTGAGAATAATGGCAGTAATACTGAGTCAGACCAAAGATCCCCTTAGTCAACCACCCTGTCTCCAACAGTGGCCAGAGGTAGATAGCCACTCCTCACACAGCTGGATGGCCTGAGTTGTTTGTTACACCCATGCAGTACCACACTCGTGTTATGAGTATATCTAGGAAGGCAGATCATAAAAAGAGTGTAAGAGGTGGGTAAGTATGTCGTGATATTTTCCCAGAATGTTCTCCCAGGCTTCAGTACTCTGTGGGTCTGACACTTCTTGAGCTATAGAAGACGATTTAATGCATAAAACCAACACAAACCAAAAAACTTTCAAAACTCCCCAAATTGCCCCAAAACTCTAAAGCATTTGATTTATTCTTCTTTTAAATTGCCCAGTTGGTATTTTGAACTCATGGGGAAAAAAAAAAAACAACAACAAACAAAACCCAACAAAACAAAACCAACAAACAACAACAAAAATAAAATCAACAGGATTTCATCAGCATTTGTTACCCAGGGTAGAATTGCGTAAATATTAAAATACATTTCTGGCAAACTTTCATTCAGATTTCAGACAGGTGCTTTGTGGTTTTGATTCCTCTTTGCACTGTTGCTCATGCAGAGAAATAATTGGAGACTATTATGGGAAACAGCTGCATTCACATGCAAACAAGGGTATTTGCTCATGAACCCAGGTATTCATTATCATTGTATGGTGAACATCCTCCCCAACACACCAAAGCATTTCTGCATATGTTTAGTTTACATCAAAGGGATCATTGCTGTTTTAAAGCAAAGCATGAATACAGTTTGCTGGATAATGTTGCTTGAGCAACATATCACTTTTTCCCGGGAATACTCTTCAACTGTTCCACTAACCTTAGTGGGCTGGTCGCCCAAAGAAAAGCAGAAGACAAACGAGCAACAGATAGTCACCCACTGCAGTCTTAACTGCAGGGAACAGCTTGTGAATCAACATAGCTGCTAGCTATATGATCTCTGATAATTCAAAGAAAAAGGGAAGAGAGACATCATAAAGCAGAAATCCCCTGAACTCAGAAAATCCCCTGCTGCTTTCCTGCACAGACGACACACCAGCCTTCAGTGTGATTTACATTCTTTCCATATCAGATGCCTAAAAACTTGGTTATATAAATCTTCGTTAGTCACCTAGGTGGTTTGTACTGTTATAAATCAACATCTTCCACAGAGGAAACAGAATGGGTTGGTTGAGGAAAAAAAAAATAAAATAAATCTTTAGAACAATAAATCAAACACCTTTCCTAGAAATATTTCATATGATAATGCCTAACACTTCATCAGAAGCTATGCCTACAATAAAGTACATAATCTTACCTGCCTATTCAGGAAGCCTAAGCAGGACACACTAGCAAGTGCCTGATTTTTTGTGTTGTTTACTCTAACTGTATATTATTTAGTTTCCCCTCTTACTAACAAACTCACTTGTAAATGAAGGTACTGGTATCATTCCCACTTCCCAAGTGGTTAAATTAACATGTTCTTTCTCTTATGGGATGAATATGCCTTTGTAGGATCAAAATTTTGGAAAAAAAAAAAAAATTGTGATTTTTTTCTTCAGCTTTCCCCATGATCACGGCAAGTTTTGTTTCCAGTATCTTTCCCTTATTTACATCTCTCTCTCTTCCCAGAAGGAATTAGGAAAGGTTAAGAAGCATTTAAATACTTAGTCTTAGAGCTATCAGTAAGTACCACCACAAAAATAAAGGTGTGAGTTTGACTCGGTTGCCTGAACACAGGTTCTACTACCATTGGAGATAATCTAGGGAAGTCAACATGTTTATGTGGCTTTGCATGCAGAACACAAACCGACGACAGATCAGTTTTCTTGTAGATGTCAACTAGGATATCCCAGGATACGCAGATACCAGATAGATACTACATTTGTGAAATGGAATCCTAACCGATGCATGTATGCATGAGAAAGAAAAGAATGAGGAGGATAGTGTACATCTTAAGATATCAGGAAAATACTACGTACCTCCTTTGCAGGAGGGAAAGTGAGGGTTTTTTTCAGAATTCAGGGTACTGCATGAGGTGTTGACCTGTTGTGAAAGCTTATAAAGAAATGTGTTCTTGGTATCCCACAGGATAATCTGGTTTAGGATATTATTTTAGGTGTTCAAGACTTTTAGGACCTATTGCCCATTGAAACTGCTGAGACGTGACTTCTAGAGTAGAGTCTTACAGGAACTTAGGCTGTTAACTTACATGAATTTGGGCCCAGCTAAGGTGAGATTTAAGCCAAAACTAAGGGCTTGTGTCTAAGTGCCATCTGAGAAGCCACAGCCACTGATAGCATCCACAGAAATGTGACCAAAGTGATAACTGACCTTATGGGTGCTCAACAGTGTAGCAGGCCAGGCAAAACATTCTGGAACATTTCAACTGGCACTAAATACCCTTGTGTAGGCAATAGAATCAAGTCCTTAAGACACTTGCATTTAGAGTCTATATGTGGATATTTACTGGTTTTCTGGGTGTCCAGCGTCTGTTATAGCTGATGAAGATTTGGTCGATATCATCAAAGGAGCCTAGGGAGGGACTCAGTGGATACTAACTTCTGTTGAAACACCTACATGTAGACACCAAGACTTCAAGTCAGTTGCCGAAACAAAAGCATATTAAAACACTTCTGGTATTCAAAACCTCAACATGGCAGATACCACAGGGTCTTTGCATGCAGGAACGTTCCTAGAGCAGGAGCTGAAGACACCACGCTCAGGGACACCCTCTAACTGTGATACTTAACACCTACATTTAGGCAAAGCATTTCAACTAGGTGCTTAAATTTAGACAGTGGTAATGTTCCCAAAAGACACAATAATTGTTACTGTGAGGAGAAGTGTTCTTTGGGTATCATCTTTTGAGATTTTTGTAGGCATTTTGACAGAGAAGACTTGGAAGAACTCACACATAGCAGTTAGCATGTCTACTTCTGCAAAATTTTAAGAGGAACCATTTATTTCAATAACTCTTTCTTAAGCACATTGGTCACTCCATCTCTAAAAGAAATGTATTCAGTGTAAAAAACACAATTTCTTCTGATGTTGAATGTGCGTTGATGTACTACTCTTGTATTATTGTTTACTTGACCTTTCTCTGTCAGTTTATTATGCACATTTATAAACTCCTCCGGAAATGTTTTCAGAATAGCTAAATGCTGTGAGTGTAATAAACTTTAGTCAACAATTAAAGTATTTTCACATTGAAGTGCTCTTTAGTCAATGAATTAAAATAAACTGGTCAGCATGGAAGAGAGATCCTAAATGCATGGAGTTTTGTGTGTCTTTTCTTTTTATGTTTGTTTGTTTTGTTTTTTTGTTTTTAATATTGCTATTAGTTATTGAAAAATACAGTTCAGGGACAGCTGAAACTCTGCGAATTTGTATCAGATTTTTCACATAAGCTCAGCCATGAAAATTACTGGCCTTGTGGAAAAGATCTGTTGTGCTGCTGAAACGACTGTTGATATCTAGACTGAACTGCTAATAGATATCCAAAATGAAGAGCTGGAGAAAAACAGACTCCAACTCTTCCTATTGCCATTCTGCAGTTACACAATCATGTCCCTCAGCCACTGGGCTGCTGTGGTCTCTTTTCATAAACAGAAAGTTATTTATGCAATTTATATTGGTATCCCAAATATCTCCCTGTTTAACAGTTTGTCTGCTGTATTCTGGAATTAAGAGCCCAAGATTCTAGATTTCCCTCAGAATTAGGGAGGGAGAAGCTATTCTTCCCCTCAGGACAGAGCTGATTGGTTTTGTGATATCTAGAGCTAGAGGTGATTAAATTTTTGTTTCCATTCCTTCTCTTGTACAAACAATATTTTCAGTTAAACTTCTTTTGTCTCTAAATAACACTTGTGGTTTTCATCTACTGCTGTGGTGTAGGTGGTTGCAGGATTTCCATGATAATATTGGCTTTGACAGATATAAATGTTGAATTTGACAGATATTTTTTAATTTGGGACACTAGCTCATGAGATGAATGGTGCCTTGAGTCTTTGATAGGACCAGTGCTTTAAGACATGATAGACTGCAATATAAATAAAATCCCAGAAGAAGGACTAGAACCAGTGTGAGATACTGTCACCTTCAAAACAGTATCAACCATAACTATCTAGTTCTCCATAAATCACTGTTTAACCTGGTCTTAAAAGCCCACCGTGAAGGGGATTTTATAACATCTGTCAACAAACTATTGTGATTAACATCTCACTAGAAAACTTTTAGTATGTAAATTAGATCTGCCTTGTTTCTTGTCATATTCCGAGTGATCAGAGTGCACAAATCGCTCCTTTTGTGTTTGAAATATTTTTAGTCACATTTTTAAGCACCTCTTTTTCTATGAAAATAACCATATCTTGCGTTTCTCCCTATTTGGGGCAATTTTTTTAGAATTTCTCCTGGCTTGGATATTACAAAATACTCATCAGCTCTGGTGGGCACTTTGGGAAGCATCATCCATTCAGGAATATTCAATATATCTAATTTTATAACTTGATATTTTAAGTACATTATAATTATTATATATTATGTATATGATATTATTTTATATTAATATATCGTGAAGAAGAATTAATGAAAAACAATTTTCTTTTTAACTTCCTGGTGGTAACAGAATAGCTATAGTGCTTTTAAAGATAAGTCGTGATGAGAATATTGAGTCCAATTCAGACAGTGGAGTGTTCAGACACTTATTTATATCTTCAGATAAAATAGCCAGTTATCTTTATTTTACTTAACTCTTTCCAGAGCAATGAGTGACTCCTTCCAGCAGATGGAGATAAAGAACTTCCAAAAAAAAGACACCAGGCTGCTATGCGCTTCCCTTCCCTTTGTGGTCGTGTGCACAAAAGGGGAAATCTGATCCCAGATCAGCATCGATATAAACAGAACATCTGTTTAGTGGTCTTACGATGTGATAACTATTTTATGACTCCTAGTTTTACTTCCTAGAAGTTCAGTTTTACAACATAATCTAGCAGGAAATATGAAGCTATAATTATTACTACGCTAAACAATTTTTGTCCTAGGTCCTCACCTTTGAGTTTGGGAAACATTTCAGGTTCGAGAAACATTTGGGAAGTAACATAAATGTTGTTACTGATGCAAATTACTGTTGTTCACTGTAATAAAATGAATTGAGAAGCATGACGAATTTTTAGCTTGCTTTTCTAAAAAAAAAAAAAAAAAATAACTGAAAACTATTTCATGTTTGTGCAGATTTTCCTTGGAAACCTAGATTATTTTATTCCCCCTGAAGGAACTTCAATAATCTTATCCCACATTACTGTGATTTGGAAAAGATTATGGGAATAGGAATACTTCAAAACAGAGATAAGATCAAAATAAGATCAAACCAAAATGTCTTAGTTTACCAGCCAAGCAGAAATGGTTTACTTAAGGTCAGCCTAACACTAATCTCACCTTGCCTGAGCTAACGTTTTAGGATTATGGGAACAATTTTTCATTGCCCAGGCTTCACTTCTATATTATTGGGTAGATTTACTGACAAAATTTTATCTCCTAGGTGCTGCTATATTTATGCCTCTGTGGACAGCAGTAGAGTATGATGGAAGAAAAAAGGTTTGATGGGAAAATGTTGACCAGTCATACTCTTAGTATATGTTTTCTTGACATTTTTTTAAAAGTCTTTTTAATTTTATTTGCCTCCAGTAGTCTGGACATGAGATTCTCCCTCAGGGGGTCTGTAAGGGTGAGAATATACCCAGCCATACGTACCCTGACTCTAAAGCAGGCAGAGAGTTGCCAGGAAATGATTTAACATCATTTTGAAGTGAATACTAAATGCCAAGCTAAACTGGTTGAAGAGCTTTCACGAGCAAAACCTACACAAAATTTAAAAAAACCTATTTTGCATATCTGAGCAGATTTGGAGAGTGCTTTCAGATTTCCACCCTGAATTATTAACTTCTGTTAAAAACCCAGCTGAAACACTCTGTTTTATTGTCCAAAGCTTTAACTACAGCTTCCATCTTACAAGCTGCCCAAGTGATAGGAGAACACTATTGGGGGTGAAAAATGTGATGATCTCCCTGCTCTGAACATCTTTATTCTCCTCCAAATTACCATAGGAACATTAATTTGATTGTGTACTTCCTACAGCACTGTTAATTAGTTATCTCATATTAATTATAGTAATTACATACACACCTATCTATAGGACTATTAGGCAGTTTGTATGAACCAAGATGTTCTCTATGCAGAGCAGCTAATCAGCTAACAGCTGCTGTTAGTCCCAGAGTTGCTAGTTAACACTTGAAATACTGTACAAAGGGATACTTTCAAAATTCCAGCTAATAAAAACCTTTTCAAGTCGTTGCTAAACAAATGTGTTCTGTCTGTGTGCTCCCCTTCATCTGCCAACATAACCAGGGATCAGAATTGAATACTAATATAACTAAACAGCAGTATGAGAATCATCAAAGGGATGTTGTGAGGACATATTACCAGGGAACAAACAGAATATGTTTTAACAGAGGAAATGTAGTCTTTGCAAATCTAGGTCAATAAACCTACTTTTAAAACCATAAAATGTGAGGTAAAGTGGTTTATCTGCAGTCTAAGAGCAGTTATGCCCTGAGAATCATTTCTGTCCTTGCCATGCTTTTTATGGATCAGGGTGGGTGATGGGAAAAGACAGACATCCTGCCACATGACCTACCATATGAAGTCCCCAGAAGAGGATTTTCATCAATGGACTGGAGAGGAGCTCATCCAACTAATGTGCAGTTCGCAGGGCTGCCCCAAAACTGACATTCAGAGAGTGACTTTCCTCCCTGTCAGCTATGAAATGTTCTTACCTAAAATAATTCCTTTATTTTAGAAAATAATCTACAAAAAAACGATGGACTTCATTCGACTTTGCATCTCTGCTCTATGCTCTATTTGGTAGCCTTTCAGTGAAGGATGGTTCCTGTTCCTTCATGTATTATAGAAAGATGGGCTAGTACAAGAATAATGCATTCTGCTCCTGTAAATATATAAGAATAATACATTCTACTGCTGTTAAATTCATGGTTGTCAGCACTCACTGCCTGCGGTGCTTGTGATTATCAGGCAGTCAATGACAGACTCACTGATTTTAAGACCAGAAGAAACCATTAGATCATCTGCTCTGACTCCCTCTGAATTGCAGGCCAACAAACTCTACCTGCGGACTCTTACATCGATCCCATCAAGACAGCTCTCCTACAAAAGCATTAACGCAGCACTGAAACCCATGAAGCGACCACATCCATTTTTCTCTTTTTTTTTCCACCAAAAGATACTCACCAGTACTGCCACAAATGTTAAGCCTCAACTTTCACTCTTTGGTTCTGGCTCTGTTCCCTCTGCTGTGTTACAGCCTCCCATCACAGGCCATCTTTCCTTCCTCTGAAGGACATGGACCAGAGTCATTTCATCTCTGTAACTTCACAGTGTTTAGTCTCTACTGGAAGGCTTTTTCTGCAACTCTTGTAATTTTTTGGCTCTTTTCCTTCTTCAAAGGTAATTAAATTGTTTTTATAAACAAATTGAATCCCCTGCTTTGCTTTCTATGCAAATCAGAACTCTACCATGATGGAAATCATATTTATACTTATCACTAAATTCATCACACAGCTTCTAGCCTGGAAGCTGCACTGCCTTCCCACTCTCAAGCAGTGTCTTAGGTTACAAGGTAAGATGTGCCCAAAAGTATGTATTCTGTCACCATCTTCGGGGCAATCCCAAGCACGAGTACAGGCTGGGCGGAGAATGGATTGAGAGCAGCCCTGAGGAAAAGGACTTGGGTGTGCTGGTGGATGAGAAGCTCAGCATGAGCCAGCAATGTGCGCTGGCAGCCCAGAAAGCCAACCGTGTACTGGGCTGCATCCAAAGGAGTGTGGCCAGCAGGTCGAGGGAGGTGATTCTGCCCCTCTGCTCAGCTCTCGTGAGACGCCACCTGGAATACTGCGTTCAGCTCTGGAGTCCCCAACACAAGAAGGACATGAAGCTACTGGAGTGAGTCCAGAGGAGGGCCACGAAGATGATCAGAGGGCTGGAGCACCTCTGCTATGAAGACAGGCTGAGAGTTGGGGCTGTTCAGCCTGGAGAAGAGAAGGCTCCGGGGTGATCTCATTGCAGCCTTCCAGTATTTAAAGGGGGCCTACAGGAAAGCTGGAGAGGGACTTTTTACAAGGGCGTGTAGTGATAGGACAAGAGGCAATGGATTCAAACTGAAAGAGGGGAGATTTAGATTAGATACAAGGAAGACATTTTTCACTGTGTGGGTAGTGAGGCAATGGAACAGGTTGCCCAGAGGAGCTGTGGATGCCCCATCGCTGGAAGTGTTCAAGGCCAGGTTGGATGAGGCTTTGAGCAACCTGGTGTAGTGGAGGGTGTCCCTGCCCATGGCAGGGGAGTTGGAACTAGATGATCTTTGAGGTCCCTTCCAACTCTAAGCATTCTATGATTCTATGATCTTCATGAGCTGTTGAGACCAGGTGGGGCAATGTTTTCCTTGCCTCCTCCTTCCAGACTATCTCCTGTTAATGGGCCCATCAACACCTTGCCGCCTGACTCACGGATAACTCCCCCCAGGAGCCATCTCTGTTTGATGGGCGATCAAGGACCCACCGCCAGACTCCCGGAACAACACCGGCCCCACGGGAGATGCTCCAGCCGGGAGGGGAGGCGGCGCCTCGCGGCGGCGGCGGGCGGTCGGGCTCGGGCGGTCACCAGGGCGGGCGGGCGCCGCTCGGTGCCGGGTGGCTGGTTAGAGCGGAGCGGCCGCCCGCGGCCCGCCGTGTGCCTGCCTCGGGGGCCGGGGGGCTGGGCCGGCGGCACTGGCACTGCAGAGCAGCAGCTTTTCCTTCCCCGCCGGGTTCCCGGGGGAAGGCCGGGCCCGCCCGCAGCACCGCCGGCCCTGCGGAGGGGCCCGCGCCCTTCGGCGGGATCGCGGCTTCAGCGGAGCCGCGTCCGCCGTTCCAGGAGGGCGGCAGCCACCATGGGATCGGGCGGCAGCCGCCATGGGGTCGGGCGGCAGCCGCCATGGGGTCGGGCTGCAGCCACCATGGGATCGGGCGGCAGCCACCATGGGATCGGGCGGCAGCCACCATGGGATCGGGCTGCAGCCACCATGGGGTCGGGCTGCAGCCACCATGGGATCGGGCTGCTGCCAGCGCCCTGACCAGCAGGGTGTCGGGTCGTGTTCCGACTCTGTCAGGGGGTTTCTTTGTGTACTATTGCATTTGTTTTTTTTTTTTTCTTCTCTTTAATCTTCCTAGTAAAGAACTGTTGTTCCTACTCCCATATCTTTGCCTGAGAGCCCCTTGATTTCAAAATTCTAGTAATTCGGAGGGAGGGGGTTTACATTTTCCATTTCAAGCGAGGCTCCTGCCTTCCTTAGCAGACCCCTGACTTTTCAAACCAAGACAAGCAGTTGTTGCTGTGCCACTCTTGCAGACCTGTATTCTTACGTGTTCTCTTGACAGATCTGATGAGAATTATGCACATGAAAAGAAACATGTAGTGTTTGAGGTAAATAAAGACCACAAAATTGCTTAAGGAAATGTGAAATTGTTTAGTTGCACTCAGGTTCAATGCCCAAGTAAACATCCTGGACGTTCTCCTCATTCAAGGCAAGTTAAGCCAACAAATCTTTAGCTGAATGAGGAGTCTACAGTTATATTGGGGTCTAAATCTGGGTCTAAACCTGCAATAAGCCCAATTTTTCCCAGCTGAAGAAGTGACAAGAATGACCAGTATTTAGCATCCAGGTCCAGATCTTTACCAGTTCCCTCTGAGTTTTGGAAAATGTTGCAACTTTCTGACTGTCAGAGCAATTTGTCCTCCTGACTCTATTAGTTGCATGTTGTAATTTAAACCATTCTAGTTGCTTTTCTGAGAAGCGGGTAAATACCATGCAAATTTGATGGTCATCAATTTGCATAGCAACCTATGAGATGATTTTTGCTTTACCAAAAATACTCGGAGAATGGAACAGATTAACAAATTTATTTAATAGCTCAGAGTTGCACACTTTGCCTTAATTACTTCTGAAAGCCTAGTCCATCAGCATTATCATTCTTTAAAAAAAAAAATCCTTTAGGAAAATAAAAAACTGTTAACTTGTACTGGTTTGGAAAATGAAAGCACTGATTACAAGGGAAGTAAAAGGGAAGAACAGGGAAATTCCAGCAAGAATCTACAGCATAGACAAATGTTGTTTGATCCAGGTTGCCTGCTCTTTGAAGGTATCTGATTTTCTCCTCAGAACAGAAAGAAGTTGAGAACGATATCAGTCCCATTTTATGTGCATACCTCAGTTACAGGCTGAAATGTAGATGGGGGGAAATTTGAGCTAAAAATATGCATAAGGCTTCTTTTCATCCCATCCATTTCTCTCATTCCCTTTCAAAGCCAATCCTCACTAAGAAACCTTTGTTTAAGTAAAATGTGTTTAGTGATATTATTCTGGAGCCATAACCCTTATGTTTAGAAAAACTAATAACAACCTTAATCAGGAAATCTTTCAGAAATGCAACCAGGGATATATGAGTCTTCTAATTCTCATGCCAGCAAATGACTAACGCAACTGAATGAATGCAGATGTAAAGCAGGCTGTGGGCACCATACCTGCATCACAGTTCATGACATGTGAACTAACTGCCAATCAAAGAGGGGATTTAGGAGACTGCATTGGAGAAAAAGGTAATTTCATGTCATTATCTGCAGGCAAAGATTAAAAACTAGCATGTATAGCTTACTGAACTGAAAGGAGATTAAAAGAGTGTCAGGAAGTAAGCTTTCAAGAAAATAATTTTGTATTAGCTGTTTCTAATTTTATTAATTGTATCATACCCCTGTCATATTAGATGACCAAGGTAAGCTTCATTGACCTTGTTTCAGATCTCTGTAAAGGGAGGATAGTGTCTACAAGGGTTAGCATCATCAATGGCCAAGATGGAGCTGCAGACAACAAAGATTTCTGGGGAAATATAAAAAAATGTTAAATAGTTTTAAATTCCATATTTATTTTCACTGGAGAATTGCGCTAGTATCCAATGTTGTCTGAGGGTATTGACAAAACCAGATTTGTAGGCAGAAGAACTCCTTCATACTACATCCATGGGTATATTTGGGAAAAACAGATGGTTTTTTGAATATATAGGAACCGAAGAAAAATACGTATGCCCAGCAGTTATTCTGTTTTCTATGATCATGTCAGTTGGAGAAACTATAAGATAAGTTTATGACCTATATCCCTACAGGATATAAGCTGCTCCATGTAAGATTTGCATCATAAACTTTACACAAAGAGGTCAACTCTGAATTTTGTCCAGAGGTATAAACACTTTGGTGGTGAAGTGGTATGAAAACCTCAGGTAATTTCAGTGTATTGCAATACCTAAATATTGTTCTTAAACAGCAAAGTTTAGGTGAGGATTGCCTCTGAGTACACCAAAAGGTACTGCAAGAGTTAATATCCCGCATAACATATTCTAAGTGCTTAACTGGTGTTTAGATAGTGCTAAACATCCATATGTGAGTTAATTCTCACCCATAAGCAAACCTGTGGAAATTCAAGAAAGTTTTGTTTGATTGAGAGCATCTGAAGTCGAAGACAACTTTCGAGAAATCTTTCTTCAATGATGATGAATTTAGTTAGACTTATTACATGCTAAAATAGCCATTACCAAAAGCAAGAAGTTGTAAAACCTTTTCAACAAGCAAATAATCTTCTGATAGTCAACTCTTTTCTGCCAAGGGAGTACTCATGGCTTTCCTACCAGAGGACAAAATTTTTCGCCTTCCTATGAAAGCTGCAAATGAAACAGGAAAGAAATGGGTGAAAATAAATTTCTATCCTGTTTTCCCATCTATCAATAACTTCCTTTATGTTTTGAGGAAAGTGTTTTAACCACACAGACCTTTTTTTCCTGATAACAAAATAACCAACATACTTCACAACAAGATACGAGGCAGCTTGGCTCAAGTGAATGCCTTGTCTTTATCTCCCGATTCCCCAGGCACAACTGACCTCAACTCCTGAGTAATCTCTCATTTAGGCACCATTTAGGTGCCTAAATTTAGGCTAAATTTAGGTTAAAGGCACCTCCTTTAACAACCTCCCTTCTCAGTCAGAGAAACTTTTGAATGAGTAAATTGACATTATGATATTTATGACATTTGTCAAATGTCAATTTTGTTTAGTCAATTAGTAGTAGTTTCAATCTTGTGTTTCAATTGATTAGGCTAAAATTACCATAGTGTATTTCCATCCTGGAGGGTATAAAAGCCCTCAGACACTGAGTGTACATGTATCTTGTGCACCTGTCCAGACTGAGTTGCTGTAGCTAACACACTAAAGAGGTCATGTGAGGCAAACTGAACTAAAAAAAAAAAAAAGTTTAAAAAAACTGAAGAAAGAAAAGTTAAATAGGTTGCTTTAAACTTGTTAATAGAAATGGGAGAAGGCTTTTTTTTTTTTTTTCCTTCTAATAGTAGTGAATGTCTTTCTGTAAGTGGCTTCTTGCAGATATTAAATGTAACAAATACAGCAGGGAGTGCTTTTGAAATAGCTGATGAATTGAAACAGTGGGAAGAAAAAGGAATAGGAATGGGATGGGGATAAGATACTTCAGACATAATATCTTGCAGACAGACAGATAATTCTAAGGGCCAAAAATATCACTCCACAGACTACTTTTTTGCTTCATAGAATGCAGAATTGCATCCTCAAACCAGATAAATGCATCCTCTGTCATTTTTCATATTTTATTTTACTTTTTCACATGAAAAAGTTTCTCCCAACACAAGAAGGAAATGGAGCTGCTGGAGTGAGTCCAGAGGAGGACCACGAAGATGATCCAAGGGCTGGAATACCTCTGCTATGAAGACAGGCGGAAAGAGTTGGGGCTGTTCAGCCTGGAGAAGAGAAGGCTCCCCGGTGATCTCATTGCAGCCTTCCAGTACCTAAAGGGGGCCTACAGGAAAGCTGGAGAGGGACTTTTTACAAGGGCATGTAGTGATAAGACAAGGGGTAATGGCTTTAAATCAAAAGAGGGCAGATTTAGATTAGATATAAGGAAGAAATTTTTCACTCAGAGGGTGATGAGGCAGGGGAACAGATTGCCCAGAGAAGTTGTGACTGCCCCATCCCTGGAAGTGTTCAAGGCCCGGTTGGATGAGGCTTTGAGCAACCTGATGTAGTGGAGGGTGTCCCCGCCCATGGCAGGGGGTTTGGAACTAGATGATCTTTGTGGTGTCTTCCAACCCAAACCATTCTATGATTCTATGAAAAACAAACCCTAGTTGCAACTCCTCTAAAAAAACAAGAGACACTGTACAATACGCACTGTGAATGTTTTCTGAAGGAGAATTCTGGATTTAAGAGAAAAAACAATAACCCCAGGACCAAAGCCACTGGATAGAAACTGTTCCCAAAGCTTTTTTATGACTTAAAAAGCATTGAACGTTTCCATTCATTAAGGAAACTTTCTAGCATGAATTCATGTCCTTCCAACCCAAGCAGAAGGAGACAGATAAGCTAGAAATTTTTCAAACTTCCATTATGGAATTATCTTGGCGATGGAGTGATGCACTTCACTCATAAGAAAGAAGCAGTAATATATTTTATTGTTATAAGACAGTGAGTTAATCTAGTTCAATGGTAAATGCAACAGTGGTTTAACAAGATGCGATGGCCAGGTAGACTTGATTATTTACTGTGTAGCAGATAAGGTCAGACAAAACTGTCAGGGACACCCTCCCAATGAGTCACAAGTTTCAGAAAGGACCCCCTTGCATTCTAAACTCTTTCTTGGAAAGGAGTCTAGGTGTGGCCGGATCCAGTCCTAGTTCCAGACTTGGTCAGCAGTTTATGTCTAAAGGACCATATGTGCATAATCAATTTAACATACAATCTTAATGAAGCATCAAAATTTAGCCAGCTCTTAGTCACTTATTGAGGATCCGTTGTGGCAAGGAATCTCTCAACCTCAAGGACTAACCTTGAGAAGCATCCCTACTCAAGGGGGAACCCTGGCGTGCAGCCCGTTGCTGTGCAGATGAGCTCCAATGGCTCTTGGGCTACTCACTTTCTATGGAGCAAGGTGATTGACTTATAGTCATATTTGCATGCCAACTGCAGATGGCAGTTTCTTCCAAATTTGGCTTGAGTCGGACACCGACCAGCACCGTGGTCAGGTGGATGCATTGCCACAAATCAGCCCTTGGCTATTGTGGTGTTAGCTGTCTCCTCTGAATCCACTTGGAATCAGGTGCAGTCATCAAGACCAGATGCACCCACCATGATGGACACTGGTGATTATTGCTTGAGCAGGGTTATGGGAAAAGGTCAGGCAGGAGCCCGGGGAAAGCACACCGTCACCAGTTTAATTGACTTTAAAAGTTGATTAGGCTTAAAAATCCAGCCTAGGTTTCTTCTGTTTTCAAAAATACACTTCGTTCTTAAGAATAAAAACGAGTATAATTCAGTGTGAGAATGGGAGAGTGTTAATCTTGCACTGCCCTGCTCTTCCGATGTAGATGCTCAGTTTAAACTGTCTAAATGCAGTTTAAACTCAGTTCCAAGTTCCTTTGAGAATAATCCAGAAAGAAAGGAGAATAAAATGACAAAGTAGTTTAAGAAAATATTCAAAAAAGCTCAGCTATCTCTATCTACTAAAACATTTTCACATAGGAGTGTGTTAATGTCAGTGTTAGTGTGTTAGTGTTAATGTTAGTGTTAACGTCAGTGTTAGTGTCAGTGTGTTAGTGTTTTGTCTGTTTTTTTCCCTTGACATTCTGCTGCTCATTTGTGCCTGTAAACTTAATAGTAGTGAACAACATAAATGGACTTCTACTTACAGGGAGATGATAACAAGACCCCGAAGAAGCGTTTCAGATATTTATAAACTGAAGAAAATTCCAGGTAGTTACAAACCTTGAAAAATTGTTTTCCTGGATTTCCTCTGCACTGAGGCTGGATGAAAATTACTTTTGAATCCAGCCACAGCAGCTGTTGTCCTATGATCGATACGTCCTTATTGTATTTACTTCAGAGCATATGTGTGGTTGCAAAAGATGGGTTCGTATGATGAGCTCAGATAGCTGAACCACATTTATCTGAAGCCATCATCATGTCATTGTGAGAAAGTGCAAACCTTGCCTTCTACGTATAAAAAAAATCATAAAATCAGGGAGGAGGAAGAACTAGATTTTGACAGGCCACCTTGTTTACCCAGTTGCCAACACAGTGCTGATCCCTGTGGCCAAACTGCCTGCCAAATGATTGTTTGCTGTTGACTTTTACAGATTTTCCTGACAAATAAAAGAAAAAGCATGTTATATTTTTAGATCAAGATGTAGCACTTGAAAGGAACAGGATATAACCATGAAAAATTTTCTGTTTTGGATAGATATTTTTCTTGCAATTTTATTCAAGGTTTGCTTTATTCTTACAAAAAAAATCTGTCTCAATGACCAAGGTAGTTAAAATCTCCTGTATCTATTTTTTTTCTGGGAATTATTTGGCATAGTTTTACAAAAGTGTGGAGGAACAAAAGTATTAATTGAGGTCTTAATATGATTAATCACTATCACCTAGATACAATGAAAAATGCCATTTCTGAAACTCTTGGGAAGAGTATGTCCTCAGACCAACATTACCCTTTGACAGTGCAGGTCCAGACTTTCAACTTAAGTCTGATGGAGCCATTCCCCTGAAGTCAATGGACCTTCTCTAATTTTCAAGAAATTAGAGCCCTACAAGAAAGGGAAGCCTACAAGAAAGGGAAGCCCTTTTCCACCTGTCTTCTTGGGTCACAGGAATTATTTCCTTTTCAGAGCACATCTTTCCTGTTGTTCAAATGATTTCGCATGTTCTACCTGACTCATCTTAGAAATGTATCATTAGTTATTACGGGCATTTTGAGTGCATGGGTGGGCTGAGTGCCTAATGTGCATCTGTTAATATTCACACTGTCTTCTGCGATGTTCCTGCCATGTTGCTAAAATTTCCTTTGAATACCATTAACTCCAAATTATGTTTGGAGGTGTTTTTAGTTGTGTCTATCCTTTTTAAAAATAATGCTGTATTTCATTCTGCAGTTGTTGCACAGGGCCTCTGTGCTGCAGACTATGACAATGGAGTCTGCAGTCTATTCAGCTTCTGGATGAAAGCAGCACACACTGCTTGTTTACTCAGGATCTGTTTTTTTAGGTGACATCCTGACTCCAAGGACATGAAATAAGTTTTTTTCCATTTGCTTTAGCAGAGATGGGTTTTCTCTATTCATTTGCTTAAGTGATGGTAAAGCATTGCTCAGGCAGAGGTGAAAAATAAGTTATGTATTTAAGAAAAAAAAGTTTTAAAACCAAAGGTGATGTCAAAAATGGTTAATCTGTCATTATCATATGACATGCTGTTGTTAAAACTGTGTGACTTTTTCTAAGCAGATTGGTTTAGAGCTCCTCTCCTCTCTGATTTTCCATTTGTTAACAGCATATAAACAAACAGTAGCAGGTGTCATTAGGTTTATTAAAAGCTCAGAATTTGTCTTGAAAAGGGAAGGAAATGATTGTGGATAGATTGGATGCATTCTCTTCCACCACTTACTAGACCAGCTATTTTGTTGCTTCCAGGAAAGGATGGTAACTGTTGGATGCGGAACAATGTGAAGAAGAGTTCTGTTATGTTTCATGTTTCTCTAATGAAAGAATAACTAACGAATCAGAATGGAAATAGATGAGCTGAACATGCTCTCCTGACCTTCTATTTTGAGATTCTCACAGAGACAGAAAAGGACTGTTGTGTTATACATTGCAATGGGGATTAGTAAGAAACAATTCCTTCCCTGTTCTTCTTGTCCTTCAAGCTGGCATTAATATTACATGAATTGCCTTTTTCATATTTTCCCAATGACAGGACAACAACAATTTGTGTGCTAGTATCCACAACTTTACATTGTGAGGTATCAGCTGTAGTCCCTGCTTCATCTTCCTGGCTGTCATGGTTTAGGCCGATCTGGCAACTAAACTCCACACAGCCACTCTCTCACTCCTTCCCCAGTAAAGTGGAGAGGAGAAAAAAAGAATGAAAGAACGGAGGGTCGAGACAAGAACAGAGAAGGAGCACCCACCAACCATGGTCCCAGGCAAAACAGATTCAGCTCTCTTAAAGCAAAGCAATTTATTAACGGTTACTTAAAAGGACAAAGGGAAACAAAACCAGTTACTTGAGAGGATAAAAAGAAACAAAGCCAGATCTTAAAAACAACACCTTCCCCCCCACCACTTTCCTTTTCTTCCCGGCTCTACCTCCTCCCCCAGCGGCGCAGTGGGACAGGGAATGGGGGAGTGCAGGTCAGTTCATCCCATGTTGTTACTGCTGCTCCTTTTCTTAAAGGAAGAGGAGTCCTTACACCCTTTTTTCCATTGCTCCAGTGAATCCCCTACTCACGAGGAAAATCCACAGACTTCTCCAGTGTAAGTCCTACCCGCAGGATGCAATTCTTCCCCATCGGATCGCTCCCTCCAGTGCGGGCTTTACCACGGTCTCGGATTCTTAGGGAGTTGTGGCCACTCGCTCCAGCACGGTTCATCCCACGGACTCTAGATGCCTCACTACCTCATCATGCCCATGCTTCATGACCATCCTCAGGCTCAGCATCTCTTCTCCAATGTGGGCTTCTCCACGGGCTGCGAGCGGGTCTCTGCTCCACCAAGCCCATCGTGGCTGCAGGGGGGCCGCCTGCCATCTCGCCACCGGTTGCAGGGGAAACTCAGCTCTGGCACACCTCGTCCCGCTCCATCTTCACTGACCCGGTGTCGGTGTGGCCGTTTCTCTCAGATCTCAGTCCTCTCTGGGTGAACTCGGCCCAGCGGCACACTGGGAGCGGGGCGCTCCCTGAGTTCCCCAAGCGGCTCCACCACCACCATCCTCAGCGGGTGGCGCTGGCCTGGCACGGGTAGGCCCCGGCCGGGCGCCAGGGAGCAGGGGCAGTGCCCTCCTCCCTTCTCTCCTTGCTCCTGGGCAAAGGCACACCTTTCCGGTTCCTTTGTCCCAACTTAAATAGGGCAATTCGCAGAGGTGTCGATTGGCTCAACCCTGAGGGGGATGGAGCCTGATCCGGTGGCCAGAACCAGGTCTGACCCGGCTCCAAAACCAGGGAAGTGACAGGGAGCAAATCCCCTTTCCTGCCACCAGAACCCCCCTACATCAAACCTACATCACACTGGCTGAGCACCTGGGTTTCCTTTCTGCCTTCCAAGTTGTCTGTCTGCTTGTCCAGTACAGTCACCATTGCAGCTTGGTTTCCATAGCCTAGTATCAGTGAGAAAGCCTTGGCATTGACAGTAGACAGCTCTGGATCGGATCTTTCCAAAAGCTGGTAAGAAACACATTTCAGATCCAAGGCTATGACATTAAACAGGAATCCAAGCCTCTTTTGGGCTCTGTGCAGTAAAGACTTTCTTCAGTCTCTGTCAGACCTTGTGGGTAATCTGTAGTGTTCACCCAGCAACTTGGGTGCAATATTTTGTTTTATAAAAGCTAGTAAAAATATTGCATGGAGAAGGGAGAATGGTGCTTTTAGTCACTGAATCTGCATTGCTGTCTTTTGCCAGACTGCTCTGCAGGTCATTCAAAGAAACACTCAGCTTGGATTAGATACACAGTGAGCCGAATGCTTCCACTTCCAACAACATAATATGACCTTCATTTGAAAGCCAAAATATTTTCATCCTTTGTGCTTCAGGAATGCCTTAATGCAGTGTTAGAGTTGTAACTATGGGTGGATTTTCCAAGAACACACTTTGGTCTGACTTAACACTCATTGGTATGACTCTGTTCCTAATTACTTCAATGCGAAGGGATTTAGATCAGAGCAGTGAATTTTCTGAAGGATAACATCTGGTTCATTTTGGTAAATGGGACAGATCCCTCTGCCCTTGACTATTTTTACAGCATGCTTGTGGCTCTGTGACAAAAGACTTACTAGGGAAGAATTGTGCATTTTCAATATTTGTACAGAATCCTGCAAATTAATTTCCCATTGATATGGAAAATTATTTTCCCAATTGATATGTTGCTGCATTATAAATAATTACTGTTAATGCCATGAAATAAAAAAGATGCTAAAGACGGTTATGTTTTCTCTTCATAAGATACATTTCATATATTGATTTCTTTTAGGGGACTTAAATATTTTGGGAAAAGACTTTATTTATTTTGGTTTGTTTTTCCCGTGGCAAGCTTTTGTTTTATCCTCAGCTGCTATTCTGTGCAGCAGGTGTAAAAATAAGGACAATGTCTGACATGAGCTCTTCAAGGTTTGCAGTCTTCATATCTGTGGCTGAAAGAAGCAGTTCAACTGAGTTGAGAGTTGTATTTTTTTCCACCCTGGTCTTCATTGCCTCATCAGGGTCAAGTTCTAAAACTGTTTGAACTATGGCATAACTGTCCATGACTAAATAAGAGGAAAACATCATCCAGAAGGTTTTACTTTAGTCTGGATTCATGAAAGGAAACCAAAGTTTTTTTCCAAGATGTTTTTTTCTTTAACGTTTTTGAAATTGGTATGGGAAAATGGTAATGCTCCCTAGAAACTTGCTAATAACATACAATACAATATTGTCAGATTATGTACTCTTTTTTGAGAAAGAGTGCTTTTAGTGTGACAAGACCCGAACGCTTTCCAGTAGTTGTTTCCATCTAGTCTTCCTTTCATGCTTCTAGGAGCTCTCTTGAAGCAGTGTCTCCCATAGCTGTTTTGGTTTTACTCAGAGGCTCGCTCTGAGAAGAATGTTGATAGCAAGCTGATGTTTGTGGTTGGAAGTGAAACTCCAAGGACTTTTCAGTGTGCTGTGTTCTGGCCGGAGTGCAGAAACACGGCAGGATAAGGGGGGAGCATAGCAGGACAAGGGGGCCACGATTCCCCTTGTGATTTGTGGTGGAACTTAAGATTGAGGGCCAAACTGGCCAATTAGTATTCCATATCATGCAGCGTCATGCCCAGTATAAAGGTGAAGGACAGCTGGAAAGAAGGGCTTTTGCGCTTTGACTCTTTCGCCGCTTTTGCTCTATTGCCTTTTTTTCCCCTCTCTCTCCCAGTACTCCCACTCTCGGAGTACTCTCTCTCTCTCTCTGCCCCTCTCTATTTCAAGGCCTCGTGTTCATCTGGGATTGCAGCTTCGGGATGAGACAGGCTTTGGATAAGAGGGGGTGGTGAACATCTACACTGTGTATTAAATCATCTGTATTAAATTGTTCTTATCTCAACCCACGGGTTTCCCGTTTATCCTTTAATTTTCTCCCTCATCCCTGGGGCTGGGGGAGGGTGAGTGAGCGACTGTGTAGGGTTTGGTTGCCAGAGCGGCCTAACCCACGACAATAGCCCAATACAGTTCCTTACCACAAACCTCCAGATGCTTGAGGACATTAAGTACCTACACTGAGAGGCTTATTATTTATCACAAAATCTGATGTATCACTGCTGATACACATATATTTTAATTTTTAATGACAGACTTGTTATTCCTATCCAATTTTAAAGAATTGAGTGATAATGATATCTAACTGAGTGAGTTTAAGAAACTTCCAGGTAGGTCAGGTTTCGTTTATTTGGTTATTTTTGAACATCACCTACCTTGTGTCTTGACTCGAGGTCTAACACCTTAAGATCTGATCCTACAACAAAAATGTCTTAATGTGAAAAAGTTTCCTAACGTTTTTCCATACTGCCAGAAAAAAACAGTTGGATACATGATACTTTCTCTTTCCATCTGCAGATATGGAGATATGAAGAGGTATGGGTTTAAGTTTTCTTTGGCTGATGTTGATAAAGTCAAGGGGAATGGTAAAGCCCTAAACAAAGTATTTTGAGTTTGCTTACATGGGAAGACAGAGTCACTGCTGTCTTCTGTGGGGTTACCTACATTGCAGATGGCAGTAAAGGTCAGGAGAGCAGCTCCTGAAGGGTTTCTAGAACTGTTCTGAGTTATATAGACAGTGATATCATTAGCCTTCTGCCAAATGTATGAAGAGAAATAATCTGAGCTAGCTGAGGTGGTGAAATAGCCTCTTTTTTGAACTTGGTCAAGAAACACAAGCTTTTTTGTTACAGTTGCTATGACTATACTGAGAATGAAACAGCTTGTCTCCAGTTCATCCTCAACACTCAACTCTCTACAGTTACATCACTCTTGTAGCTAGCTCAAATTTAGACTGCCTGCAGCTTCCATCTGTGGTTGCTCTAGGTGACACTGAGGTCTCCTAGGTTGGACTCCCATCATATGTTTGACCAGGGCTGGGTGGGTGGGTGAATCACCTTGAGGATAGACGGGATTCCTGGAGGACCAGAGGGCAGGCACAATGTATGATAGCCCTCTGCAGGTGACTGCTCACTTGACTGTGCATTAAAGCAGAGGGAAGAGTTAGGATATTCCTTGTGTTGCAGACTGCCTTAACCTTTCTCATGCTGAGGGGTTTCCGTTTCACCTGTGACCCCACTCTGCCACATTTACCCATGCTCCCTGGAGTTGCTGTGGCATTTTTACCCTTGTGTACTTCGCGCTGTTGTTCTTGTGCATTAATCTCATGACCTTGCACTTGCAAATCCTGAGACAAACTGATTGGTCCACGGTCGATCAAGAGGGATTTCAGGACCCTGGGACAGCTGGTAAGAAGATCTGGGGCACAGGTAATCTTTTCATCCATCCTTCCAGTTGCGAGCAATGACACTGGAAGAAGCAAGTCCATTCAATCAATTAATAAGTGGCTCCATACCTGGTGTCATCGCCACAATTTTGGCTTCTTTGACAATGGCATGGGTCACATGGCACCAGGCCTGCTGGCACCAGATAGGACTTGTCTTTCTCAGAGGGCAACGAGGGTCTTAGCGCAAAAGCTAGCAGGGCTCATTGACAGGGCTTTAAACTAGATTTGAAGGGGGAGGGAGGTAATATCAGAATGATAAAGATATGCTGGAAGTACCTGAAGAACAGAAGAAAGGAATTCCAGCGGCTCCAGCCAGGAAGTCAGATTCATCTGGGGCCCAACTTAAATGCCTTTATGCCAATGCGCGCAGCATGGGGAATAAGCAAGAGGAGTTAGAAGTGTGTGTGCGTCTGTCGTGATATGATGTTATTGGCATCACGGAGATGTGGTGGGATGAATCCTATGACTGGAGTGTCAGAATAGAAGGGTATAGGCTTTTTAGGAAGGATAGGCAGGGGAGAAGAGGAGGAGGAGGAGTTGCCCTCTATGTCCAGGACCAGCTAGAGTGCATGGAGCCGCACCTGGGGACGAATTAGGTCCCGACTGAGAGCTTATGTGTTAGGATTAAAGGGAGAGCAGGGACAGGGGACGTAGTAGCCAGGGTCTGCTACAGACCACCTGACCAGGAGGACTGGGTGGATGAGGCCCTCTACAGACAAATAGGAGCTGCCTCATATTCACGAGCCCTGGTCCTCATAGGGGCTTCAACCATCCTGATATCTGTTGGAAGGACAACACAGCAGGGCATAGGCAATCCAGGAGATTCCTGGAATGCATGGATGATAACTTCCTTCTCCAAGTGGTAGAGGAACCAACGAGGAGAGGTGCTTTGCTGGACCTTGTTCTCACCAACAATGAAGGGCTGGTGGGGAACGTGACGCTCAAGGACAGCCTTGGCTGCAGCGATCATGAAATGGTAGAATTCAAGATACTTAGAAAAGCAAGCAGGGTGCATAGCAGGCTCACTACCCGGGATTTCAGGAGAGCAGACTTTGGCCTCTTCAGGGATCTCCTCGCTAGAGTACAATGGGACGAGGCCCTGGAGGGAAGAGGGGCACAAGAAAGCTGGTTAATATTCAAGGATCACCTCCTTCAAGCTCAGGAGCAGTGCATCCCCACAAAGAGAAAGTCAGGTAGGAACACCAGGAGGCCTGCATGGATGAATAAGGAGCTCCTGGACCAACTCGGGCACAAAAAGAAGGCCTATAGGGGGTGAAAGCAAGGACAGGTAGCCTGGGAAGAATACAGAGCGATTGTCCGAGCAACCAGAGATCAGGTTAGGAAAGCTAAAGCCCTGATAGAGTTAAATCTGGCCAGGGACATCAAAGGCAACAAGAAAAACTTCTATAGATATGTCAGTGATAAAAAGAGATCTAGGGAAAATGCAGGCCCTCTCCAGAAGGAAACGGGGGACCTGGCTACCCGGGATATGGAGAAGGCTGAGGTTCTCAATGACTTCTTTGCCTCAGTCTTCACTGGCAAGAGCTCCAGCGGCACAGCCCAAGTCACTGAAGGCAAAGGCAGGGACTGGGAGAATGAAGAACCGCCCACTCTAGGAGAAGATCAGGTTTGAGACCATCTTAAGAACCTGAAGGTGGACAAGTCCATGGGACCAGACGAGGTGCATCCACGGATCCTGAGGGAACTGGCGGATGAAGTTGCTAAGCCACTATCCATCATATTTCAGAAGTCATGGCAATCTGGTGAAGTTCCCAATGACTGGAAAAAGGGGAAACATAGCCCCCGTCTTTAAAAAGGGAAAAAAAGAAGACCCAGGGAACTACAGGCCAGTCAGTCTCACCTCTGTGCCCGGCAAGATCATGGAGCAGTTCCTCCTGGCGACTATGCGAAGGCACATAGAAAATAAGGATGTGATTGGTGACAGCCAACATGGCTTCACTAAAGGCAAATCCTGCCTGACAAATTTGGTGGCCTTCTATGATGAGGTTAAGGCATTGATGGATAGGGGAAGAGCAACTGACGTCTTCTACCTGGACTTATCCAAAGCATTTGATATTGTCCCACACCACATCCTTGTCTCTAAACTGGAAAGACATGGTTTTGATGGATGGACCACTCGGTGGATAAGGAATTGGCTGGATGGTCGCACTCAAAGAGTTGTGGTCAAGGGTTCAATGTCCAGGTGGAGATCAGTGATGAGTGGTGTTCCTCAGGGGTCAGTACTGGGGCCAGTGCTATTTAACATCTTTGTTGGTGACAGGGACAGTGGGATTGAGTGCACCCTCAGCAAGTTTGCAGATGACACCAAGTTGTGTGGTGTTGTGGACACGCTGGAGGGAAGGGATGCCATCCAGAGGGACCTGGACAGGCTGGAGAGATGGGCCCATGAGAACCTCATGAAGTTCAACAAGGCCAAGTGCAAGGTCGGGGCAATCTCAAGCACAAGTACAGGCTGGGCGGAGAATGAATTGAGAGCAGCCCTGAGGAAAAGGATTTTGGGGTGCTGGTGGATGAGAAGCTCAACATGAGCTGGCAATGTGCGCTGGCAGCCCAGAAAGCCAACCGTGTCCTGGGCTGTATCAAAAGGAGCGTGGCCAGCAGGTCGAGGGAAGTGATTCTGTCCCTCTACTCTGCTCTCGTGAGACCCCACCTGGAACACTGCGTTCAGCTCTGGAGTCCCCAACATAAGAAGGACATGGAACTGCTGGAGCGGGTCCAGAGAAGGGCCACGAAGATGATCAGAGGGCTGGAGCACCTCTGCTATGAAGATAGGCTGAGAGAGTTGGAACTGTTCAGCCTGGAGAAGAGAAGGCTCCAGGGTGATCTTTGCAGCCTTCCAGTACCTAAAGGGGGCTACAGGAAAGCTGGAGAGGGACTTTTTACAAGGGTGTGTAGTGATAGGACAAGGGGCAATGGATTTAAACTGAAAGAGGGGAGATTTAGATTAGATATAAGGAAGAAATTTTTTACATTGAGGGTGGTGAGGCAGTGGAACAGATTGCCCAGAGAAGTTGTGGCTAACCCATCCCTGGCAGTGTTCAAGGCCAGGTTGGGTGAGGCTTTGGGCAACCTGGTGTAGTGGAGGGTTTCCCTGCCCATGGCAGGGGGATTGGAACTAGATGATCTTTAAGATCCCTTCCAACCCAAACCATTCTATGATTCTATGATTTAGTCAGGTTTCTCCTGGAAGCAGTTGTCACCAATGTGAGAACATCTCTTTTCTTTCTCCTTCTTTTCCTGCCCTTTGTTTTGTAGTTTTAGTGTATAACTTTATAATAGAAGAAGACTTAATGACTTTAGTACATAGTAACTATTTCAATAGTCAATAATCATTATCCAAAAATACATATACACAAAGTTTAGCAGTTATTAGTGTGCGACATTGCCATGTAATCAAAGCTTGTTCCAGGGACTGCTAGTAGGATCATAGGCAGGAACCACCAACTAGGAGATTTTGCAGGACATAATGGATATCTGCTTGATGGGAATATCTGCTTCACTGAAGAGGACATCCAGAGAGGTTGCCCATCTGGGAGACCCAGTTCTTTTAATTCCTGGCTGGCTACCTAGGAAGGTTTTCCCTTTTTCATTCTCTGTCTGTCTTGTTCTCTCTCTGTTTTTATCCCCTGAGGGTAGCTTTACCATTGGAGTCAACGTATGCCATGAGCTACCAATCCTATGAATAAAACTTTGTCCATGTAGGTCTCCCTCATCTTTCTTTGTGCAACATTGTCATGGTTTAGCCCAATCTAAGCTACAACATGTTCACTAGCTCACTCCTCTGCTCAGTGAGCTGGAGAGGAGAAAAACGTAACAAAAAGCCTGAGGGTCGAGATAAGAACAGAGAGGGATCACCCACCAATCATGGCCCCAGGCAAAACAGACTTGGCTTGGGGACAAATCAATTTAATGTATTAACAGTTACTAGAGAGGTTAGCAAGAAACAAAACCAGATCTTGAAACACCTTCCCCTCACCTCTCCCTTATTCCAGGTTCAACCTCCTCCCTCAGCAGCACAGCGGGATGTGTCAGCTCATCACACATTGTTCTGCTGCTCCTTCCTTAAAGGACGAGGACTCTTTATAGTCTTGCTTCAGCTCCATTGTAGCCCCTCCTCACAGGAAAAATAGTACACAGACTTTCTCCAACGTGGGTCCTTCCCTCAGGATGCAATCCTTATCCATGAGATTGCTTCAGTGCAGACATTTTCCTCACAAAGTCATGTCTTCTTAGGGAACTGACACTCGCTCTGGCGTGGGGTCCTCCAGATAGGGCTCTGCTTCATCGTCAGTCTCCAGCAGTGTGGAGAGTGCTTCCCGAGGAGACTATCTATGACCTCCCTTAGGCACAGTTATCTCTGTTCCAGCATCCGGGTGGATCTCCGTTCCACCATTAATCTCCATGGGCGTCAGGGGGGCTGCTGCCATCTCACCACAGGCTGAGTGCAGGGGAATCCCAGCTCTGGCGCACTGCCTCTCCCTCCATCTTTGCTGATCCTGGTGTCTGCATGGTTGTTTCTCTGTGGCCTCAGTCATCTCTCTGCTGCAGCCACTCCAGGCCTGACTGGCCCGATAAACCTCGGCAGTCCTGGCAGGATGGGCTATGCCCACCAGGAGTCCCAGGAGCGGGGCACTTCAGAGCTATCCAAGTCGTGCCACCGTGGCCATCTCCAGTTGAGTGGTGATGGACCAGGGTGGGCAGTCACCCACTCGGGAGGCCGTGTGACCAGCTCCCCACCTGCCCACTCTCTTCACTGAAGGTCCCGCCTGGTTCAGGCTCCTTTGTCCCCTTCTTAAATACGGCATTTGCAGAGCTGCTGATTGTCTCAGCCCTGGGCTGAGGGGATAGGGGGGTCTGACCTGGCCAGAGGTCGGTCTGACCGATTTTGGAGCCGGGGAAGCTTTTTGCAGCTACTTACAGGGACCATCTCTGCAGCCCCTCCCCTGCTACCAAAACCCCACCACACGAACCCAGCACAAACACTCAGCATCCCCGTAGGTTCAAGCTAAGACCAAATCCAAACAAGAACCTGTGAAACAAAGATCCAGATAATCAGCCAATAGTGCCACAAGCCTGGCCTGGAGATTGGCTTTGAAACACAGTGAAGAGTGAGCGAAGAGTACTCCTCGTGTGATTTTGATACGTTTAGTCCTTTTTGAGACTGGAACAAAGCCGCAATCAAATTCAATGTTAACAGCAATTTATACCACTTTTGCATCTATCAAGTCTTAAGCTTATATTTCTGCTTCTGATTCATGCTCTTGAGGATGTACAATTTCCAGAGCTTCTGAGTATACATCCCATGGGAAAAAAATAAAAATTCTTTCTTTTCTTTTTTCCTCATTTTTAAAAAACTGTAGTTAAGATGCGTATTGCAGTGTCCAATAGTTGTCAATGATTTTTTTTCTGTTATGCAAGATATATTCCTAACCTCTCTGAATCTATGGAAATAGCAGTGTGTGCTCAAACTATTTGTAACTCTGAACACATCGTTTTTCTTATCAAGCTGTCACTGCATTTGCTGAGCTGCTTGACTAGTTATTGCAGACAGAGCAAAAATAATCAGCTGCCAGATATGTCTTTAAAAAAAAAAAAAGATATACAAAAACAATAATAGCAAGTTGTTTTAATATTCCATACTTTTTTCCCTACTCCTGCTGATTACTGACAGTGCTGTTGTGATTCTGAAGATATATTTAATTACATTTTTAATCTGCCAGCTGTGTTGCGATGCTTTAGAACATTTTTGCCAATAAGGTTTTTTTCCTTTGCAAATATATTCTATCAATGTGATCTTGATGGATAATCTTGCAGGGTAAGAAACGTAAGAACATTCTGCACATCAAATTGGCCACCATTCATGAGCTATACTAGATGATGCCTGAACTTTGATATAGATATTAACAATCTGTGTCAATATGCTAGCCTGTGGCTAATTAGCAAGAGAATACAAATTTGCAAGTACTAAAAGATCTGTTCCGAAGATATTCCTTACTGACTGTCTTTTACATTGGGTTGATCATTGGAGATAGCACGGTGAAAATTCTCTTAGACAGCCATATTTGCACTTGCTATCACCATATGCTAAGTAGCTTGTGCAAATGTTACTCCTACGCTGAATAAATCGCCTGGCTAATTGTTGTATTAACTGTTCATGGTCTGATTTTGCATTCTCTCTTTCATTCGCTATCAGTTCATGGTTCTTAATATTCCTCTGTCAGATTTGCTTCCTTACGGATTAGAAATCTCTTCCTGGGTCTGCCACGGAAGTCTGTGCTATGATGAAATAATCACTGTTCCAAAATGCATAAAAGTACAGATTTCAGTAATCAGATATGCAAAAAAGTAAAATCACATTCTTTCTTTAACTAAACTGTGATATTTATAAGTTATAAATTAGCCACTCTGGTTTTGCTTCAAAATCTTTTGTCTTGCAAAACTAAGCAAATTCTATGAGGCATTTTAGGTGCTTGGCAGATCTGTGAGATAATGACAGTTGTAGCAATCACTGGCCACAGATGAGTTGTACTTCAAGGGAGCCCAAAATTATTGACTGGAATGAAAATATCAAGAAATCACTTCAGATTTGTTCTCACTGATCAGCATCTAGTCTGACATTTTACCAGTCTTAGCTAATTGCTTATTCCATTAAAATCAATAGAAGTTTTACCTTTGTGGCCACCAAGATCAAGACTTGCCTATGAATTGCGTTAGTTCTGTCTGGATTATATATCTTTCCTGACAGGTGCACTACTATACAATATATCAAGGACTGGCAATTTTTTTAAAAAAATAGTATATTTTATGTCCTCATTATGTCCCAAGTATATTTTATGTCCTCCATGGGACCCGTTGAGGTACATCAGCAGGTCCTGAGGGAACTGGCGGATGAAGTTGCTAAGCCGCTGTCCATTATATTTCAGGAGTCATGGCAGTCTGGTGAAGTTCCCAATGACTGGAAAAGGGGAACATAGCCCCCGTCTTTAAGAAGGGGGAAAAAGAAGACCCAGGGAACTACAGGCCAGTCAGCCTCAACTCTGTGCCCGGCAAGATCATGGAGCAGTTCCTCCTGGCAACTGTGCTAAGGCACATAGAAAATAAGGAGGTGATTGGTGACAGCCAACATGGCTTCACTAAGGGCAAATCCTGCCTGACTAATTTGGTGGCCTTCTATGATGAGGTTACAGCATTGATGGATAGGGGAAGAGCAACTGACATCATCTACCTGGACTTATCCAAAGCATTTGATACTGTCCCACACGACATCCTTGTCTGTAAACTGGAAAGACATGGTTTTGATGGATGGACCACTCAGTGGATAAGGAATTGGCTGGATGGTCGCACTCAAAGAGTTGTGGTCAAGGGTTCAATGTCCAGGTGGAGATCAATGACGAGTGGTGTTCCTCAGGGGTCAGTCAGTACTGGGGCCAGTGCTATTTAACATCTTTGTTGGTGACAGGGACAGTGGGATTGAGTGCACCCTCAGCAAGTTTGCAGATGACACCAAGTTGTGTGGTGTTGTGGACACGCTGGAGGGAAGGGATGCCATCCAGAGGGACCTGGACAGGCTGGAGAGATGGGCCCGTGAGAACCTCATGAAGTTCAACAAGGCCAAGCGCAAGGTACCTGCACGTGGGTCGGGGCAATCCCAAGCACAAGTACAGGCTGGGCGGAGAATGGATTGAGAGCAGCCCTGAGGAAAAGGACTTGGGAGTGCTGGTGGATGAGAAGCTCACCATGAGCCGGCAATGTGCGCTGGCAGCCCAGAAAGCAAATCGTATCCTCGGCTGTATCAAAAGGGCCACGAAGATGATCCGAGGGCTGGAGCACCTCTGCTATGAAGACAGGCTGAGAGAGTTGGGGCTGTTCAGCCTGGAGAAGAGAAGGCTCCGGGGTGATCTTATAGCAGCCTTCCAGTACCTAAAGGGGGCTACAGGAAAGCTGGAGAGGGACTTTTTACAAGGGCGTGTAGTGATAGGACAAGGGGCAATGGATTTAAACTGAAAGAGGGCAGATTTAGGTTAGATATAAGAAAGAAATTTTTCACTGTGAGGGTGGTGAGACAGTGGAACAGGTTGCCCAGGGAAGATGTGGATGCCCCATCCCTGGAAGTGTTCAAGGCCAGGTTGGATGAGGCTTTGGGCAACCTGGTGTAGTGGAGGGTTTCCCTGCCCATGGCAGGGGGGTTGGAACTAGATGATCTTTGAGGTCCCTTCCAACCCAAACCATTCTATGATTCATTACCTTACCAGTAAGCCTTGCCACTTGATATTTCTTTTGTCGGTTTAAAGCTGATCTTCCAACAAGGCATCTGCTCTTGGTCAGGCGATAGAGCATGTCCCTTGTCGCTCTTTTGTAATAGATAAACACCCTCACTCTTAACAGAAAACGTCTAAGTCTTACTCATTTTCATCTGGTTGAAGCTTTAAACTTAGTAGCTGCATCTTTGTGAGAATAAAGAACCTTTGGCACACAGTGCTTTCTCTTCACAAATCTGTTGCACATTGCAAAGAAGTTGCCCCTCATTCTTGAGAAGCTAAACAAATCAAGTTCTTCAAGTCTCTTGATGTAAGGCTTCTCCAGACCTTAAATCACTGTTATTAATTTTTTTTCAAAATAACAAGCTAAACAGCTGCACTATAGTAATGTTGGTCTCAGTGCAGAATACTCACAATCCCACAAGTCAATCTCTTGTTTAGTGGTCGAAAGACTGAATTAACAGCTTGGGTCCTAGATTACCCAATTACCCCAACTCACTAAATTCTTTCAGCTGTTGCTCTCCAGGACTTTTATATATATATGTATATATATGGTCTTCATTATATGTTCCTCATTGTTTGACATTGTGCTGGCTGTGTCTAAACGCTTGAATCCAACATACCTTAGTGGGCTGTATTTCACTCTCAAACTGATCTGACTCCATCACAATTTCCCATGCTTTCAGTCATGATGTGACCTACTTTTTTTTTTTTTTCTGATTTGCTTATGAAAATACTGAGTGGCATTAGGCTAGTCCTTGCGAAACTATTTCACCTCTTCTTCCTTCCCAAGCTGACAATAATTCTCCACCAAGCTTCTTTCTGAGAAAAGACAGTTAGCTAGTTCTCAACCCACCTAAACGTGCTTTCTTGACAACTTTTAACCAGAAGGTAGTGAAGTACTAAATCCCACACGCTTCAAAATTCTTAGTTTGTTTATAGTTATCAAGCCTGTCATTTCAAAAAAAAAAAAGAAATTGTTTGTTTTTATTGCATTGATTTTCCTGGGGAAAAAATGTATTGACTGGCATTAATCACCTTCCCACCCTAATCATTTAGGAATTTGTACCAGGATTAGCTTTTCTTTGAATTTTGTTTGTGACAGATATCAGGCTAAATGCGTCCATAATATCCTAGACCACCTTGCTTGCCCTGTCTGAATTAAAGCACAGTGCTAGGATTTGTCCATCCTGCTGGTATGTTCCCTCTATCCCTATCTACTCCTGCTATCTATTAAAAATTCAGAGCATGAGCTAGAGATGTCCTCCATCAACTCACACAGAATCCATCCGAGCAAGTATCCTGGCCTGCTGATTTAAAATTATTTATCTCTGAGAGATGTTTAACACCCTCCACAGCTGCTAATGGACTGGAAAATACTTCATCATGTTCATATGATTCAAATATATCCTCCTGGTTCTTTCAAGATACAAACCAGAAATATAGAATAAACACATCTGTCATTAAAAGTTCTGCCACCCCCCTAAGCATCAGAATTTTATTATAGCTATTATTCAGAATCTACCTTATTCCAGCTAGAGATTTTGCTCTTTTGCTGTCTTAGTTGCTACAACTTATAACTTCTACTTCTGTTTGATAGCTGTTGCTTCCCTTTTCTGTTTGCTAAATATTGCATTTAATTTCTAAGTGTCGCTTCCAGTCTTTTGTTGAGCCTGGAAGGGTTATAACTAATGTTGTCCTCTCTTTTAGATGTGTATTTATGACATTTTAGGTACTTCAATTCTTTTAAAGAGCTTCCAGTTTTTGTCTGTTTTTTTTTTTTTTCTAACACTTTTCTCCTAATGTATTTCCTTTAATTTTTTTTCCTCTAATCTAGAAAAATAGTCTTATATATCTGTTTCAAGTGATGAAATATGCATGGATAGTGGAGAGGTGACACTGGCCTGTTGTCCTGCAAGTACTTCCTGGTCTGGAGTGTATTTCAGGTCTTTTTATGCTGGAGTATTTACACCACTGCTTAGTTGATAAATATGTAACACATCTAGAGGGGAAATGGTGTGGTTGGAAGGAAGAGACTCTGAGTCCTACCAGATCCTCTGTCTCCCAGCTAGAATTTGCCCACTGAGGTGCACACAGCTCCAGCCATGAAACATGGGGTAGCTGTGAAACTCTTGTATTTAGGTTAGATTCGGAAATTATTTTGGGAGATGGCTTTTTTGATTGCTTATCCTAGTTCAAAGAATGTATAACCTTATTTTATGAGGCAACCAACAACTTACAGTACACTGATCAATTCTTTTTTATCCATAAAAATAAATGAAAATTTCTTACCCTTGAAACTGGGCAAAATATTTTTGAGCATGGGTCTTTTTTCGCTGTTAAAAAAATAGTTATGGTTTCAAATTGCACCTATGTTTTACTTCTCTCTGAGATTTACCACGTGTGTTTTCAACAAAGAATTTGTCTTGCACTGAGAATGGAAGCATTGCTTTACCCACTTATCTGCTCCTTTTAAGATTTAGATGAGGTGAGTTTGCTGTGATATCTATGAGGAATTCACCAGCATATGATGGTCTGGTTCTGAATAAGCCATGGACCATTAATTTCATTTTTTTTTTGCTTGTAAATAGAAAAGTCATTACCTTCAGTAGGGCATCAACTTGTTCAATAGCTACCTGGGTAATCTTCCTATATCTGCTGCTGTCATCCTTCTTTCTTACATTCCTGCTACTGTTATTTATGGTCAGCTACTATCTTATTAGCTTGTTAGAACAGGAGTTTTATCTTCTCAAGTATTTGTATAGCACCTTCAGTGACAAGAACCATGATCCTTACTTGCTGTATAAATAACAGCAGGAACTCTTACTGTTGAGATAGTAGATATTCATTGAGGCCTTTAAATACATACCAAAGCTATATTTAGCCTAATAATATGAGTGATTTTGTCTCTGGTTTCTTGAAATGACAAATACAAAGCCTACTGCTGATTTCAACAAGATTTGGATCAAGTCATATAGAAATACACAGAAAAAGGATATTGACAAATGACAATGTTAGTCCAGTGTGGGTCCCTGTCCTCCAGGAACTTGTTTGATGTGAGGTTGTTTGCATTAGAAGGGCTGAAGTAAGAAAAACACCTAAGAGACATCAGAGACCTTTTCAGATTTCTTTGCCGAAGTGGCAGAAAACATGCCATTTCAATTTATTAATCTGTCCACAATGTGGATAAGGAACAACCTCTCGTAATGGTCTTTGCACAGGGTCTCACCCTACATCTCCCAACAGTGCCAGGAGCTCTTTTCCTCCCTGTTCTCCAACAGTCCAATACCTGATACCCAGCAGTCCATTCCTTTGCCATCAGATATATTGTCAGGGGAAAAACACCAACTCACAGCAGCATCTATCTTACAAGGCACTAAATCTCAGTAACTGAGATGTCTCTGAAACTGAGATGTCTCTGAGACCATGATCTATGAAAACCTGAACAGATATTGTTAAAAACGAACCAATTTAGTTTTAAACTACTGGTATGATATTTGGTTGATTTCAGGAGTATATTATTAAAGTTGGAAGGTCTATACATTTTTCAAATCTCACAAAGTATTTCTGAGTCCCATAGCATGCTTACAAATATCAAAACAGTTTCACCAATTAGGTTAATGAATCCCAAATGAAAATTTCCAACTCTTTCACTTGCAAATCCTGACTTTCATCCTGCAATACAGGGATAAAGAAGGATTTACAAAGTCCGTACTGTCAAGTACTGAAACAATTTTGATTCTCAATATGCTCCCGTATCCAAGGGGAAATGATTGGTGACCTGCTACACCACTTAGACATACACAAGTCTATGGGGCTGGATGGGATTCACCTAAGGGTACTGAGGGAGCTGGCAGAAGTGCTCACCAAGCCACTTTCCATAATTTATCAGCAGTCATGGCAAATCGGGGAGGTCCTAGTTGACTAGGAAGTTAGGAACTAGGAAGTTAGCAAACTCAGTACAAGGGCGGTAAAACTTTGGAATGCCCCCTCCCTGGAGGTGTTCAAGGCCAGGTTGGGCGGAGCCTTGAGTAGCCTCATCTAGTTGAGAGGCGTCCCTGCCCATGACAGGGAGGTTGGATTAGATGATCTCTGAGGTCCCTTCCAGCCTATGCCATTCTATGATTCTATGATTCTATGAAATGTGACATTTATGTACAAGAAAGGCTGGAAGGAGGATCTGGGGAACTACAGGCCTGTCAGTCTGACCTCAGTGCCAGGGAAGGTTATGGATGGCATCTTGAGTGCCATCACACGGCATGTACAAAACAACCAGATGATCAGGCCCAGTCAGCATGGGTTTATGAAAGGCAGGTCCTGCTTGACTAACCTGGTCTCCTTCTATGACAAGGGAACTCAGTGGATGAAGGAAAGGCTGTGGATGTTGTCTACCTAGATTTTAGTAAAGCCTTTGACGCTATTTCCCACAGCATTCTGCTGGAGAAACTGGGTGCTCATGGCTTGGACAAGCGTATTCTTCGTTGGGTAAAAAACTGGCTGGATGGCCAGGCTCAAAGATTTGTAGTGAATGGAGTTAAATCTAGTTAGTGGTTGGTTGGTGACAAGTGGTGTTCTCCATGGTTCAGTATTGGAGTCAGTTATGTTTAATGTCTTGATCAATGATCTGGATGAGGAGATTGAGTGCACCCTCAGTAAGTTTTTAGATGACACCAAGCTGGGTGGGAGTGTTGATCTGCCAGAGGGTTGGAAGGGTCTACAGAGGGATCTGGACAGGCTGCATTGATGGGCCAATTGCATGAGATTCAACAAGGCTAAGTGTTGGGTCCTGCACTTGGGTCACAACAACCCCGTGCAATGCTACAGGCTTGGGGAAGAGTGGCTGGAAAGCTGCTCACTGGAAAAGGATCTGGGAGTGTTGGCTGACAGCCAAGGTGGCTAAGAGCATCCTGGCTTGTATCAGAAGTAGTGTGGCCAGTAGGACTAAGGAAGTGATTGTGCCCCTGTACTCAGCACTGGTGAAGCCAGACATTGAATATTGTGTCCAATTTTGGGCCCCTCACTACAAGAAAGATATTAAGGTGCTGCAGCATGTCCAGAGAAGGGCAATGAAGTTGGTGAAGGGTCTAAAGAACAGTTCTTATGATGGACTACAACTTATGGAATTGTTTAGCCTGGAGATAAGGAGGCTGAGGGGAGACCTTATCACATGGCTCTCTACAACTACCTGAAAGGAAGTTGTAATTAGGTGGGTGTCAGTCTCTTCTCCCAAGCAACAAGTGATAGGACAAGAGGAAATGGCCTCAAATTGCACCAGGGGAGGTTTAGCTTGGACATTAGGTAGAATTTCTTCACAAGAAAGATTATTTAGCATTGGAACGGGCTGCCCAGGGGAGTGGTTGAGTCAATATGCCTGGAGGTATTTAAAAGATGTGTAGATATTGTGCTTGGGGACATGGTTTAGTGGTGGACTTGGCAGTGCAAGGTTAATGTTGGACTTGATGATCTTAAAGGTCTTTTCCAACCTAAATGACTCTATGATTCTATGTTTCTATGCCTTGTGGCTATATTTGATAGAATGAGCAAGCAGAAAGTTACTGATAAGATCTCCAAAATCGAAAGAGTAAAATCCTTCCAGGAGAAAAGAAAAGAAAAGAAACTGAGGAGGAAGCTGGATACTGCCAAGAGGATTTTTCCTCCCAATGATGAAAGTAATTACTTCTCCACTCATTGTTTAGATTAAGATCAAGGAATAATGGTATAGATCACCATAAAGCTGTTAAAACTGATGCTGTTATTCTGCACAAATAAGACTAGACTAGACTAGACTAGAATAGCTCCAGCTGGTAGGGACCTAAAACAGTCATCTAGTCCAACTGCCTCACCACTTCAGGGCTGATCAAAAGTTGCAGCACATTATTGCTAGGCGCATTATCCGAACGCCTCTTAAACTTAACAGAAGGATTGTTAAGCACCATAGTTTTAGGTGCATTTGTTATTGGATCTATGAAACATACAGTCTCAAAAGATCTCTAAATCAGAATCTTGAATTGCAGAAAAAGTTTTTTTCCCCAGCTATCGCTAATTTGAATGAGAGTAGTATGCCACATTCAGTTTACTTTTAGACTTGACAATTATTGGCTTGTATTTTGGTGAATATACATTAAATTGTGCATACTCTTGATCCTTGGCCTATTTGAAAACTTTTGATTGTCTATTTGTCATAAAAATTTTCTTAAAGTTTCAATCAGTAGACATAATTCGAAAAAAGTGAAGCAAATTTTATATTTGTTCACTTGAATCTGCATGAAAGTCGTGCAAAGATTTTGTCTGCTTAATTTTTTGAGTTTCTGATGCAGCTATCTGTATATTTTCAGATACATTCAGTACAGATATGCACTAGTCATTTTAAATGATCTGTGTAATAATGATGACACATATTCCATAAACCCTTCTCAGAGAACTACACAAATGTGCCTATAACCATTCAAGATGCCTCAGATATCCTGCCTGACTTCTCACTTCTGCTGCAGAAGGACACAGGGCTCCTCTAAGTCTATTGTCCTATCTGCCAGATCAGTGTGGATGCCCTGGATATCTCAGCTGCTGTAAGACACCCATGTGGGCACCGCTGAACTGAACCTCAGATCTCGAACCCTATAATAGTGTGACGAAAAGAGACTCGACTACAAGGTCCAAGCAAACGGTCTATTGGGACTGCACTTACAGGTTGAACTGTAAGGTCCAAGATAACAATTTACTCGAACTGCACTTGCAGATTCCATACGCCACGATTACAGGTTCTTATAGATACAATGGAGGAATGCACTATTGCAATTTAAACCCAAAATATACACTATTACAACACGCTATCACAGCACACAAGAGAGTCACGGAATGCACTATTGCAGCACGGCAGAGTCACAGAACGCACTATTGCACACACCAGAGCGAGAGCACACAAGCGCACCAGACTTAAAGCATGCTGAAAAGAAAAAAAAAAAAAAAAAAAAAAAAAAAAAAAGGAAATCACTTACCCCCTCTGGTAAGGGCTCTCAGTCCCAGGGAAGTTCCCTTGGCCGGCGTCCCGATCAAGGGGGGAAAGAATCTCCTCGCAGACCAGCTGTGTAGTTGGAGAAGCAACTCCCGATTTCCAACCCAAATCGTCGGGCTTTTATCCCCTGATGTACGTGACTGTGTAGGTACCATGCCTACCTGAGGGCGGGGGGGGGGGGGGGGGAGGGGGGGTGTGTCTTTAAGGGTCTTCAAGGGTCTTTAAGGGTGTTTAAGGGTCTTTAAGGGTGTGACAGGGAGTTTCCCCTTATCGATTGTGCCTGAATACCTTATCTCAGGCAACTGGACAATGGTTGGATTGAGACTCAGGGCATGTTCTTTGTTGAGGGATTTCAAGGCTCAAATCAAGTTTTGGTTCTTTGTATAACGCAGCACTGACCCATCAGACAACTCAGGGCTGAGCGATCTACACAGCTCCCCGTGGGTCGTCTCTGCCTCAAGGCAATACAAAGCTGGGTTGCTTCTGCAAGCCCCCTGTGTCACCTGTGTGCTGGGCATTGCCCAGAAACTTGATTTGGATTTGTGAGCCGGATGATCCATACAAATAGGAGTGAAGATATCCATCTGAGACAGAGGTATTACACTGAAGACCTATAAATTGGATATTTAATCTGTAACCCAGTTGACCTTATATAATTCCGTTTATTAATTCTACTAAAATTTCAATTTCACTGGAAAAATGTAGAGTCCTAAAATAGAGTATCATCAGTAGGACTCATTCTGAGTATGTCCAGTCAACCAGCACAGTTTGAATGCTCGATTTCAATGGCAAATTTTAGAGGCATGCATGAAAACCACATCAGTGTATTATCAAGTGTTGAAGAAATTTATTTGTTCACAGATACACCCTCAAATTATTCATTACATGCTTTACACATTGTTTTGCAAACTTCAGTCCTTAAACCGGTAGGTTCTGACATATTGTGGATACTTTACAAGGAATCTATACTATATTTTCCAGAATCTCAATTTATGCCTTGATTTCTTTTGTTATAGACATGGCACTGAACCCTTACCAACGTACAAAATATTTGGCTGATGTAGAGACGATTCCATCAAGACCCTGGATCCATGAGAAATGGTAAGTCAGTTGCTCATCCTCCTGGTGGAGATGCCAGGTGATGATCATTTTAATGTTAATATTGTGAAGTGAATCATTCTTCCATATTGTGATAACATATGGGATGAGCCACTTCCAGAAAGCCAAGCCAATGGGGTCCAGCACTGCTGGTGAAGTTTAAAGACTTTATAGCTATTCAGAGGATACATGTTATGATACATCAAAATCTGCACTCTATTAGAGAGTAGTGTTTCATATTGGTAGTGCAAAGGAATAGGGCTTAACATTGAATCACTCTACCTTTTAGTGTGTGAGCAGGTTGTGAGATTCCTGAATTCTGTCAGTAGTTTCAGGATAGCTTGCTTACACCTTTTGTTCGTGAGGGTCGATGTACAAGGAACGTTTAAAGGAAGGCAAAAACGCAGTAGTTAGCAGTGAAAATAATTCCTCCTTGCCCTCACAGGTAACCAGTGCAAGTCCTGATACATGGAATTAGTGTAGTATAATATACAAGTAGTAATCTGGGGCATAAGCTTAAAAAAGAACAACATTTTATTTCCTTATGCTTTATCACCTGCTATTTTGATAAGTCTTAAAGTATTCCTTAAGGGAAGGAGAGGTATAATTTACTCTTGTAAAAGCATTTCTTCCCTTGTATTCTATAATAATCTTCAGACATTCTCAGCAAGATTAAATAAATGTTATTTTTAAAAATGAATGACTAAGTACCAACATGGTAGAAACCGAGGTAACTGATGTATTATTCAAGTACACCATCCACAGCTATTTGAAGCCAATCAGCTTGTTGATCTTATCTAGTTCAATGGCTTTCGATCAAACTCTAGTATTTGCAGGAACTTTTATTTGCAAGGCATTTAGAAACAAGTTCAGATAAGAATTTGCAAGTGGCATGAATGTTCAGCCTACTGATAAATTTAAGCAAACAGACAATGCATAAATAAACATTTATAGGTCAATGTTTATCATATTACATAATACAACTTTGTAGGATTTTCTGTTAATAGATTTTTCATCACAGCTATGTCATTTTGGAAATGTTTTTACTTATTGTCTAATATCCAAACCGGCAGGGAATTAAACAGTAGTAGCAAAACAAAATGTTGTCATTTGATTAAAGAAAATTATCTTCTAAGAATTTTTCTGCATAGTGATCCTTCTGACATTATATTATGCCAAAAATGTAAGACTGAACTAAGAATTTTACTGAACAGCATTAGATGGCAGTCTTGGATGTGTTGTACAAGGAGCATCGCATGTACCAAAATTCAGAAAAACAGTATGCTGGATTAAAAGCTGCTTCTGCAGATGTACTTGGCATCCTTGCTTAAATGGGTTTAGATCTCATAACTTCTGTCATCTGTCACAATAATAAAGCTCTGGTCTGAATAGCACAAAAGGAAACATTAGAACATAATTTTTTCTTACCCATTGGAAAAATACTCTTTAGAATATTGAGAATACTTCTTTTTTAATTGTTATTTGTGTAAATAGCTGTAGGTACTTTTCATGGGCTTTTCTCTAGCTTTCTTTGCTTTTATAAACAGCCACATATTCTTTTGAGGCCTTCAGAAACTTTTCTGCTACAGTCCCCTGGAAACTCCTATGAATATCAGTTGTGTTGGATCTGCCCTGTTGAAACTGTCTGTTTCCTTTGAAATTTGATTTCCTCCAAGTTGTCCATAGTCCCCAATCCTGAGATACAACAAAAGTATGTTCAGAGTATACACGAAGAGAGCAAAAGCAGCCTCACATCACTTTTTTTTTGTGTGTGTGTGCGTGTGTGTGTGTAGGCTCCTCCAATTATGGCATCTGCCAATGTCTGCTCTAGCATCTGGTCATCACATATGGTTTCTGGCCATAGCTCCTTATCCTTGGCTGGTGTCCTTGCAACAGTGACTTTGAAAACCGGTGGGCTGTTAAGCTTGGATGCTGGAGATTACTTATCCATACAATATGTTCAGGACTGGAAGTAGTGATGTTTATCTGCTCTGCTCATTCTTTGATGTAATTCAAGCTCTATGTGTGGTTCATTCATTCCTTCTCTGTTTGGAGAGAACTTGAACTTCTAGAAAACGATTTCAGCTTATCAGCTGGAATACAGTTTTGTGATGTGGCTACTGAGGTCAGATTTACAGGTGTATAGGATGCAAATAGGCATCAGATTGCCACAAGTTAGTGACTTAATGTTTAGTGCAATACAAATCAGGAGTAAGGTTTTGGAGTTTGCCTAATCATCCATGCAGACTTCAGCTCTCACTGTGGAGCAGTGTTGGTCTGTATGACTTGGACTCCTTCCGGATGAAATTCAACTGGAGAATGAGCTCCAGGTCACACTAGATGTACTCAAACTGCCTGAAGGCATTCAGTCCATTGGACCAGGCTAAATATTCATAGTACAGAGGTGACTGCACAAGTTAAAGAAAATAAAGAAAAAAATTGCAAAGTTATCAAAATGAGCTTGGTTCACCTTTTAAAAAATACTAGATAGCTTATCTATATTTGATACAAAAACGTTTATTTGTTTTCTTATCATTTTATTAGCATTAATATTGTTAGCAATAATACCTTCTAACTCCTGTGTAGAGCTCAGTAGATCTCACAGTGCTTTAAAAAACAGGATCCTGTCATTATTCGTACTGCACAGCTACCCAAAACAGGCACAGAAAAGATTAAGTGACTTCAGAAAGATGTCCTTGCAGGCCAAAATATGAGAGCCAAAAATAAAATGAAGACCAATGCAATTACAATCCAGTACAATATCTACTAGGCTATAATCTCTTTTGGCACAATTCATTTGCCCAGTCTACACAATATGAAATACTTTATTATTAGGATTTATTAATAATAACATTTTTTTCTTGCTAGTGGGGCAAATATTATTTGTATGGGGCAAACTGTGGTGCAATAAAGCACAATGTAAAATTGTATAAAGAAACCCAATTGTGACTGCGTCCTAGAAGCAGTATAACTCCTCATTAGTGTGGCTCCCTAGCTGGGCTTATATATCCTATCTCACTATCTTGCTAACAAGGCTAGATTGGATATGTTTGCATGGGGCTGAACAGTACAAAGTAGATATAACAGAAAGGACAATCTCAAAGCCCACCAATTTTGAAAGAAGCAAAACTGGTCCCAAATGCCTATATACATGCTGCAGCTTGACTTGTCATTGACTGATGTTTAGGATATCTTGTAGACACAATGTCTTACACAGTTATAAAATATACCAAACGCAGACACAGCACATAAGAAATCCAGATTGCAAGTACTCACAGAGGTTAAAAATTTAGTAGTCCAGGTTTCTCTCTGTTTCACTTTTCCTTTCTCAAAAAGGGGAACAGCTCCTCTTATTTTTGTAAAGAATATGGAAACATTTAGCTAAAAAGTGCTGAATAAGAGTTAAATACTATTTTCATAAATGAAAATTTTGACAAATCTAAAATTTCCTTAAAATATTATTAGCTCAGTATATCCAAATTAAGAAATTTTAAAAAGTGCTGAGGAGCCACCCTTCGCAAAATAAACTTCAATAAAGATCTGGAACTCAAAATGAGGCAGATGCTCAAAACTTTTAGTGTCTCTGCCATACTTAGCTTCAGAAATATATGTAGAGCCTGTTCTTCTCTGGAACTGTAGTTCAGGCTTGACTGAAGCATTGTAAATCTGTCAAATGCAGTGAATCCCTTTTTTTGTGATAGAGCTTTTTTTGTGGGGGGTGGAGTGAAGAAGTGCTGCAAAGTTTTCAAGTTTAACTTCTCAACAGGATAAGAGAAAATTCGTGGTATCCCAGAGCCTTTATGACATTCTGTATTTTATGTCTTTTTCTTTTTTTTTTCTCTTTTTTCTTTCATTCCCTACCCCCCTTACTATGTTATCAAATAGTTTCACTGATTTGTCAAGATCCAGTGCTCCACAACAGTTGATCCAAATTGCACTTTAGAATGCTTTTGCCATGGATATCAACAGCTCTCAAATAAACCTTTTCCAGGTTACCTGATCACAATGAAAACATAGGTAAGTCTCTTCCAAGGACAGTCAACTTTTCAAATAACTGAACATCCTGGATTACATTGAAAACAACATCTCATTTTAGTGGAGCAATTCTATATGAATGAGAGAAGCTGAGAAGGGAAAATCTTGTTCAGTGATACAGCAGTTACATCGACATGAGCTTAGAGGAGAACTGTTCAACAGAGAAGCTGATCAGTAAACATAAAAGCCAAACAAGGAGTCAATAAGCTAGGCAGTAACAGTATTTTTGTGCTGACTCACATGTTTCCCAACACAGGACAGAACAATAATTTAAAGAAAGATCAGTTGAAACAGTTAGAAGTCCAATCTTCTTCCATGTATGGCTTTGCTGTCACATAAAGATTTGTGTTTCTCTGGGCTACAATTACCTTTATTAGGTTAGTTTTATTCTTATAGGCTTCATCTGAAAAAGAAAAAAAAGCATTCTTGTCTAAATCTTTAGACAGGCAAAAAACCCTCAAGGAGCCAGGAGGAGAAATTGTTTTCCCTTTCCTACACACAGACAAGTAGCAAACTCTGGTTTCCAATAGCTTTAGCTGCCTTAATGAGTAGAGCAATGTGTAAGAAAAGCTTCCTGTTCTTTAAGTTATAGTCTGTATCTGCGTAACAGAAGCATCTGATTCCGTTTCCGGAATCCTTTTCATGTGTGAGAGAAACATGAGGCAGGAGTTACCAGTTTTGACATTAGACGTCTACATTTGCATTAGCTGCCCAAACAGCATCTATAGTCAATAGACAAAAGCAAGAATTTCTGGGCATGATTTGTCTTATCCTAAAGTAGACTTCTAAAGTAGATGGGTTGAATTAGACTCTTAAAATGCCTGCTTGTCTATCTGTATTATCAGTAAAGTTTGATAGTCTCAAGCCCAAACACCTATGTAATAGATAGCTGATGCTACATGAGATTAATTCCACTCCTGAGTGACCTAACCCTCAGGCTACAGTGGGATGGCATATCATTTTTGAGCCAAAATAAATCCGTTATGTACCCTAGTTGAAATTGGCGTGTTCCCCTGAAGGAAATTTTAGTTTAGACAAACTAGCGCTTTCCAATATAACTTTTTCTCTTATTTGACCAAAAAATTTTTGATAACTCTCCCAATAAGAATGAATACAGAAGTGACTCATCCTCAAAGGACTTCTCAGCTCTGGTGCATATTATATACTCTAATTTTGTGAATTACTGCGTTCTGTGCAGTTGGATGAGGATGGTGTAGTCCTATATCTAGATGCTCACGAAGAACATTCATATGTGTATACAATTTTATTAGGATGGCTCACATATTTTACTTCCCTAATTAGAAATTTTATTTTCAGCAAATAAATATATTTACAGAAATAATCTTTTTTTTCTTTAAAAATTCAATAATTTTTTTTTTTTAATTATTACCGAAAGTTTTTGGTTTCTAGTTTCTGTAAGCACGAAAGATCATATCCTTAATTAACTGAAAAGATCCAGAAAAATAGACAAAAGATAAAATAAATCTAAGTCTTAACTATTTTTACATCTTCTGAATTTCATTTACAACTTTATTTAGACTAGGACTAAAAACACTGGTAACACTCTTTGTAAGCTCTGTCAAGCCTTGATAATACTTCGAAATTCCATGGAAGTTTCCATATCTTACATTTTTAAAAATAGAAATTAACTGAGTTCAAATTCAGTTTTAAAATTACTGCAGATTATATAGGAGGAAGACCAAAACTCTGAGGTAACTAATGTGAATTATCCTCTGTTTAAAAATTAAATCATAGAATTTAATTTAAATTTAGCAAATGAAGCTTAACTTCTAAGGAGTGAAACCAGATTCAAAGAACAATCCATAAGCACCAGGCAATGGAACATCTGATATTCAAATGAAGTACAAATAGGCTTTGGTTTTGTTTGCTTGTTTGTTTGTTTGTTTTGTCACAGGCCAGTACCTGTGTTTATGGGTTACAGCTAAGGTCTGTACAGTCCTGTTTTGACTCAGGCTCTAAAAGAGGTACATCTCATACTCACCTACATATCTCAGAAAAAAAAGAAAAGGTTAGGAGAGAAAGAAAACCCAAGTAAACACAACATAAAGTTAGATAATCCCCATGGATATGCTAAAGCTTTTGAGATTCATGAACAATGGAATTTTGTAACAATTCTTCATTTGCATTGGATAAACTGCAATCTTCGCTTTGTTGGCAGAAACACTTTGTATTCATGAACTATGTTTGGTTTAGTACTGCTTAGAATTTCCTTTTTCGCTCTAAATGCCAATAGAATAGAAAGACAAAGTAGTGATATTAGGCTAACATAACACACAAGCTCTTGTTTTGATTACTCATCTGTCTGCTAACCATTATGTTTGCCCACCCAACTACTTTCTGCCTGTTTTGCTTTGTGGAACAGCCAAAACAGCCAGTGATATTTCAAAGCAGTTCATAGTGCTGATACTGGAAAAGGAAAGTTTATGTATAAAACAACAGTGGTGTATTTGAGAGGGGGGAGGCAAACAATTAAGTTTCAATTCTCATTCATAAAGGCTTTTAAGAGGTAGAATAAAAGCTCATATGTATAACAGATTTGTGAAATTACCAAATAATTTTCCAGTTTTCTGTAGGCCGATGGCCAGTCTTTTAAACTCACGTCCTGACAGGTTTGGAGGAAGTGCTTAAATGTATTATGACCGTGTTTGAAACTGTCATTAATTTTTCCTTTGAAAGCATGATGTATATGTTTGTAGAGAAAAAACTCTCACTGTCTTTCGTAGGCTCAGTATTTTCACACTGAAATTTTCTAACTTGAGTGCTCCAAATTAATATCAAATTTCATAAGTCACGTGATTAAAGAATCTAGAATATTTAGAGACACTGAACAATTTCAGCTCTTGCTGATGTAAAAGACAGCAGTCCCATAAGCAAACACCTCACACAGGAGAGTGAGAGTCATTCGAGCATCTCCATCTGCTGGTAAACACTGGAGGTACTTCAAAACCTGAGTGCTACAGAACGGTAATGCTGAAGTTTGGTGTCGTGGTTTAGCCCCAGCTGGTAGCTAAAATACCACTCTACTGCTCTCTCACTCCTCCCTCCAGGTGGAATTTACAGGAAAAAAATATAATGAAAGGGTTGTGGGTCAAGACAAGGACAGGGAGGGATCGCTCACCAATTATGGTCACGGGCAAAGAGACTCGACTTGTGGAAAAAAATAAATTTAATTTGTTACCGATCAAATCAGAGTAGGATAATGAGAAATAAAACCAAATCTTAAAATACCTTCCCCTCACTCTTCTCTTCCTACTGGGCTTAACTCTGCTCCCGAATTCTCTATTTCTTCCTCTGTAGCGGCACAGGGGAATGGGGAATGGGGGTTGCAGTCAGTTCATCACGTTGTTTCTGCTGCTCCTTCCTCCTCAGGGGGAGGACTCCTCACACTCTTCTCCTGCTCCAGTGTCAGTCCCTCCCACAGGAGACAGTCCTCCACAAACTTCTTCAATGTGAGTCCACCCTATGGGCTACAATTCTTCACAAACTGCTCCAGTGTGGGATCCCTCCCATAGGAGGCAGTCCTTCAGGAACAGACTGCTCCAGCCTGGGCTTCCCGCTGGAAGTCACAGCCTTCTTCAGGCTCAGCCACCTGCTCTGGCATGGGGTCCTCTACAGGCTGCAGGCAGATCTCTGCTCCACCATTGACCTCCACAGGCTGCAGGGGGGCCGCTGCCGTCTCACCAAGGGCTTCAGGAGAATCTCATCTCCGGCACACCTCCTCCCGCTCCATCTTCCCTGACCACAGTGTCTGAGTAGCTGTTTCACATCCCACTCCTCTCTCTCCACTTGGGTTGATGATCCCTGGCAGCCCCTGGAGGGATGAGCTCTTCCCAGTGGGAGCTTCAGGAGTGAAGAGCTTCGAAGAGCTCCCCAAGTCTCGATTTAGGGAGTCAAAGGCCCTTGGTCTATGCTGCTGGGCTGCAGGGAACTACTCTCCCCCTCGAGGCACCCCAGCTGTGCCTCTGCGGCTGCTGCCCTACTGCCAGACGAGAGGGGGTGGACTCAGATGAAGTCATACCAGAATTGATTGCCATTGACATTTATCAGGGAACCTCTTTATTATTAATTCATTAGTATTTAAAGCAGTTTTTGTGACAATCTGCTTTGTATCAGATGCATTTGTTTCAAATGTTATGTGTTTCTAAAGAGTACCTTGGTAAGAGTGTCCAGTGCTACTCTTGCCTTGCTTGAAATGCATATTCTACTGAAGAGTACAGATCTGTTACAGATGATGCTAAGCGGACAAGTGTGAAGAGCTGATTATTTCTGCTGATAGAAACATCTCATTCAACATGAAACACTTGGCTTTGTTTTGTGGAGGTTCTTAATCCACTTTTTAAAATTAAATTTAAGTAACTGTTTAGATAGATACTATTTATGTCCCTTTATTTTGGTTGAAATTCTTTGCCAAAGTCAATTTAAATATGGAAGAAATTCATGTTGACCTTTTTTTGACAAAAAAAGTCTTTGTTAAACATGCATTGGCTCATTCTTGTCCTGTTTGGAAATTGCCTTCCATCATCTACTTTGAACACATTTTAATTCACCTCCGAATAATCCATTTACTCTTCTGAAACTCACAGCATTGAAAGTATTAAGAAGGATGATTGAGTAATACCCATATATGAAACTGCAAAACAGTTAAGCTGTATTCGAGTCAGACATTAGTCATGTCACGAAAAACCACCTCCCGTTGCATATAAGTCTGTAACAGAGTATACTTAATGAACATAATGACTTGGAAAATTGTCTGCAATTTTTTGAATCTGCTATAAGTAATGTTATGTCAAAAGTGATTGTTAGCTGTGAGGAGGAAAAGTAACAAATAATAGAGATGGTAAGATGATATTTTATAAAATATTTTTCATACATAGATTTCAAATTCTCTGCGGAAGATTGTAAGTAACATTAACAGTTTTTTAGATAAATTTCCAAGAGCAGTAACTTGATTAAAGTCACATAGCAAGTTAAGGGTAGAGATGTGAATAAAATTGAAGCAATAGAATTGAGAACTGAGAAAAGAAAAACTTTGGTCTGATAAAGAAAAGCAGGAGGTGGTTTGGATGGTTTTTGGGTTTTTTTTGTTTGTTTTTTTTTTCATGTACTCTCATTTAGTTCCTGACTTATAAGCCTTAGGTTAATTTTCGTAAGCTTTCCCCCAGCTCCACTCTAGCCATGAGGTCTCTATGCTGGCTTTCAAGACAAAGCTAACGTTCTCATATAATCATAGTCTTCCAAGAATTTGACTTAATGGCACTGCCAGAAAGATGGTCTCTCAGACCTCAGACTTGAGGCTATAATGCTAGATTGTCAACTTGTCTAACAATCCCATTTCAGACCTACAGTGAAGATAACATTATAGGTGTGATTAGCTAATAGAAACAAAAAGATCATGATGCTTTTGCAAACCTCGCTGCTATAATCCGCTGTTTGATTGGCAGTGAATTATTTTAAAATTTGGCAATAGATAGTATTTTTCTTAAGCTTCAGCAGACATACCCTGATCCTATTTCCCTATTGCCTATGATGTAATAAAGGTGGGAGAGCCCCTTTTACAACTGTCTCGCATGTTCTTTATTCATTTAACATTACACCTACTCCAGTACTTTTTCCCCTATAGAAAGCAAGTTCCTGTTGGAAAAATGCCAAAGTGTAGATTGAGTGGCATGCAGAAGCTTTTGCTAACGTGTGACCCTCTGACACTCAGTAATGAAACCAGTCTTCTATGTTATATAAAAAGAACATTCAATTTTCAGGGAAATGTCAGTAAGATTATTTCTTTTCTTCTCTTTTATTTATTTTTTAATTCTATTTTTGCTTGAGTTTTTTTATCATTGTTTAGGTCCAACGTGTATATCAGGAGCTGTATTTTTAGGTAACAATGAACAATTCTGAAAAAGTATACTGAAGTTTCAACATTTTTCTTACCTTTTGAATAACTTTACTTGCAGATAGGAATGAGGCTGAAAAAAAGAGGTAAAGGAAATACATGTAAACAATAAAAATGTCTCTTGAGCAGTCATAAACTGACATTTGCATATGCAGAATGCTAACCTATGTGCACTTTCAGGCTAAGGAACACTTCCTCATAGCTCACAGAGGAAATCATAAATACATGGGATCTGTGTTAAGGCTACATTCATACACAATACACCAAAAACAAACCCAACTGCACAAGATTCACAGAGTTGTGAAAATGGAATTAATCCTTAGTGGTAGAGGTGACATCCGGAGTGATTTCCAGCAGCTCTTTACCATCTTTTTGTGATCTAATCATGATGATTAGCACTGTTTAAATTAGTGATTCTTTGGGGTGTGAGCTGGAGTGAGAAAGGGGGACGGCAGAGGAGAAGGACTAGTAAAACCTTTATTTAGTTTGGTTTTGTTGTTGTATCTTATTGAAAGAAAATCTGAAATATATACTGTACTGCAAAAACTTCATGCTATGTTGGCTACTTGTGAAAATGAAAGCAAAATGAAACCTAGATTGATCATGGTCTGCTAGCAAAGGCAATCTCCCAGCTGAAAGAAAGAGTGGGTTCAAGTTTCCATCAGGCAGATGAAAGAACAGTTTGAATCTCTTGGCCAAGTGTCCACAACGGTGCATTTTATTCTTTGTGGGAAGATTTTACCCTTTTTGGTTTCATCCATGGATGGTGTCCTATTATGTGCAAATTAAACATTCATTAGCATTGAAACTAAA